>NW_024882061.1:0-442871 GCF_019059575.1 Amphibalanus amphitrite
CACATAAAGTTTTCTTTACGTCGGCATTTGGAAGCAATAATTTGGTATCAAAGTGCGACAAATATTGCGCGAATGATGCGTTTTATCTCACTGTTTACTATCAAGGTCAATATGATGGCCAACAAAGGATTCCAGTACAATTCTTCTTATGGCATTTTTCGTATCGCAATTCTTCGTCTGCAAATCTTCGTCAGGCATTTATTCGTATCGCATTACTTTGTCTCGCATCAGGGTATATGAAAATCGGCTCGCATTTCTTCTTCAACGCAAATATGCAAGAGTAAGCATTGATGGACAAATAAATGCACCGACGAAGATTTGTAGACGAAGAAATGCGGAC
The DNA here is from genome assembly GCF_019059575.1 of Amphibalanus amphitrite. Classification (NCBI taxonomy): domain Eukaryota; kingdom Metazoa; phylum Arthropoda; class Thecostraca; order Balanomorpha; family Balanidae; genus Amphibalanus; species Amphibalanus amphitrite. Next base: position 341 of record NW_024882061.1, read on the forward strand.
GAAGAAATGTCATGCGAGGATTCGTTCGGGTACCATGACATTTATGTGATTTCAAAGTCAAGGTTCACAGCTGATCTGCTAAATCAAGCCAAGAATCCAAACTATCAAAAACTATAAATATTTGTTTGTCTGTCACAGAGGTCTCAAGCAATATAAGGTTGACATATGTTGAATCAAAAATCTACTGCCACAACTCACATCTCCTGCCTTGCCAGCATGATTTACGAGCACAGGCAGGTGTTACCTACCAGCCTTCTCAATGCTCGTAAAACCAACATTGTAGTTTTGATTTTACCTTACATGATAACACACTTGGCTGCAATGGCACATTTAATTTAACACTGTGAAAAGACCAGTTATAACCACTTCACAAGCACAATTGCACCTCATGCCGACATCCTTTTCCTAAGACAGTCAGCAGCATCTTTCGTCAAAACTGGAAGATCAATCCCCTTTCAACTGTTAACATCAAAAATATTTCTTCATGGTGTGATCTCCTATGGAAAACTTGCGGGAAAAGAATTAATGTCAATTGTCAGCTCTTCAAATTTCTTTGGACTTAAACTTGCAGTACCATATCCAGTTTGCTTTGATATTTTGTTTTTCATTCCATGTTGAAGTTGAACACCAAGCTCCAGATATAGCAGGCAGCTTGATCATCTTCGGCCTTGGTATAATATCAGTCCAAGTTCCAGTGGTGGGTATCTTCTAATATTCAAATTAAAATGAAAAGCAATAGGCTTTCTCAGCGCCGACGACGGATTTCACGTTGATAAAAAAGGGAGCTCAAGGTCAGCAAAACTCGGGTTCAAGGAATGGCGGGCGTTGAAATGACTGCTGACGTCATCAACAAACCGCTAATGGTTAAGAGATAGGGACTAAGCTGGTCCCACCCTGCAAGTAAAGGGAAGAAATTTCTTGAACACCATAAAGCTGCGGGGGTTGCGACCAGGATAAATGGTGGTTTCTGAGCCTGGCCGCAAACTTGGCTATCTCAACTCAAAACTTATGTTAAGGTGGGATGGTCCCTTTAACACCACTTGATTTTTACGGAGCGAGCGAAGCGAGCGTAGTCTTTCCTTAGATTAACGGAAATTTCTGAGTATGAGCGGCCGGCCGGCCGGCCGTGCGGACGCTTTTGCGAGGCTTATATCTCAGCAACCACTTGACCGATTTACACGGGGTAATTTTTGTAGGGTAGCTTCATTCCTTCTACCAAGTATTGGACTATTCCCGATGCATGTGGGTGACCCCTTATGCACGTGCCACGCGCAAAACGAAGAGGTGTCAGTTTTGGAATTGTTGCAATATCTCGGTAACTACTTGGCCGATTGCGCTGAAAGTTGGCATGTAGGTAGGCACTCACTAGGCACTGCATATCCATGTGCCAGAGTTGGGGTGCTGCTGCACGTGCGCACGTACAGGGGTCGTTTCCAGATCTCGAGAACGGCTGGACCGATAGCGCTCAAATTTGGTACACGGTTAGGGATCAGTTAGTAGGGTGCCGTGCACAAGTCAGTTGGGACCCATTCTGCACGTGCGCACGTGCAGGGTGCCGCTTCCAGATCTCGAGAACGGCTGGGCCGATTGTGCTCAAATTTGGCACATCGCTAGAGACCGGTTAGTAGGGTGCCGTGCACAAGTCAGTTGGAGGTACCCCCTCGAAATTTCGCACGTGCAAGGCTCACCCTCTCGCTCGCTCCGTTAGTCGCCCCAAAAGGCGCTATACTGGTGTTAGATAATTGGGTTGAGTAGGGACCAGCGGCATGGGTAATGCGTTTCCTGTTATTAGTCATTGACTCACTGCATTGACCTCATGAAATGTGATGGCTTGAACACTCCACAGTTCATAGCGACCCGAGCCGAAGGTCAGTTCAGTTTTGAATTTACCTTTCCATGATAAATTGCAGGCAACATTTTCTCTCTTCTTTCTCTCTCCCCCTCTCTTTCTTTCTCCCTCTCCCTCTCTCTCTCTCTCTCTCTCTCTCTCTCTCTCTCTCTCTCTCTCTCTCTCTCTCCCTCTCCCTCTCTTCCTCTCTTCCTCTCTTCCTCTCCCTCTCCCTCTCCCTCTCCCTCTCCCTCTCCCTCTCTCTCTCTCAGCGCCATTTATTACATCACACCCACATTACCTCACATATCTGTCTGACGTTCGCGTGGCGCCAGTTTCTTCCCTTTCGTTGCCTGTCTCCCGGTCGCGGGCGTGGCACTTTTACCGACACCACTTACCTCCGCTCCGGACAGCCCCCGGGCCAAATTTAGACTGTCTGGACGGGTGGTGCGTTTAATGGTGTGCCGGCCGTGCAGATTTACGGTCTCCGTTTGCCGCAGTGCTGTAATTGTATATCCTGTTAGCTGGGCTCCGGGGGAAAGCGGTTGTAACCGCTCCATGTCTGCTGCCGTCCCTCGCATGGGGTCACAATTTTTTAAACTAGACAGCGGGTTCATGGCTGATCTGATTGAAACATGCGCGCTTCTCTCGCCCACTACAGTCGGCCTGGTGCCCAAATGATCTGCAAGGTTCTCACATCTACTTTTCTTCTCTACCTGAGCGTCTTCTTTGTTTACGTGATCTGGATTTCTGTGAACTTCCAAAAATTATATATACATTTGAAAGACGTTTGATCTAGGGTCTTACTCTTTTGAAGTGCAATGCAATTAGTGACATGCGACTTGACTGACTAGTGACTACTGCGCCCCATTTGATGCCACTCGTTACGTAACGTTACTAATGACCTCAACGCGACTTTGTGAGTACAGTGCAACGCGTACCGTACATATATCTTGAAATGTCTTGTAGTGATCCTACGCAGACACATAAGATAAAACCCTGACTTGTTGACCTGCTGCGATTTCTCAGGGAGCTGGGGAGTATGTCAGTGACCCTCCGTGACCTGTGGTCTCGCAGACATGTGGGGGAGTACATTCACCAATTGTTACCCTCTGTGACCTGTGATGACCTCGCGGAGACCTGTGGGGGGTACATCCGCGGCTAAGTAACCTATTTGATCTTCTGTGACACTAGAGATCTGGGAGAATACAGTCGCAACTCGCAGCCCTTTGACCTGTGGCCCCTCAGAGACCTGGGGAAGTACATACATCCGCATTTCAGTGGCCTGCTTTGACATGCTATGACCCCGCATTGACCTATGTGACCTCTGTGATCCTCAGGGACCTGGGCGAGTACATCTACAGCTCAGTGTCCTGATATGACCCACCCACATTGACCTTCAGTGACCTCCTGCGGCCCTCAGGGACCTGGGCGAGTACATCTGCGGCTGTAAGGCCCTCTGTGACCTGATATGACCTCTGTGATCTCTCAGGGACCTGGGCGAGTACATCCGTGGCTGCGTGGCCGAGGCGTTCCGTCATGGTGAGCACAGCTCGGTGGATGAGCGCGTCTGTCGCCGCCAGCTGGAGAGCCTCTCACGGATCGCCTCCAACCACCACGTGACGGCGTGTCGACGCAGCGGCACAGGTAACACACACAGTAACACACTGTGGCGTAACGGTGACACATGACGACACACAGGTAACACACAGGTAACACACAGTGGCATAGCGGTGACTCATGGCGACACACAGGTAACACACAGCTGGGGCGTTCCACGACAGATCGACCAAGCCATAACACCCTACCTCTCAGATTTTGATGAAATTGCGTCTATGGGGTTATCCGTACCGTAGATTCATAATCTCTTATTTTTAGCGTTATACTACGAAGGGTTTACGAGTTATAGCCAGAGGCATTTTTCAAAATGCCCAGAGTAACCCTCTTTTAAACTCGTATTATCAAAAAATATAGCCAGTAACCTACATTAATATGCATATCATTGGAATCCTCATTGACAGTAGAAAATTATCCAACCAAAATATTTTGAAAATTTTCAAAATCGCAAGATTTTTTGAAATAATGAATTTTTGATTTTCGATTTTCAAAAGGTGGCCATTTAATTTTTGACAAAAATATTATGCCAAAAGATGCCTCTGGATATGGAAATTTAATGTCCAAAAAATTAGAGACATGTTTTGCCTTTAACTTTTTATATAATTTTTTGTTTACGACAATGTTTGTAGTAAAAGGGAACACTTGGTGATGCCTTCCAGAGCCAATCATTCTCCTACCCACATATCCTCGAACTGTTTCATGAAAATTAGAAATAAAAGCCTGGCACTCACACTCACAGACCAGGCATGCGATTATTGAATGATGTTTGCTTCACTTTCGCTGTAGTTTCGAACATTGTTCAGGCAAAAAAAAAAAAAAAAAATGAGCTGAACACTGATATCGGCCGCCTCGCATGTAATTCTGAATTCTGATATGCTTCTAAGCAGCTTGCACTGGTGAAACGTTACACTGGCGGATCCAGGGGGTAGGGCCATGCTCCCCCCAAAGCCCGTTTACCCCCCCCCCCCGCAAAAACCCGAGTTTTAACATTGCGCCTATGGCGGTGCATGGAAAGGAAGGGGCCATTTCGGCCATTTGCCCCCCCCCCCCCAAAAAAAAAACGTCCGGCTCGATCCGCCAATGAAACGTTAGGAATTATCAAAATTGCTAATCGGACATTGTGGCTGGACATACCTACACAACTTCCGTTCATAAGAGCCGAGGCTGTGTTAGAGTTAAATGAGGAGAAGGCTCTAGCTAGTAATCGCATGAAGTTCGCTCTGTCCTTGTAATAACGGACTTTCAGTAATTTTGATGAATAAATTTGCCACAAAAAAATATTTGAGTACCAAAATGCGGCATTTGAAGGTAATTGATTGCAATTGCCAGGGGCGTGACCAGGTCAGAGTGGGAGGGGGTGACAAAATTACAAGTACTTGAAAATTCGCCGATATTGAATTCTGTTTTCTTGAAACTGGAAGCATCTCTAACGTTTTGAAATTAATGCATTTCGAGGTAGCTAGTGGCTTGGGATGCTCCATGTTTCACTAACATTCACTTTCATAGTATTTTTATTCCCACCCGGCCGAAGGGGAGGGTTTGATGTGCAGCCCCAACGGTTTTCTCGATATTGTTTGCAGTGGTGTAAGGCTGGAGAGCTGAAAGTTGACATTCCGAATCTGTTGACGCCAACAGAACAGGCTCAGGTCAGCTTACTGACATATGACGTCACAAATAAACCTCGGAATAATGCAAAAAGTTGCAGTTTTGCACTGTACTCTCAGTGTAAGGGAACCTTTTGCAGGGGATGACACAAGTAACGGCAGTAACGGCTGTTGAGATTTCACAACATCAATTCCCCTAACTTTCCTAAATTTTCACCCGAAGTCAAGCTGGTCACGTGACTTCACTAAGTCAATGGGAAATATTGAAACATTTGAACTGTTATTTGGATGCCGAAAATGATCCAAGCCCATCTCAAACGCCTGTAATCGTGATTTCATACACTTTTGCGATGAGCGATTCGATAAGCTTTATCACAAGTGTATTCGCGGCCATTGGGGCGACGTAAGAAAAGAAGAAAACAACTGGCCCCAAGAACTTTAAATCATCAGTTAGCATGCATCTTTTCCTTGATCTGTAGAGAATTTACCATTAATTGCTAGAGAAAATTGCATTTAAAATCTTCCATCTATGCTTTTTTCATCGTTTGCACAATATGTTCTTTTATTAAGCTAAAAATACTAATTAGAAATAGTTCCCGCATCATCAAGAGCAATAGGGAAGGCTTGAAGTGAATACAATAATCTAAACGGTGTTGTAATCTATGTGAAGACACTTCTAAAATTGCCTGTAGAAATATTGAAGGCGAAAGTTTAACTTGTTCACAAGACGGATGTCTATAAACCTATTCAACGTGTGACAACTCAGCCGGTATTTCGTCGCCTACAGCCCAGCTTTCCCTAGTGACCGATAGAGGCGCTGCTATCGATGTCCGCCCGTGCCGCCTAACGTCTTAGGTTTTTGCATTGAGGACCTTGCAATGCGCCGTATATGCCGTTACATTGTACGGTCGTGTGAGGTCATCAGTTTTCTTTTTGTCAATGACTGAATGGAATTTATCAAACGAGTCGAATAAGCCACCAGTGAACTCAGGGAACCCTGCTGAACTGAATCATATACTTACAATAGCCGTTTTCACGACGGTTATCTGACACACATTAACTGATATTTGATGGGATTTGGTCAAATTTGGTTCATAGTTGATTCTTAATTGTTTTTAGCTTAGGTTGCGCTAGTTGCTTATTGACCTTATTTATCAAATTATCAGTCGTTACTTTTTACTCAAGCATAACAATAAAATTACGTTATAAAAATAGCTGTAGTAAAAGATTTGGCTAGATTCGTCTGATATCCGTCGTGAAAACGGCTGAAATGGTCTCATTTGAACAGCTTCTTGACCTCAGCGGTTTTGATGTGTCCTCGACCTGAGGAAAACATCTTAACCCTCGCCCGTAAACGGCGATCTGCCACCTTCGCCCATGCAGGGGGGGGGTTGGTGCGACCCCCCCCCCCCCTTGGCGTTTGAAAACGGAGCGTCGTAGAGCTTAGCGGAAAAGACCAACGGATTGCTCTTGCCGAGATCTCGCGATTGGTGGTATATTTTTTGGTCCTAGGTCAACATTTGACCTACTTTTGACCGGTCAAAGGTCAAATTTTCGGAAAAATAGACTTTTTTCAACTTTCCGCGGCGATTGCGGCAAAACGGTGGGAGATATCGACTTGAAACCTTCACTATCGTGTTCCTTGATCAATTATCTATCGTTTGGTATGTATTTCGTTTCCCTAGCTCTAAAAATGGCGCGTTGGGAGCGCCGGAAGTCGGCAAGGTCACAGTCGGCGGCAGAAATTCGAAAAATCAAAATTTAAATTTTTGAAATCTGATTGTATTTTTGGATTTGGAAGGTCCATTTGCTCCCTATAGAAGCTAATATTGCTGCATATTCCCATTGAGGTGACAAGAATTAGCAAAATAGTGGTTCGGGCGCTTTTCAAAAATAGTACCGGACGCTGTTCCTCTTGTGACGTCATAGCTCCGTGACCTGACCTGACCCGGTCAAGTTTCTCATACCATATGATAGCCAATACTTGCCCCAACATGCATGGGAAGTTTCATCACGATCCATCAACCGATGTCCGTACCACCGGCAGGAAACCTCGGGCGTTGGCACTCAGTTTGTGAAAATCCGGCCGGAGGCTGTTCCCTTTGTGACGTCATAACTCCGTGACCTGACATGACCCGGTCAAATTTTTTTTTATCAAAAGATGCGCAAGGTTTGCCCCATAAGGTACCCAAAATTTGGCGGCGCTGCGCGCCGCCGTTTTTGCACTATTTCCGAAAAACCTCAGGGGGGGGGTTGCACCAACCCCCCCCCTACATGGGCGAGGGTTAAGCTGACCTCTTCCAAACCAAGTTTTATCATTCCGGCAACCGGTAACCTCTGAGGTCAGGTCAAATGCCTTGAGGCAGGGATCCAATTTTCGGTCAATAAATCACTTAAATGGTCGCAGAACCGTCATTTCGGTATCTGGCAAATATTTCAGGTCCCGAAACTGGTTAATTGAGATAATACCGGCCTACGGCAAAAGTATCTGTCGATTCGACAGCTCATTTTCAGTACATTGATGTCCCTCCCCTCAATGTCGTCATTTTGTTAGGAATTTATTAACGAAAAACTCTTGACTCAATCAGCGTTAGTGACGTCATAAATGACGTTGCGTCATTATGACGTCATGCAAGGCCCACCAGCAAAACTAAAGCATCGGAACTTGCAAAGAATGCGTGAATTACATACGTTCTCTCCGTAAACTATTGTTTGGCGTTTCGCAAAAGTAACATTTTTAAGCATTAGACAGGCTCACTTACGTGACGTCATAGTTCAGTAAAGTGACCTTATATGAAAGTTCATTTGATGTCACAAGATAAATCAACTAGATAACTTGTAATAACTGTCCGGCTTCAGCACTCTATCGCCAATGCGTCCCCAGCAGTGATGAGAAAACCGTCAAAGGCATTCGCTCCCTCGGCCACAGGGGGTTAAACCTCGCTCTCTTGAAAACAATACGCCATTATGACGTTTTTGGATCTTTGGGTCCTAACTTAGCTTTCGTAGGTGTCTTAAGCATCTTTAAAAAGAATTAACAGCGTCGCAATTAGCTCTTGATCACATTTCACCGTACTCCGTTTAGACCGGTTGACAGTTATTGTTATTTTTTTCACTGTACGACGAAATTCAATGTTGTATAGCGACCTTTAGGGGAAAAAACATGTTTTTAATATTTTCATCATTGAAAGTCAATGCGTTGACAAGACTTTTGCTGCAAAAATAAATTGTAAAAAAAGATGGCCACGTTCTCAAAATTTAATTTTTATAAATCAATTTTATGTTAAAAAATTAAAAGAGCAAAATTTTCAAAAATAATTGATATCACCAAAATCTTTGGTTAATTCTTATTGTGATGATATGCAGTTTTATATGAATCTAATCAGTATTTAGCTAAATATTTGCGGATGAAACTTAGAGTTTTTATGGTAGCCATTAACTTGCCTGGGGCAATATCTCCCAAAGTGTTGGACGAATGAGATTGAAAATGTCACAACACGAATCGCCGGACAAGATAACCCCATAGACGAAATTTCATCAAAATATGAGAGGTAGGGTGTTATTTCGTGATTTTTTTGGTCGATCTGTCGTGGAACGCCCCAGCTAACACATAGTGACACACATGGTGACAGGTGACACACGTGGTTGGTGATGGACAGGGTCAGGTACAGCCCACCGCTAAAGTAATGTAGGGTTTTACCAATCTCAACGATTGGCTTTGACTGGCGATTGTTTAATGCGGAGTGATCGAAAAGAAGATGTCAATAGCTAAAATTGCAGCTGCAAAGGTGACGATACATATAAGCTACATTCAAAGTTTCATTGTATATATAGTCTGGCTAATCGTTCCTAAGCTTCAGAAGCAGAACATACCCGTGACTGAAACCCCACATTACTTCTGCTGTGGACTGTACATGTGACACACGGTATGGGAGAGGGACACGGTCAGGTAGTGGTCCGGGCTGTGTAGGTTGGGGTCCGCTGTATTTCGGTACGGAGTGTTGTTTTGGTGAGTGAATTCTGTGTTGGGCTGAGGTAGTGGCTGATTGGTGGACTGGGAATGACGAGCGGCCTGAGGTCATTGTAACGTCAGCGTGACGTAATTGTGTCGATGTGTCGGCAGACACGTGTATCGAGTGATCGTGGGCAGTTGTCCAGGGCACTGACAGCCATGCCCCGGTGGGACCCTAGACGTGTTGCGTTTGAACATTCCGGAATGCAGGAGTTAAAGGCAAATTATGCGCGTGGGGCTTTGAAGCCAGCGGAATACAACGAAATTAGATTTTGCCAGGTCTGCCAGTTCAATGCCCTTGACGACACCAAAGAGATTATCTCTCATTTGTTCATTTTGCTCAGGTTTTGAAGACTTCAAAGCGTTTGATGAGAAAGGCAATTTCAATTTACTTTAAGAGTTTTCAGAGTGTAACCTGTGCTTCAAAGGATTTAGCTTACTCCCTCAATAAAGTATGAGTATGTTCCCCACTATCGTGTTACAATTGTTACAATTGTGCTCTCATATAGGTAACTATTCATGTCAAACATGCAACTCATCTTCCAAATTTATGAATTGTTATAGGCTTGCAGAGGCTGAACTTTCATGTTTTTTTTTAATACTGCGCCGTTCACCTTACGGAAATTGCATGTTTATTTTCGCTTGACAGCTAGCAGCTTTTAGCGGTATTCCGAATAAGTGTTTAGATGTCTTCGCATCTTTAGATGTTTGCCTTTGACATGGCATGCTGAATTTTATTTTCTCATCAAGCACGGCATTGCCGCTGCCATTGCTGGCGTATATTCATATGTCTCATCGTTCTCAAAACGTGCACGATTGCAAGCTCAATGAAGCTTCATTTACATGGCAACATACCTATGGCAACATCATTCGTTCTTTTGCAGCGGTCGCATTTCACAAGTGGTGATCAGGCTACTTGCTGATTATTCGCTATTCAGCTCAAGTCATATCAGTATAATTAATGGCTTCCATGTTGTCAGTGATTTACACAAATGACTTATAGGTGCCATAACAAACTATCAGATATTTGCGTGTCTACTTTATGTGGCAATGAAGCGGTGCCGGTAACCAAAGGCCGGCTAAATATAGGCCCAGTTTGACCTTGAATTCGGGGGTTTATCATACCTGGCCAGGGAGGAGGTGGCCTTGGAACTAGCATTCCCGACTCGTATGCCGGTATTTATCAACCCCACTGGCGACTACCCTTACTACAGCGTAAAAGGGTGTGGCTTGATTTACATCCGCTTATGCTCTTGGTGAGTGTCGTTTTACTACCAGGCAATTGATACTGTTCTAGTTAAGCATTCATAGCCAGTGCCTTTGCTTCAATGCTATACCATTCAATGATATTCTCTAATACAGGGGTCGGCAAATGGTGGGGCATGCCCCCTTTGGGGGTAATGGAGCCCTTTCGGTGGGGGTAATGAGGGATTCTGAGAAAGCCTATCTTTTTAGAGTTTGTAGCTCCAGTGATGGAGCCATCGTGACTGTTGCATCCCAGGGTTCAAAGATTAGCCCAGGCCAAAGGCACAGCACACATTGATTAGATACCAATTTTCACGTACCTGCTCGCCTCACCATCTCACCCCTCCGTACAGTCTTACAAAAGCAGCTGCAACTTTTAACCGTCGCCCGTCTGTTGGCGTTTCAACAGCCGCTAACGTAAGGGGGAGGAGTCGATCGGACCCCCGCGGCCTCTCGCAGGCGCGGATCCAGGGGGGGCGACGGGGGCGGCCCCCCCCCCGACATCCGAAAAAGGCGCCCATAGCCCGCGGCAGAGAGGGCGCCCCGAGCAAAACAGAGGCGACACAGCAAAGGTTGAGCAGAAATAGGGCGCCTCCAGGCTCCAGCAGAAGTTGGGCTCACCAAGCAGGAGAGCGACGCCCAATTGCCCATTCCCAGCAGCTCAGAGTCGCCCCAGAAGCAGATGGGCGCCCCCAGCAGAAGAGGGGCGTCTTATTACAAGAATAAAAAGATGCCTTCTGTTCAAGAGGGGCACTCCTGGCAGGAGAGGTGTCCCCCTGAAGAGGAGCGACGCCCCAGCAAAAGTAGAGAGGCGCCCCCATTCCAAGAAGAAGAGGGGCGCCCTAACCGCAGATAGGCGCCCCAATAAAGAAAAAGAGAAGCCCCATAATAAAAAAAATGGGTGCCACTGGCAGAAAAGGGGCGCCCCCGGCAGCGGAGGGGGCCCAGCAGGAGAAAGGAGCCTCCAGCAGGAGACGGGCGCCCCAGCGAAGGGGGCGCCCCAGCAGAAGAGAGGAGTCCCCTGCAGGAGAGGGGCGCCCTCAGCAGAAGAGGGGCGCCCCAGCAGAAGAGAGGCGCCACAGCAAAAGTTGATCAGAGCTGGGGAGCCTTCAGCAGAGGTTGGGCTCGCCAAGCAGGATAGGGGCGGCCCATTGACAATATCCGGCAGAAGACAGACGCCCCAGCAGCAGATGGGCGCCCCCGGTAGAAGAGGGGCGCCTCATTACAAGAAGAAAAGGAGTATATTCTGCACAAGAGGGGCGCCCCTGAGGCAGCGGAAGGGCAACCCCAGCAGAGGGGCTGTGCCCCAGTAAAAGGAGAGTGCTGAGTGGTGCCCCGCTCCGAGCAGAAGAGGGGCGCCCAAGCAAAAAGAGGAGCCCCATGAGAAGAAAGGGGATGCCTCTGGCAGGAGAGAGACGTCCCCCGCAGTGGAAGGGCGCCCCCAGAAGAGGCGTCTCTAGCAAAAGATAAGTGCCCCTGCAGGAGAGGGGCACCCCAGCAAAAGTTGGGCAGAAATGGGGCGCCCCCAGCAGAATTTGGGGTCGCCGAACAGGAAAGGGCCGCCCCATTCACAGTAGAAAAAGGGACTCCCCAGCAGCAAAGGCGTGCCCTAACAGAAAAGGTGCACTCCCAGTAGAAGCGGGACGCATCAAGAAGAAGAGGGGCACTTCTAGCAAAAAAATGGGCGTCCCAGATAAGTGGGCCGCCTACAGCAAATTGGTCGTTCTTAGAAGAAATGAAGGCGATTTCAGCAAAGTGAGCCTCCCCAATCCCCATGACGGATTGGGCGATCCAAGCAGAGGTTGGGCGCAAATATCTTTAAAACGGCGGCGCTGCGCGCAGCCGTCTTAAAGATATTTGCGAAAAACCTAGGGGGACGTGACATGACAACGCACGGCGTGGGTTTTAAACTCTCGATTTTGACGACGGTTTGGCGCCCCCGGATTGCCAGGTCGCCCCTATTTCAACTTGCCGCCCCCCCCCCCTCCCGAAAATTCCTGGATCCGCCCCTGGCCTCTCGGATAGTGAGATGGAGCTGTGCATAAAAAAGACGAGCGTGCTACCCGTGACAATAGGAAGCCGCTGCTGCCCATTTTTAAGGTCCTTGGTCATTTCGTCTCATTCAAGAGGGCAATGACAAGTGTCGAGAAAATCGGGACCCGCTATAACTTCTTGAAGTGAGATTTTATGGCTCAAGATGATCTCCAGAAAAAGTTCATATGCCAGCGGTCATTATGGGTCCAGAGGCCAGTTTTACCAACAGAAAAATAGCCGCCTGCCGGAATTTTTTGCCTAAAGATCGTTTCACATATGGAGCGTAAACGGTAAAGCCCTATCCGCTTACGAGCCCATCGCGTTTACGCTCCGTATGTGAAGCGGTCTTGAGGCAAAAATTCCGGCAGGCGGTTATTTTTCTGTTGGTAAAACTGGTCGCAGGTCATGATATTTTCCGGGCTGGTAAAAAAAAGATGGGCTCGAGGGTACAATTTGGTCGTGATCCAATGCCTTTTACGTGAGCCTTTAACGAAAAACCACCCGCCGCCCCTATACGTACAAGGGTTAAATGGGATATAGCATAGGCGGCGGAACGGGGAGGGCACCGGGGCACCGTGCACTAGAGCACTTCACGGATACCGTAAAGTGGGGCTATTTGAGACAGTGGGGCTATTTGAGACAGTATTTAAAATCGCTATAAAATGAAGATCGTTTGATTTTTGTGTGATATTTTTGCTCAGGGAGGTGTGGAATCGAGCAGTAAATCGCCTGAGCAAAAAAATAAGCATTACTTTCAAGTGGTTTTTATTTTATAGCAATTTTAAATACTGTCTCAAATAGCCCCACTGTCTCAAATAGCCCCACCTTACGGTAGGCTTTTTAGGATCCGGCCGGCCCATATCCGGCAAGTCATATCCAGATCCGCCCATTATCCGCCTTTCTTTGAATATAGAGGATTCTTCATGGCTCCGAGTGGAAGATAAGGATATCTTTTCCAAGCGGGTTACTGAAAAACCGAGCGACGAAGGAGCGAGGTTTTTCTGTAACACGCGAGGAAAAGATATCCGATCTTCCACGAGTGAGCCATGAGGAATCCTATATCTTTCTATGTTGAGGTTTATTCTTAATTAAGAAAATAATATATTTAAATGCATTCATCCATGTAAAAATAGATTCAGAGTAGTTTGTTCTTATTTCATAAGTTTCATCCATAAACAACCATTAAAAATGTCGTTCGGTTATTGACCCATCATCACTTGAACTCTTGATTTTTCGTTATGAACCCTCGAGACCTTATCTTTGCATCTCAGAGGGATGCAGAGATAACAAATTCTTATCTCTGCATCTCAGAGGAGTGCGAGATAGAAATATCCCTGCACTGTAGACCCAATGGCAAATAAACCTCAACTAGAAAGATATCAGAATCCGGCCCACCCTGGGCCCGTATTGCAGCCAAACTTCCAAAAAATATCCGTAATAATCCGTTTCACCAATAACTGGTTTCACCCAAAACTGGACTAACAAATTCAATCTAAGGGACCAGACAGCCATACATCTCACAGACCATCATGGTTCCAAAAACCATGCTTATAAACCTAAAACCAAATGAAAATCACCACATTGGTAAACTAGGTATCAATTTTTAACTTCAATGTTGAATGTTAAAATTTTGATCCGTTTTGATCCGGGTTCAACCTTCAATTCCCAAATCCGGCCCGCCCATATCCGTTCTTTTTTAACAAATTTAGAATCCAATCCTATCCGGTCCGCGGATTTATCCGTGGATAACGGATTTATCCGGCCCATGAAGTGCTCTACCGTGCACCCTTTGATTTTTGCATTTTAACATTAGCCCTATGGGCGTTGCATGGAAAGAATGGGACCAAAAGTCGGCAGTGCCCCCCCCCCCCTCCCCCTTAATTGAAGGTGTTCCGCCGCTACTGGGATATAACTGGGTTAGGTATTAAATGTTTTGTGGAGGAAGTGTCATGTTTTAAATTTGATGCATTGGAAATGCACAAATACCCAAAGAGTTCCAGGACGGTACGGAATTTCAGTAAACTTGGTTGTGTCAGCAATGGGGTCTGGTAGGTGGGGGTAATGGCCCTGCCTGGCGCCCAAAAAGGGGGCACGACCCCGAATGACGTGCCGACCACTGCTCTAATATCTACTATCCAATGTCCTAAAACGACCATAATCGTTTTCTGACGAGACTGCTCAACCATTACCATCGTCTTTAGAAATAATTGATTTGATTTGATTGAAAGTGCCTAATCCGTTCCGATCCGTACTATATGCACACAGTTTCGAATTCAGCCATTGTTAGCCTCTGACGGCAGTTGTATGACGGCAGACGTATGCACAGCCTTCTGCACACTGCGTGGTAGTTTTTTTCGACAAAACCGATGATAACTCAAAAACTATGTTATCAGTCGGTCGGAACTCATTGCACATAGATGTGACATGCTCCTCTCCTTCGATTGGGTCTATCACTAAGAGAAGTAAACGCCTTGTGTGACAACAAATTGCAAAAGTTTGTTTTTTGGGCAAATATAAACTTTGGTGTGTTGTTGCCAAACCTGATGGGAAATGTATACCATGATAAGCCCAATCTAAGGTGCGGAGTCTCGCGCGTCTCGCTGTTACGATTTACGAGTGACAGATATCATAGTATTTGAGTTATTCTCGGTTTTGTCGAAAAAAGAATACCTACCACGCAGTGTGCAGAGAGCTGTACGTAATCACCTAAGTTAGGGAATATTATTTGCATTTGTCGTGCGAAAACTGCATCAGATGCGCACATTTTTGCTCTTGAAAACTGACGTCAATATTTGATTTCATTTGACCTCACCTTGACCTGACCTCGACCTAAATTTCACCATACAACAATGGCCCACATCTTACTTTAATGACCTTATCCTCGTAGTCTAAGAAGCAAAACACGTGTTGTTTGATCATTTCAAGCAGAGATCTTCATCAGAATACCAAATCAAAACTGTTTGGCATTCTGATGAAGAGCTGTGGTCGACATTATTGATATTCAAGTGTTATGCTAAAACCTTTACTACGAGGATAGGCTCATTGAACTAAGATGTTTTACAAATAATTGTGACTTCAGTAATCAGTATGCGCTTGGGTCTTTGCAGTAAATTTGCTTTACTGACACCCGTTCCCAACCTTCAGCCATTTGGACTTAATATCCTTAAAAGAAAGAAAGAACATCTTTTATTTTTAACTAAAAATCGCGATCACAAGGAACGTTCATAACATGTTTCATCTGTCTTTTTGTGTTTCTATGGTATTCCAGTACAAAAGAAACGAATGAAAATAAATAACATCTGAAGCAATAATACAATAGAAACGATTCATTCAAGAACCACAGAAACTAATCCGAATGTCCAACAAAGCAGGCCTGTCTTTGCCAGCACACCGATAAAAACGACTGAAGAAGTAACAATAACAGGCACAAACAGTATGGCTAGTGAAGCTGCACATTGCACATATAGGCAGTTTATCAGGGGCAGTGTGGCAGCTACATGCAGTCAAAGCCCGAGGGTGCCCGAGGGTATATGCGGTATTCGTCTTACCTGAGCGTTTGAGCGACCCAATCAATACGAAAGTAGCGACTTATTCACTAGTTAATGACTGAACATTTGATTATAATGCAAAACATCTTTAACAGATTTAGAAGCATAGCTAGAAATAAATTGCATTTAACTGTATCATGTAAGGCATTGAACAACTCTACGTTGTTCGATGATGAACTGGGGCTAGAGAGGCGTAATAGCGACTGTTGCAAGAAAATTTGCAAAGGTTGTATGTCAGAACATCGCACAGCCTCGTTTCCTAGAGCCGCTCATCTCGTAATGAGGCATCATGTCACCGGTTCTGTCAATTTTTTTTTTAGGTCGTGTGACATGAAATTGACGTTGAAACTTGGCTGGCACCGATGCAAATCATGTGCCAAGCTTGATACACGCAAGCACATACTTAACCATACTTAGCTTTATGGATGAAAACCATTCAGATTAAATTTCAAACGGTACAGGCTACAGCAGACGCCAGTGCTAAGTTCAATTTGCGCTCATCGGCCGTATTGAACCAGTGTGAAGCAGCGACAGTCAATTAATGATAGGGGACATCGAACTTCAATTCTAACGATATGACGGACGTCACATTTATGATGGTGGTTGACGTCCTGGAATCAAAAACTAACATCAGACACATGCACGTCAGCGTCATTTCCCATTTCAAGCCAGTTCCAGGTATAGCCAGAATAGTACCTAACTACCAGTATAACGCCTTTTGGGGCGACTAACGGAGCGAGCGAGAGGGTGGGCCTTGCACGTGCGAAATCGCGAGAGGGTACCTCCAACTGACTTGTGCACGGCACCCTTCTAACCGGTCTCTAGCGATGTGCCAAATTTGGGCACAATCGGCCCAGCCGTTCTCGAGATCTGGAAGCAGCACCCTGCACGTGCGCACGTGCAAAATGGGTCCCAACTGACTTGTGCAAGGCACCCTACTAACCGGTCCCTAACTGTGTACCAAATTTGAGCGCAATCGGTCGAGCCGTTCTCGAGATCTGGAAACGACCCCTGCACGTGCGCACGTGCAGCCGCACCCCAACTCTGGCACATGGATATGCAGTGCCTAGTGGGTGCCTACCTACATGCCAACTTTCAGCGCAATCGGCCAAGTAGTTACCGAGATATTGCAACAATTACAAAACTGACACCTCTTCGTTTTGCACGTGGCACGTGCATAAGGGGTCACCCACATGCATCGGGAATAGTCCAATACTTGGTAGAAGGAATGAAGCTACCCTACAAAAATTACCGCATGTAAATCGGTCAAGTGGTTGCTGAGATATAAGCCTCGCAAAAGCGTCCGCATGGCCGGCCGGCCGGCCGGCCGCTCATACTCAGAAATTTCCGTTAATCTAAGGAAAGACTCCGCTCGCTTCGCTCGCTCCGTAATGATAGCTGGATGTGTATAACTGGACACAACGAAAATGTCATTGCTAGCGGTTTGTTGGCAGGGTACGACCCGAATAAAGGTTGTCATGGGCACGATCTGCTTGCAGCCTGTTGCATGCAAAGTTCCGACCCGAACAGACCGTCTACAAATAAAAATGAATGTCAAGAACATATAGAACAACACCAACGCTCAGCCTCACTAAAGTCACATGCGGTACAAGATAGTGCTCTAAGATGTGATAAAAAATGAATCGTACTTTCCTGTTTGCTCGAATGTAAATGTTGAATTTGTGCTATAACAAACTGCCTGTCTGTATATGTGATTCAAATGTCGATCAATGGTGCCGGGCTGCTGCGTCTGACGATTGAGCCAGTTCACCCAAGAATGGCTGGTAGCTGGTACTGACTTCTATGAACAGGGGCTGCCAGTTCCGGTTGGAATGTTCTATTGCGCGTTGAAACACGAGGTCATTAGGTACGTAATTAAACAGAGACAGCCATCCCGTTTGATGGGGGAGGGGTGACCCCAGCGGGCACCCTTTTTCACACTACCCAGTGTTCGTACAGGAAATGTTCACACCGTGTGCGCTATTCTCGGAGCCGCGCGGTGAATCAGCTGGTGGGGTCGTGCACAGTTATGTAACAAACGAGATTTCAAACAGTCACTAACCGCGCCGGCCGCGCTGCCTGCCAAACCCACTTGTCGAACAACGGCTCAATAGACATAGCTGGCGGCTGAATCGCAAGGTCGGCGCTGTCATGTCGGGTCGGCTATTCAGGCTGCTGTATTTTTATCATAAGGTTATTGGCTCGGGCGCTGCAATGCATGATGCAATTCAGAGCTGTATTATGCAGGGCGGGACCAAAGTGTTCTGAATCAAGCTGACTGTTGCGAGCCTATCATCAACAATTGATTTACATGTAACCAAGTGCAAAACAAAGTCGCGCTAGCGATCCACTAATGACCGATGGGCGTTGGTCACGTGTTCCGCCGCATCCCTGGGGTATCATATCTCTGAATAAGAACATTGCTCGCACCGCTGGCCACGTGACCTGTAAGAAAGCCCCCGTCCAGCGCGGCAGATAATACAAACAGATACTGAATGAGGAAACACGGGAAAACACATAGAAATGCTGAGCCAGAAATAGCAGCGCCTTTATTGCAGCCTTTATTTATTGGGGTCTTCTAATATAATGGGGTTCTTGCGCCATCCAGACTGAATATGCGTGTCTTGCCTTTTCACCGAAACTTCGTGTTTGGTGTCAGAAACTTGGAAAGCCTTGAGCTATTGTAACGTTAAAATGACCGCTCTACAAGTGCACCTCCAGCACTGTTTCAGCTCTCTGCATACAACTTGTGCGCGAGTTCCGAAGTTCTGCGTGGTGCAGCTCTGGTCTGTGATGATTGCACAGGACTGGCTGGTGGCTGGATGAGCATTGAGCACTCTTTGCTGAGTGGGCGGATCACCTGTTCTACTCATTCTCCTTGGGGCCCAGGTCAGCGCCGCTAGCTCCCATGAAACACACTGCCCCCCCCCCTCTTCTCACCTGGGGTGGCCGTCCCGTCCTCATTGCGTTCGCCTGTTAGTATTGTTCTGCTCGAGCGAATCGGCGACGGCTCCCCTGTGTAGATGGTCAGAGGACACTGCTGTGGTGGTGCCGCTGTGTGGACGCTCCGGTGCCGCTGTGTGGACGGTCAGAGGACACTGCTGTGTGGATGGTCAGAGGACACTGCTGTGTGGACGCTCTGGTGCCGCTGTGTGGACGCTCTGGGGCCGCTGTGTGGCCGCTCTGGGGCCGCTGTGTGGCCGCTCTGGGGCCGCTGTGTGGACGGTCAGAGGACACTGCTGTGTGAACGCTCTGGTGCCGCTGTGTGGACGCTCTGGGGCCGCTGTGTGGACGGTCAGAGGACACTGCTGTGTGGACGGTCAGAGGACACTGCTGTGTGAACTGTGAACGCTCCGCTGCTGCTCTGTAGTCGGGCGGCAGACTTTTCTATGTCGGCCGACAGTGAAGCTCTTTGGACGGCCCACAGGTGCCGTTGTGAGGACGGGCAGTGGACACTGGACAGGCTCTGATGTGGCTAGCTTAAGCGCTGCTCTATTGAGTGGATGGGCACCATTCTGTAGGTGGACGTCGGTCTCTCTTCATGGATTGGCGGAGATCTCTCTGCATGGACGGTTGGCTCTCTGTAGATGGACGGCCGCGGGCCGGGTCTCTCTCCATAGATGGACGCCGCTCTGTAGATGGTCGGACGGTCTTTTTCATGGATGGACGATGGTCTCTTACCATGGATGGGCGCCGCTCTGTACCTTGGTGGCGGTCTCTCTTCATGGACGGGCGATACCCTGTAGATGGACGTCGGTCTCTCCACGCCCAGTCAGTCCCGGCGCCACCCCGTCTCGGTCGGACATGAGTGATCGATCCGGTTGACGGCCTCATTTGCCGTATTAGTCCCCGGCGCATGCCGCTGCCGCCGGCGACAACAGCCCCTGGTGACGAATACGTCAGCAGTGGGCAGTTGCGGTGACGCCACTTCCCTCCGCTGATGACGGCCGAGTGCCCCGCCGGCGACCCGCCAACATGGGAACATTGGGAGAGAAGACTGTGCGCAGCCGCTCGGCTGATCGCTGGAGCGGGTCGCCGCGGATGCAGTCGGCGCCCCCGCCGTCAGGATGCCAAATGCGCTGATTGTAGTTAGTGGCAACATATTGGGGCCGTCTGATTGGGTGGGAGGGGATGAGGTACTCCTGGGGAAGAGGGAGAAGGAACGTCTGTGCTGGCGCTGTCGACGCTCGGAAATTATGTTGTGATCGCCTGAGACTTCAGCGTGTTGTCTTACCTCTCAACCGCGAAATGGAACGAAACATCGTGTTAGAATATTTTGAGGCTTTTCGGGATAGGAAGAACAAAATGGCCGGGGAGCTCCAGTGATTGCACCGATCATCGACCGTCCTTGTGACCGAGTTTGACGGCCTCGCGATCCCTTCCCCTGTCGCCGCGATGACGCCATAGCCGAGTTGTGTCCGTTCTGTCGTCGTGGGGACTGGCGCTGGGGAGTGGGGAGGGTGGGTGACCCTGGCTTCTGTCCGCGCTGGGGGGGGGGGGGGGGGGACGGGACGGAGACAGTGAGGCGTGTCGGTCCGGCGGGGCTTCCCCGTCCCACCCGGCACCAGCGTTACAGCTGCCGCCCGGCCAGCCAACCGAGCTTGCCCAGCTTCTTCAGGAGGCTCCCGTCTCGAAGGTCACTCGCCTTACAAGCGCGACTGCTCTACGCAGACTGCTTGTCCGCCATTACCGATCAGTTGTCAAATCATCCGCCGAGAGCTGGACATTTTTTTTCTTTATGTGCTGCTAACTGGTGTTTATTACCCATTTTTTATATTTAATAGAAAATGCTTATCGTTGTATCGTTTTGGCATGTATTTTTTCGCCTTTCGGCTTTCCATCATCCTGAATTAAGCTTACGTGAGCCAGCCATTGCCTATAATTCATTATGGCTTGATGCTGATATCCATGTGCTAAGGTTACCAGGATCCTAATGTTACCTCAAAGTGTTTTTTTTTACGGAACAAGTGTTTTATAAGTTAAAGGTAGTGTGCCAGCTTTCCTGGACCGTATGGAGTTAATGGCCCAGATAAGGAGAACCGGATTTTTAGAACTTATCCATACCTTCAAAACTCATGGAAACGTCTTAAATTCTTCAAATTTTGAGTACCCCAGTGCGAAATTCGCCCCGACGGGTTGTCGGTCGTACCCCAACCACATTTCACACCACTATGAACAATAAATGCCCACACTGAAATCGCTATTACCGATATGCTCATCCAATCAAGTTTCGATAAACCCGTTCATCATCATCTCCTGCGGTTTCGAACACGCCTGTTAGGTGGTGCGGTAGACCGCGCCCAAAGCCAGGGCCCCGGTAACGTGAGGTAGCCGAGTCGGGGCAGCGTGCGCTGACCCAAGCCGGGGCCGCGCGTCCTCCTGGTGTCATGTGATAGCCCGGGGCTGCCCGCGGGGATGCGGTAGACCGCGCCCAAAGCTGCGGCCCCGGCTTGGGTCAGCGGCAGCGCACGCTGCCCCGACTCGGCTACCTCACGTTACCGGGGCCCTGGCTTTGGGCGCGGCTTCTGCTCATACTTTGTGGTGCGGTGGTGGTGCGTCGGGCTGTGCGCTCTGACTTCGGCCAAGAAAAATGCGTCAGCTGATCATTGTCATTTCTGCCACTTGCGTGTGGTGAAATGGGGTCATAACTTAAGAGACGGCTTTTTCATATCAATTATTTTACATAAAATCATATTTCAAACCATAAATAATGTTCGACAGCCAAATAAAAGAAACAATACCAATACAGGCTTACAGTTTAATGCTCGACATTGTGTTGTCTACGATTAGACAGCTGATAACTCATTCCCGTACGTCGTAACTCTAATGACCTTTGCTTATTGTCACATGTGTGCCGCATTCGCGATTGTTGCCGACGCCTGTTTACAGGTCAGCCCACTACAATTGTTATACATATCGAAAAACCGATAAACTTTTAGGCGAAAAAGGCACTATACCAGGCCCATTTTTGATTTTTTTTTTGCGATATTAGGTAAAAACAGAAGCTTCTTATCCTAGGAAAAATAAAATGGGAAATCTTTCAAAGGTGGCACACTACCTTTAAAGCTACTCAGCAGTCAGCTTGCCAAGCCCATGACGCAAGTCATGCATTTGCATTATGCAAGTGACGCAATTACATTTGTGACTTTTGTTCCGTGAGCCGTCGGGTGCGTCATTCTTATGCAGCCTACATGCTCCTGGGAGGATACTTTCTGACCTTTCCAGATGGCTCGTCTCGTGCATTTAGTTTTATGAGTGAAACGGCGAGGGCTCGCCTGGCCGGCACGGTGCTCAGCCGGCTGGCTCGGTTACTACAGCGGGTCAGTTTGGTTAGTCCAGTGGTTAGTTATAGGTTAGTCCAACTGGCTAGTTGGCTATAGTGGGTTAGTCCAGTGGTAAGTCGGTAGTTCATCGGGCTAGTACGGCTAGTCCATCGGGTTGGGTCGGTTAGTTCATGGGGATAGTTCGGTTAGTCCAATGGGGTAGTTTAGCGGGCCAATTACTAGTTTGGTTAGTCCAATGGGCTATGTTCATTTATTCGAGGGGGTTACCTGGACCAGTATAGTCATGGGCCAGTTCGTCGCTGACGAACGGATCAACGGCAGCTTTACTTTATGGTCATCAAGTGTAAGATTTTAATGTTTTTGACTCGTTCGCTCCCTCTGTAGTCTCTTCACATCTAATCGTAACATGGAAGGATTGAGACATTGTCAAATTGTGACCATATGTGCTCCAGCTTACGCATTCAGGGTAAACGGACGCGGTTTTATATTCCATTCCATTTTGTTCATACGCCTGTCTCAAGGTTATTGTAGGTCACTGCAGGTCGGCTGCCGTGTGGCAAAGGCACTCTGTAATTGAAAACTTTGTCGTCGCCGGACGGCGAGCCATTACTTCGGGAACTTTCAGTGACGGCTTGGCTGCCCACGCGCACTTTCGGTTAGTGCTGCCGTACTGTACTGCCGGGGTCTCCATGTTTTACCAAATAACTGTCCTTCCATCTGAACTCGGAATACTAGCTGACCCGGGGATTAAACCAAACTGATGAATATATTGCCGCTGTTGACGATTTGTTGACGATGTAATGAATGTAATATGAATGCAATATGCCTTCTATGAATGCAAAATTATGTATGTTCTCTAGCCCTGTTTCCAGTGGCACTTGTAATCCGCATCAGGATTACCCAATTTAGTCCGACTAGGCATGCAAGCATGTGATAAATAATTGATTGATTATTATGAAAAGCTAATCGTGTTGAAAATATTTCTTAGAAAAAGAGCGTTGAAAATCAGCACGACGAATCGCAGGATTGCAAAGAACTATGGAAATCATATCTACGTGTTTATCTGTCCGTGCTTAGAACTGTCTTACTCCTGATTCTTCTATTGTCTTTTTGCTGCTTGTAGCAGTACCGCTATGCCTATGGTAGCGCCAGTTGTGCCTGCTTCTTGCTCCATGGTCCAATCCTTTCTTGTGACGCATAAGTTCCACAATAGGTGCGATAAGCAATGCTATGCAATGTTATAAAAGGGTGTCAGAGTGTCACTCCTATATTGACCGGTTATACGGCGGGTCTTGCTCGAAAAATAACCATATTTCCATTGTCTTATTTCATATTTTTTTGCAATAAGGATCAACCATCTATGTGAGAGTTTCATTCGTTTTACCTATATATCTGTCTATGAGCGACTGACGTTGGGAGCGTGATACGGGTATGTACTGCATGCCTGATGGCACGATTTGGCCGGGTTGCACGGGACCGGCGAGCTGGGTGGTAGCCGGGTCCAGCGGTCCACCGGGATGTTTGTGTAACTGGTGACGGTGGCGGCAGGTCGCCAACCAGGCCAGAGAGTAGAGACATCGGCGTGGCCCCCGAGCGGTGGGCGCTGACTGGTCCTGGCTGGCGGGCAGGTCGGAGTCAGACCTCTGATCCGTTCCGGTTCTCCTGTCGGTGGAGACGGCGGCGCGGACTGGTGCAGACGCAGATCATATTTATTTCCGCCGCTGGCGGCGCGCCGGGTCGATCAGATCAGAGTGCGTCCTCCCGGACGGCAACAGCCCGCCTCCCTCCCCGGCGGCGGCGTCTCCTCAGACGGAGACCGGCCCGCGCACTGAGCACGCCGCTCTGCGTCCGACGCCAGCGACGCTCATAGAATAATATCGGACATCGGGGACGCCGGCGATCAGCTTGTATGGGCCTGACCTTGGCGCTGTCTCCGTGCTGACCGCGCGGGTGACTCGGGATGCGCCGCGAGCTCGGGCGGAGACCAGTGCCGAGTTACCCGGGCTCTGTGGGGCCTCCCGTGTCACTCACGGTCGGCTTGTGGTGCCCCGGGCCGTGACCCGAGTTGAGCTGCTGACCTCAGCGGATGGTATGACTGTGGCGGCTCGCCGTCGACCCGCGAAGGTCACCCTGTGGCATGATCAAGGCTTCCGCTCCCCGACGCGGCATGTAGTGGCCAATGGGCACGGCTTCTATTTTTGGATCGGAGGAGCGTTTCTTATCCAAGGAAATAGTGACTATCGAGGAAGAGGCTAACGGTGTCGTATGACCTATGTAGCTGTAACGATACTAGGAAAGATGGACTTTTGATTCATTCGCTCATAACAATGAACGGTTTATACCCTTTGCATACAAGCAGCTTTGTGAAATAATGTTATTTTGTCACTTTTCAATGGAATCCCTAAATTATGTCCATGTTGATGTTCCTTTCATGAGCCAGGACTCTGTTGTGCTATATTTGTCCTTGTCCTTGATCTGTACTTTTCCACTTCGGCGAGCCATCATTGGGTCGTCCTGACGATGCGTGACCTCACCCCATCCTCCCCGCAGCGTTATTCGCTCGTCTGCTGACCAGTGGCGGCGGAAGGTAATTTTGGATGGGGGTGCAAAGTTTTCTCAAGGGGCCCCTCCGGAATTTTTGGGCCCCCCTTCATTTTTTGAGTGTTTATTATTGATTGATGAAAAACGAAGATTTTGGAAAATTATCCCCATACACACAAGTTCTGTAAAAGGTTTAAAATTGCAGTGTACGTACGGCCCTCCAGCAAAAGAGTGGTTGGTTACTGGTTAGCCTATGTGCTTTTGGTGTAATAACTTTAAATGGCGGAGACACTCCTGTAAAATGACTCAATAGAAATGAGAAGAGGGTTCGTGCACACATTTCGGCAGTGGGTTTCAACAGCCATAAAACGTATTCATCAATGCAGAGCGATTATTGTGATGTTGGCAACCAACCACTTAATACCTGGAGGGCCGTACATACCTATCTCAAATAATGAAAGCATAAAGAAGCAAATGCAGATAGTTTTTTATCGGCTTATCTTTGAGTCTAGCCACCACCCGCAGCGTCTCAAACCACTTTTCTGGATACGCAGTGGACCATTGAGGGCCCTACGAGACCGTTCCAAGAAGACCGTGTTTAGAAGCCCCTTGGAAACCGACCACATAGAGACTCCTCCAGAGACCTACATGACTCCCCAGACTGAATGAGCCCTCCGATCAGGGTCGGTCCCTTGAAAGTTGCTGAAAGGTTTCAGAAGGCATTATAGGCTCGAAAGTCTTTTGAGGGCTCTCAGAAACCGGCATCGGGCCCCAAAAAACCTGTATGGAGGCCCTCCAAAGCCGGGATGGAGGCCACAGGAGCCGATGTTTAGCCTAAGGAGCCCATGTATGGAGGACTGAATAGAAGAAAGGGGTCTCAGTGGGGCCTTCAGGGGCAAGCGTTTGAGCCCCAAAAGTATGTGTGGGGTCTTAGAGGCAGGTAGACCCCTGGGATATGCACGGGGTCCCAGGAGCTCGCGTGGGTGCCCAAATATTCGGCTGGCGGCTACTAGAACCAGCATGGGGATTCTGAGGACTTAGAAGCCGCTTAGTCCCACATTTCATGGGTCATGAGTCCCAAGAGTCGATGTAGGGGCCATAAAAGCCGGTGTTGGGCCCATGGCCCTATAAGTTCCGACATTGAGACTCTCAGAGGCCAGCGACGGGGCACCAAGAGCAGATAAAGTGCCGCAATAAGCCGGCATGGGGCCTGAAAATCAGTGTGGAATTCCAGGAGCCTGCGTGAGCTCTCGGAGACCTTCGTATTTCGTAAGGTCCACAAAGGTCGTTGGGTCCTCTGAATCTGAATTCTGCGGGGCCCTCAGAGGCCAGCATGTCTCCTGGCACCTGCCTGCGTTGAGGTGAGACCCTCCGAGGCCGTCGTAGGGTTCTTGAGGCCAGCGTTGGCCCTTGAAGCCTTCGTTAGGCCCTAGAAGCCGTCAAGAGGGCCCTCAGAGGTCAGCATGGCCCCTGGAGCCTGCCTGCGTCGAGGCCCTCAGAGGCCGTCGTGGAACCCTCAGACGCCAGCGTGGGCCTTTGGAGCTTGCGTTGGGTCTTAGAGACCATTGTGAGGGCCCAGAGAGGTCGTCGTCAGGGCCCTCAGCCCCTCAGGGACCATCCTTGGGTCCTCAGAAGTTGTTGTGAGGGCCCTTAAAAGCCTTCGAGAGAATCATCAGAGGTCGTCATGAGGGTCCTTGGCCATAGTGAGGGTCTTCATGGGCCCCCAGATACATTTGCAGGGCTCTCAGAGGCCTTGGTAAGACCACTAGAGGCCATCGTTAGGGCCCTCAATAGACCGTTGCAGGGCCCTCAGATGCCAGCATAGCCCCTGCAGCCTGGTTGTGTTGGGGCCCTCAGAGGCCGTCGCTAGGCCGTCTGAAGCCAAATGGGCCCTCAGACTTAAGTTGGGTCTAGGGCCGTCACGAGAGCCCTCAGAGGCCAGCAGGGCCCCTAGAGTCCTGTAGGACCCTCAGCGGTCGTCATGAGGGCCCTTAGTGGTCGTTATAGGGCCCCAGGGGACAGAGGTCGTCGTGAGAGCCCTCAGAGATCGTAAGGGCCTTCAGAGGCCGTGCCGTCATAGGGCCCTCAGAGGCCGTCATAGGGCCCTCAGAAGCCAGCGTGGCCTCTGGAGTCTCCTTGGGGCCCTAGAGTCTCTGTGAGACCCTCAGCGGTCGTCATGAGGGCCCTTAGTGGCCGTTGTAGGGCCCAGGGGACAGGGGTCGTCGTGGGAGCCCTCGCCCCTCAGAGATCGTCATAAAAGGGCTCTCTGAGGCCGTCGTGGGGGCCCTCAGATGCCGCATGGAGCACCAAACGCGGCTCGGAACACTTCTAGTCGGCGTGGGGGCCCCAAAGACTAGCATGGGGCGCCCCTGACCATAATTGGACATCCCAGATGATGCCACATCAGTGTTCGTTTCTCGATCACTGGTTTTCAGGAGAAAATGTGTTGGATTGTGCGACGGGCCCCTTGTACGGATTTTGGGGGTGCAAAAAGATATGTTTGCACCCCCATGTTTTTCGATGGGGGTGCAGCTGCACCCCCTGCACCCCCTATTCCGCCGCCACTGCTGCTGACCTGAGCGCTCCCTTTGGATCTCGTCTTGCTCACAGCACCGCGCCGTCGTCACCGTCGGTGGGTCGGCGTGCTCTGCCGCCCCCGCCCCCGCCCCCGCCCGCGGCGGACGGCGGACTGGGGGGGGGGGGGGGGGCGTCGCGCGCAGCCGGCCCCGGCGCCGTCAGTCGGCGTCGGACGGCCGCGGCGGTGGAGTGCGGTGTGTTACGGTGGTGAGACGTGCTACCTCAGCCCGCGTTGACGGAGCGGCGGCCGCTGAGTGGAGTCACGTCTCGGTGGGATCAGATCCGGCCCGGGTCGGTGTGCCGGTGCGGCCGGTTTGTGGCCGTCGCGCTCGTCTGACCGGCCTCGGCCGCTCCTCGGAGGCAGCCGGCGCCGCGCAGTGGGGCAGGACAGTGTGACCGGCGCGGCGACCTTCGGCCCAGCGCCAGCGACCGCCGCCACATACAGAACATCGGTGAGTGGCTGACCGGGACGCGGCGGCGTGCCCGGCTGACGTGGCGCCTCGGGGGGTGGGGCCGGCCGTGCTCCCCGGGCCGCACATGGCCCGCGCGACCTCCGGGACATGTGCCCTAGCCTCACGGCCTTCGTAGCATCATGCCGGCGGGTCGTGCTCGAAAAAGTTGTATGATTACACTATAGATTCGCTGGCGTGGCGTATGGCGGCCTCTTACGGACTCCTCTCGACTCTGAGCTATGTTTATCCTTGATCTTGTGACGCCCGTGCTCTCTGTAGGTGTTTATGATCACATGATCGCTCAGGGCGCGTTTGGGCCAGCTGGCTCGCATCCGAGGCCCGGGGATGCCTGGGTGAAGTCTGAGTATACTCTCCTTTTTATTATCATATATATTTTTGCGCTCGGCCGAGTCGTGGCCATGTTCAGGAGTGCGGCCATGCCTGTCGAGGACCATTTGTCACGGAGCTCCGACCGACCCTGGACTGTCTGACATGCCCACGTGCCCAGTGTATCGGTGCTGAGGTAGCGGCACTTTTTCTGGGTGCATGGCGCTGCACCTGGGTCCGTGACTCGGTGACCAGCGGCAGTCCTGGACAAAACCTGGCAACCAGTATTCAGTAACCATTTGACCAGAAGCCGCCTCGCCTGGTGGCCAGCCCTCTTGGCACCCAACTCTCCTGGCTGCCATTCCTCCTGGTAACCCGCTCTGGTAACCATCTCGTCCTGGTAGCCGCCCCCATTTCGCGCGGCTCCTCGTTATGCCACCGGTGACGCAACGGTTGCCTGTTCACCGTGAACGGACCGGGCCGTCCGTCCTGGGACAAGAATTTCGGGCCGGACAGCACCGACCTCGAACGAGGCGATATCATCATCTGTTCTATTGTTACCGACCGCGAGTGGGCCTCGCTGCGGCAGGGGTAGCGAGGGACAGACGAAGAGACGGGCTCACTGCGCTGGACTAGAGCGAAAGGGACAGTGGGCCTCACGGCGGCAAAGACAGGTTCACGGCGACAGGGGCGATAGACGGTGGAGAGACAGGCTCACGGTTGACAGAGAGACTGTCTCACAGCGATGGAAAAACAAGCGATGGACAGATGGAGAGACTGGGTCACGGTGCCAGAGAGACACTGGCTCACGGCGACAGAGAGGCAGGCTCACGGCGACAGAGAGGCGATGGTCAGACTAGCTCGCTGCGGTGGACAGACTGGTTCACTGCTCACTGCAGTGGACCGTCTAGCTCAGGTGAACAAACTCTCTCGCTGCGGTGGTCGGACAAGTTTGTCAGACTGGCTTGCTGCAGTGGACAGACTGGCTCAGGTGGATGGACTGGCTCGCTGCGATGGACAGACTGGCTCAGGTGAACAGACTGGCTCGCTGCAGTGGACAGACTGGCTCAGGTGGATGGACTGGCTCGCTGTGGTGGGGAGACAGACTGGCGCTGTGCAGTGTGCAGTGGACAAACTGGCTCAGGTGGACAGACGGAACAAATCCATTCTGTCGTAAGCAGCTAATCCGAAATGTCGGCTCCGACTGAACGGAGTGTCGCTCAGTTTTGGTCGGAAGTGTTGCCCAGGAACGGAAGAAAATATTGGTTCAGTACTGGGCTGTAGTGTTAGCAGTTTGCGCACCTTGGTAAACGTTATCCGCTCCGTACAAATGGACTGTGTGGCTCAATAGCGGTCAATAGTGTTGGCTCAGCACTGGTGGGTGGAGTCGATTCAAGTGCTTCAATAGTGTCAATAGTAAAAAAAAAAAGAAAAAATAGTGTTGGGAGTAGCTTTCGTCAGTAGTGTTAGCTCACAGGACAGGCGCGGTCGGTCCATCCGACCGGGGGCGGTAGGCGCCGAAACAGAAGGTCGCTGCCTTTAGCTGGGGGGGGGGGGGGGGCAGTGATGTACGGTGGCCGGTGGCCGCAGGACGGACCTTGGCCGCCAGCCCGACCGGCCGGGCCAGGCGCCAGTTCCCATGGCCGGCTGGGCGCTCTCTCAGGTCGGCCCGCCGTGCTGCACTGACGCACCTGGCTGGGAGCACCGCGCTGGTGGGCGGTCCGCAGCGGCATACAGGGCGGCCGCGAGCTCTGCTGTCCAGCTGGACCGTCTGTCCTCCGTCCTCTGTCCTATCCTCGTCTGTTCTTCGCTCAAACCTTGCCTATCCTGATCCTCCGTTTGTGCGCTCGTCTTTCTGTCTTCCGTCCATTCCCATCCTGTTCTCCGTCATGTCCGTCCGTCCCCCATCCTGTCCTCGTCCGTCCTCGGTCTGTCGGCCTGTCCTCGTCCGTCCTGGTCTGTCGGCCTGTCTTCGTCCTTCCTCGGTCTGTTGGCCTGTCCTCGTCCGTACTTGCCAGCACTACCCACTACCCAGTATCCACCACCCCGTCCCGTGATGGGTATGTGTCGACAGACCGGCAGACTTCTCAGTCTGCCGGCCTGTCCTCGTCCACACTACCCACCTATGTCCTGTCCTGTACTGTCTGCACTGTAAGTACTGTCCTGTCCCAAGTCCTCCGTCTGTCCTCCGCACTGTTCACCGCACCGCCCTGTCCTTTCCTCCTGTCCTGTTTGTCGGCCTGTCGTCAGCACGCGCGGTCGGTCGTCGCCGCGCCGCTATCGACCATGCCGTCGGACGGACGGACGCAGCGCCGGCCGAGGCCCGAGTAATGCGATAATAGCTGCCGGCAGCGAGAGCGGGCCTCCTGATTTGCTCCCCCTGCTCGTGCGGCTAGGTCAGGTGTCTCGGTTGATCGCTGCAGTTCGCTTTGGACGTAGGTGGGGCGGGGAAGGCAGAGAAGCGCTCCCTTCCGCTGTATTCCGTCTGTTCCGCTCGTTCGTCCGTCGTTCGCGGCTGACTGCTCTACGGCTTCCCATCAGCCAGCCAATGCACTACAGCAGCTAGTCTTAGCAGAAAAGTGGCCGGTTGGCACCAGAGCCAGGAGAACACGCGGTAGAGCGTGCTGACAATAATGTGAAAAGGCGTGGCTATTATGGGTGAGCTGAGGCTGAAGAGCTAGTTACAACTAATTAGTTATCACCAAGTACCCTCGTCGAACTGATAGAAATTGAATAGAAGAAACGCTTAATGCTTATTTGATTTAATCATTCCATTCGCCGTCTGTGAGCATCAGCATGATGACAACTAAGACTCATTGCCATGAAAACCCACATGAGCTGTTAGCTTTGGTTATCATCCCGACAGATTATGGAGTTCATTGCAGCGCTTATGTAAGTTATATAAGTTATGTAAGTAATCCTTATGACATTGAAGTGCAGCTGATCCTTGGAGCTAGCAGTTAATGTCTAATCCCTTCTCTCACGGAATTCCTCTCGTTTTGGAGATTTTTATCTTCTATGAGTCGCCGTGAATGATCGCTATGCGGACAGTGGGTTTGGGGTGACTGGATGTGTCGGTATATATTATCTCGTGATACAGTTACTCGACCTTTTGTAAGTGTTTCTGCATCGCTGATACAGTTGCAGTATGTTCCATTCCACCTACAGGCTCTATTGGAACGACATTGTTCTTTCTGAGATGTTCAGTGTTCATTTACTTTTGACCATCTCATTTATCTTGCCCTCCATCTAGCCGCATCGCTGCCTTATTATCTGTCGGGTGCATTTCCTGTTCCACTACCGTGGCTCCTCAACTACATATCTCCGTGCTTCGTCGCGGCTCACATCTCCTTTCCTACTTGTCTCGCCGCGACCCCTCCCTGCTTTCTTTGCGTCTGTTCCTCATCGTTACTCCTCTCTGTCTTCCCTTCCTCCCACCTTCCTGCCATACACGCCTCCCTTGTCCATACCTCCATGCGACCCTGCCTCAGCGCGACACCTCCCTTGGCTGCTTTCCCTGCCTCATGGTGGCTACCTTCTTTTCTGCCTTTTTTCATCCCTGCCTCGTCGCGATTCCTCCCTGCCTACCTGCCTGTCTTCCTGCCTCATCTTACCGCCTCCCTTACTCCCTGCCTACCTGCCTCCCGCTCTCCCTGCCTCCCTCCCACCTCCCTGCCTCCCTGTCCAACACCTACGCGTTCGACCGGCGGCCGCCACCGTTCGTGCGCCCTGCGCGATCGATGCGTTCTGGAATGCCGCTGGAGCTCGCCCGCGCCGCTCGACCCGGTCGAGTGGGGCTCTCCGAGACGAGTGCACGGGACCATCGCGGGTCGAGCGATGACAGGCGAAGGGAGCTATGGCGTGATGGTTTGGTATGACGTCTGTGTGTCAGTTACGGCCGCGTTAGATGGTGATGTGGGTCACCGGCGTGCACTGTTGCATTGCAGCGGCTGTGTCGTGTGTGTAGGGGATGATAGGCAGCCGTCGCGCAGAAACGGGTGCGCTGAATGTGCACGCCGCACGCCCGGCCGGCCGGCCGACGCTGAGCGCTCGGAGGACGCTGCGCCGGCCGGCGCCGAGCGAAGGTCGCCGTCCGGCCGCCCGGCGACTCGGTGCGACCGACCTTCTCGGTTCCGCTGGCGCCGCTCCTGCGCCGATTGCGTAATACGCCGGGGGGGGGGGGGGGGGCCGCTGCGGACGTCAGACCAGCCGGGACTGAGCTGGCGGTTATGTAATGGCCGGCAGGCCGCACCGACGAGCTGCGCGCCGACGGGATGCGCGAGCTGTACTGAGCTGCGAGCTGTGGGCTGTGAGCCACCGGCACGCGTCCGTTCACAGGTGTGCGGCCGGTGGCAGTATGGGTACTGAGGGAGGGGAAAGGGAGGGGCGCCCAATGAGGGGGAAAGGGGCTCGGCGAGCGAATTAGATCGGTCCCCTCTTACAGGTTAACTGCTTTCGTAAATGGTGATCGGAAATCAATAAATCGTTGACAAGCTCAATTTAATTCCATCTTCATTCTAATTCGGTTGAATTTCGGTCAGACAACAGCTTTATATACCTACCCACGTTTTACAATGGTGCATAGGTTCTGGCTGTCGATTGCTTCTGGACTGCGACCATTGCTTTTGTGCTCGATGCATACAAGGTGACCGCAAAGCGGTCTATTTATGCTTGTTTTCGGATATTGGTACTGAATGGATGGTCAGGGCATGTTTGTATTGATTTGGACGTCAGTTCCCCTACTATCAGACTTGTGACAAACATTGATATTGTCTGGAATAGGCAGACACCGAACAGACGCTGCCTGAAGCAGAGTCGACCAGTCTGTTATCGAACAGCCCTGGGTCGGTCAGGTCCCGCACTGGCTGACCTTTACTGGTCTGTGTACCTGCCTGCTGTCCTTGATCTGCCGAGTGTCTATCCTCACCTTCCTCTGTTTTAGGCTGTGTGGCTGCTGTCCTTACATCGCTGAAAGTCCTCTGTGACTGTCTCTCTGTTTGGTGAGAGGTTCTGTGTTCCGGGTATGTACCGTATTTGTGCTGGATTTCTGTCTGGCATCCCCTGTCGTCTCCAAAAGCAGACCCGCGTCGCGTCCGTCAGGATCGATTGCGGTGCGGCAGTGCGTGACAGTGCCCGCCTCCACTCATTGGTAAATCAGATGACAGTGCGTGACAGTGGCCGCCTCCTCTCATTGGTACATCAGATGACAGTAGGTACTGTCTCCTCTC
Organism: Amphibalanus amphitrite; assembly: GCF_019059575.1. Taxonomy (NCBI): domain Eukaryota; kingdom Metazoa; phylum Arthropoda; class Thecostraca; order Balanomorpha; family Balanidae; genus Amphibalanus; species Amphibalanus amphitrite. Next base: position 33,638 of record NW_024882061.1, read on the forward strand.
ATCAGCTGATTTGTTCTGCTTTCTTTCCGTCGGTGTCTGCGTGACGTAACTACTAACTGGTATATTTACCGTATGCGACACATTTGTAAGAGTTGTTCTCTATCGTGTGCGTGTAAAAACTCATAGCTACCCAGAAAGGTGCTTGCAACTTGCAATTTTATTAACCTTAAATCAACCTCAACTACTAACGATTCACTCAGGTAGGGGGTGTCATCCTCTTTAGCGTGCTTAATCTTCAGTGCTTGTCATAAATCGATAAAGTACAATGAATAAGAAAGGTCGAAAACGTGAACCGAATCTGTTTGAGGGTAGTGACTAGTGACTTTGTGAATCCGACTGCTACCCATTTCGGCAGACCTCAAATGGCTGTATATGTACGATAGATTTTGTACAATTCTGACCGAGTTTATGACAAAAAAAAATCAGAACAAGTTTTTGAAGTTCCTTGAAATCCCAATCACCCTACTTATTTGACCTGAATCTGATTCGACAATAGACAAACAATCTAAGCTTCAAGTTCTTCTCATAATGACCTGCTATACGAAGTTTGCTGCCTTGTTCGTCTCTGTGACAATGGTAGAGATATTATTGACCAGTGCCGCTGACTTTCCCACTCACTCTGAGTAACTCTCAGGTGGCGGGCTTCCCAGCAGCTGCAGACACGGCATCTTTTCACCAACACTCGCACCCTTTTCAGGGTTTCTGGCTTCTATTGTCTGTGGTCTATTTTTGTCCCATTGTTCTCCTATGTTCTTATTCATATTCCGTCCTTATCGGTAGACGCCGGCCTGTCGAGCGGTGTATTTATCGCAGTCGATCAGGTCAAAGTCCCCGCAGAGGAGAGCGGGAGCGTGTCCTCTCAGGTGAACGGCTCCACCCTATTCCCATTCTCCCTTCATCTCCACACGCACCTGGCCCTCCCCCGGTTCATTACTATCCCTCTCTCCTCTCTCAACTCCCTCGCTCCGATTTTCGGCCTCACTAGCCCGCACGGAATTACCGCCCATCTCTAGTTGCCGTCGCGATCCTCCCGCGCTCCGCCGTCCCCGGCTCGGATTGTTCCACGCTCGTCGGCCGGTGTTTTTGCATTATGAGAGTGAGCGTCGTGCGCTCAGTCGCGGAGCTCAATAGCTCGTCTGGGTCGGAGAGCTCTCGGCAGCGGTGCCGTGCGCCGTCCGGATCGATCGAGGAGTGTGTGCACGGCCGACCGATTCGTCTGGAGCTCCGTGTACTCTGAATGGCGCGGTGCCATCCCGAGGGCGACTGACCACTGACCAGTCGGGATATTATCCCGGCTGTCCGCTGGCGAGTGGACGCTGCTCGGACGGTGCGTGGGGAGGTGGGCTGGGATAAGGGGCTGTCTCATTGCTGCCTGTGCTGGGCTGAGGGTCAAGCTCGCTTCTACCGAAACGGTCTCGCTTTGGTCTGACCCTGGTCTGAGGGACGTCACCACTGTTACCGGTTATATACGGGGGAACAGTATCACTGCTACTGCGGGCTGGATTGGGAGACACGCCGGGCTTTTATGGGACGTTCTTCACTGCTACCAGCGCGGAGCTGAGGCTCCTCCTCACTGCTGCCGGCGCTGGGCTGAGGGACACAACTATAGGCAGCGGACCGTGGGTTACGCATTATTGTATACAGGGAGAGTGCCGGCGCTATCGCTTTTCTGTCTCCATCCATGCGGTATCGGGTGACATAAGCGCGTCCGTCGGCCTGGTGTGTTCCGGATTCCCCGCGGCGTCGCTGTGCGTAATCCATCCAGTAGTTGTTACAATACATACACATCCTACATACTGTATGAGTGCATGTGTGTGATCGACACGGGATGCTGGTGTCTTATTCTGTTCAGGCTGAACACGGATATGAAGGGAATCTATTGGACATTGGACAATATCAGTTCAACGCCTTGTCTTGCGTTGAATGGGACCGCCACCCTGCACCGATGGCGTCGTGCTGTCTTTCAGAGACCAGGGAACGTCGCAATTATTGTGTGTGGGGGGGGAGGGGCGCAGAACGTCGATATTGGCTCGTGCGCAGCACAGCTCATCTGAGAAAGAATCGCTGCCGCCTGGCCTGGCTGCTCTTCTCTGCGCGAATCGTTTACATGCTCTAGTTTCCATCGAACGGAAGTGAAAGTTTTAAAATTTGAATTGGAAATGTTAAGTAACTGTGGAGGCCAAATTACCTTTTCCTTTAGATTTCTACGAAAATACAGTCACAGTTGAAACAGTGAAATGTATGAAAAACTCGTTGTTTTGTTGTTGTTACCCAGCAACTCAACTCATTTCAGCATGCTGTGATTGATAATCAATGAGATGCCTTGACTTCATGTATGTTGCATATCACGTGTCAGGCTATATGTCACGGCTGCATTCTTTACCGAAGAGTAGTCCGCCGGTCCCCAAGTCACAGGGGTCCTCCGGAAACACCTCACTTTCGCCTTCTGGCTGTGGTGACATTTCAACCGGTAATACCTCCCTTGATGCTCGGCTATAAGGCGTGAACTGTACATATTTCACCAAACTCCGGGCCTTTCGAGGTATGTGAAACCGGAGTGTCACTCGGATATTCGAATTTCCGACTTTTAAATTATAGGGTGAATTCCAATTTGGAATCGGTTTATGTGATTCTGCACAAACAAGATCCGCTGCCACGTCGGGTTTTATCATGATCCCGGTTTAGTTATACCAAGTTTCTTGCGGCAATGTATTTACTCGTTGTGAGGTTTTTTTATTTTATTTTGTTGATGGCCACAAAAATCGACGGCGTCACAGCCAACAGATCCTCATAGTCTAGTCTTCTGTAAATTCCCATTTTATGGTATTCCGCGACAGCAGGTAGTCTGATCCAAGGAGAAAGGTAGGGTAGAGAGAGAGGAGAGAGATGGGAGAGGAAGAGGGCTTGTTTGCTGCATGCTGAGGGCAGGCAGCTGTCGGCTAAGCAGGTCGGTAGGTACTTTGTAAGCAGGTCGTTGCTCCGTCTCCATTTGTGTATAGCAGATCTGAGCTCTCAAAGCAGGCCGGCGCTTGCCGCTTAATGTCCACCTCTGCTGCTGATATGACGTAACACTATCTTGCAGGGCAGCCGGTGCACGATAAGCAGCAGTTGCGTCAGACACGCACTGTGTGTGCTCCGTCGACTGGTCGGGCTGATAATCCCCAGCAACCGTCGCATATATTCCTACATTCAGTATACACAGGTATATTCAGACGAGTTTTCGACACAGGTTTTCAACATATTAGAAGAAGCGTGATCAAATCAGGCTATTCGAGACCTGCTGCAGGAGCCCTGCGACAATTAATCAAAAGACTTATGCGTCAGGCCGACACTTATCGCTCTCATTGCTTTTAAACTGACCCCTGGCCTTTGAAGGTTAGATGATAATCGACGTCTCCCTTTGGATAATGAAGTCTCATCGGAATCCAAGTTGTGGCTGCCTACGTACAACTTTGGACTGGCGTTTGGCCTATACCTGGCCGTGTGACTGTGTGCCCGATCGTTTGACAGGCCCGGCATCCACCTTGGTACGCTATCAACTTCTGTGTTCCGCTTTCTGAATCCTGTGTGTCCAAGGTCAGACGCAGCGTGACCTAACCGGTCCCAAATTTGATATTTGCGTGAAGTCCGCGAAGTGCGAACAACTTTGTAGTTGGAAACTGAAATCACGTCACTTTTTGTTTGCTAGCTCATGTATCCTGCAGGCTATCTGAAGGTTCTTCGAACGTCTGCCCGATGGCCTTTGCTCGTCTGCGAAAGATATCCTGTTCGACTGATAGTAAGCTCTAAGAATTTTAGATCAATGCAAGCTGCCTCTGGTGGTTAGCTATCGCTAATTGACCCATTTATCGCTGTCATTGGCTGCTCATTGGCCATTGGTGGCCGTCGGGTCGTGTGTCGACCTTCAGTGTCATCGATCGCTCGTATACCGTGTGTGTTGAACCGCCTATGGCGCAGCGTCCCAGCGGCCCGTGCTGAGACGCAGGCTGTGCCGGGTCCCCGAGAACATATCGTGGTGCCTTCCCACCGTCCCCGCTGATACTGTTCGTTAGCTGTTCTGCTGCTTTGACACATCATGCTGAGCTTTTTTTTGTCGTGCTTCGTGAACAATATGAATCCAGAAGATTGCATTTAAAAAATGGCCTGCGGTTAATTTAACACTACAGTCTTAAATACCCGGATGTGATGAGTATGTAATGCATATTGCATATGCTTCTAGCTTAAAAATAGGTATACTTCTCGAAGCATAAAATACATATTTACTCGGGGCACAGTTAAACTTTTATAGAGCACCAAAGAACTTTAAATAACAAGCTACGACGTGCCCCAAGAACTTTCAGCGCAAGCTGTTACTTTGGCTGCAGACATCATCAATATTTGATACCGTTCCCAGTGACCTGTCCGTGTAACATTGCACCTTAACGGGTGTGCACTTAGTTTCTGGAAAAAGATTGATCATCCGTGTCTTTTAAACTATTAAAGCTATCAATACAAACTTTCGTATAGTGAATAATCATTCATTTGGGAATGAGCATGCCCAAATTCAGACCTAACTGACTATTTTTTCATACAGAAAGGAGCTTACAACTAAGTCATGAACGCGGAAAAGAGTGGCGGAATTTTCACCAAAATAACAAAAATTCCAGAGAAACAACTTCTCTTCCCACTGGCGCTTTCTAGGTATTGCTAGAAAGAAAGCTTGTGCCATTAGAGGAACGACACAAGCACGGGGAAGGGCGTGGCACATGCACAGTGTGCAGGTGTGTTGATTCGTGGCGAAAGTGCCCCAGCAGAAGAGGCTCGTTCTGGTAAAAGGCATTCACCATCTTGTAAGCGTTCCCGATACGCTTCCCGTCCTCCCGTTTTCCAAGTTTGTAAGAAAAAATTTCAAATTGTGATATTGTATCCAAAAAGGGTAGAAATACCATGATCCAGCACTCGGCAGCCGATAAAAGCAGCAGAGGAGCAATGAGACATGGATCTGTAAGCTATCACGATAAATGCTGAGTGCACAGACGAATCAAGCAATCACCTGTGGATGCTGGAATTAGATCACCTAAAAGGGAAATTTTATGTAATGAAAATGGGGTAAAACACCACCTCGAGAAGCAGGCGCTCACAAAATGTGGAACCTTAGCCTGTTGACCACTTTCGACGCAATCTCCTGGTCAGTGGACCGCCATATCCCCACGTGCGGTATCCAATCATTATGTTAGCCCTATGTAGCCGATGCCGACGTCGATATCTTTTGACAGCAGGGGCATTCCACGATAGATCGTACCACTTTTTTCCAATTTGACACCCTCATCTCTCGGATTTTAACGATAATTGGTCTAAGGGGTAATCAGGGGCTCTGAATCCTCCTGTAACAATTTCAGGCTTATCAAATGAGTGGTTTTTGAGTTATATTGTATAACATGTTTTGGATCTTGCGTTGCAGCCCCAAGTTTGGTGGGCTGTAACTCTAAGACGGATAATCCAAATGCCAAATGCTATACGGCATTGAACTTGCATTGAAACAAAGAATATTATGCATTTTTAAAATTTTGAAATTTATATTATTTTTGATATATAACACCTCGAGTTTCCTTTCATTTGCATTTTTAAGCCTTTGGGACCAATTTTTTTTTAATTTTTATTTACTTAAAAACAATTTTGGATCATTTTTAAGTAGTATGCAAAAAATTAGGAAGGTGTTCTTTCTATAAATGTACTTATTTTGCGTCACCGTAATGGTCTCGAATTGTGATTTCGGAAGAGAGCCTACAAATGGTGTGGTAAAGCTGCCTAGTGACATCACTGGTTACTGAAAGTTCAATTGAAGTGATTTTTGCCTCACTTTTGCTTTGTTGACCTCTGCGTGACGTCATTCGTACGTCACTAGGGTCATAAGAGTTTTTCGTCAATAACTCTCGATCAAATTGAGCTAGAGAGACGGGAAAGCTACCAATGGACTCGGGAAGACGTTGCGAATCGAATGATGTGCAATATGATCTCATTCACCCAGCTTCGTGGCCTGACCGGACTGTTAACCATCTCTGTGGCGGCGCTGTTTGTCCAGCGCCGAGCTGGTTGGCTTTGCCGCGGACTCGGGGCGGTCACGTGATGCCCGGCGGCTGGCTGCCGGCTGGGCCGCCCGGTCGGGGAGCGGAGCCAAATACACGGCAGTGTGCTGACCCGAGGTCAGCGACTTAAGCTGACCTCACCAGAACAAACAGTATACCATTCGACGCGCCGGAGCTAGGCAAACACAAAGATGCTAAAATCGCGGCTCTGCGACCATTTGTTGCGAAGTTATCTATCAAAAACCGGACCCGTAATTTGGGTCACTTGAAATGACCTCAGGGGTCACCAATGAACCCGAGACCTTAAAATGTGGTATCATTCGATGCATCTTGTAACGGCGCACATGCTCGTTTTTTTCCGCAAGGTTCTAGCTCCATTAGAGGCGAAACGGCGAGCTGGGGTCGTACCGAACCCCCGGAAACCCATTTTGTATACATTTAAATGAGGAACTTATAGAAAGAACACCTTTCTAATTTTTTGCATGTCGATTTTAAAGGACCTGAGGTTTATTTTGAAGAAATAAAAATGGCAAAAATTTTGGTCCCAAGGGCCATTGTAGACAATTTAAAAAAAATATTACGATTTTTTCAATATGTAAAGCTTTTCTTTCCAATTTTAAAAATACTGTATTAATCTTTGATTCATCGTTAGTTCAAAGCTGTTTACCGTTTGTTGCTTGCTTAGCTCGTTTTTGAGTTATAGCTCATCAAACTCACCCTTACAATCTGAAGTTTAGAAAATATTATGCAATGTAACTCAAAAGGTTTTCATCTGAGAAGCCTGATATTTTGGCAGGTGTTTTTGGAGCCTATCATTACCCCTTGTACCAATTTTCATTCAAATCTGAGAGATGAGGGTGACGGGCCTGGTACGATCTATCGTGGAATGCCCCAGCAGTGCTTAAATAAGGAATTTTTGTCACATTGGGAACATCACTGCCCGAGGAAAGTATAGGTGTCATGATCACACCACAATACAGTCACTGTGCGCGCGGAGCGCTGGATCTACGGGACGGCGCACATGTACCGTTTGTGAGCCGCGAAGAGAATCTTCTTGGTATATCTCACGGCGACCGAATCGGGACTTTTGAAGACAATATAGTACTAAGGAAGATGTTAAGTGCATATTAGCGTCTATTTGAAGTCCATAACCCGCTAGCCATCGCCACACCTGGACCCGGAGGTGCCGCGCAATTTTAACAGGGGGCGCCTGTATAGCACGTGGGCTGTAGACCGCCTGGGAGGAGAGAGCGCCTAATTCTTTTGAAAACTCTCGACTATTGCTGCAATTTATATATGTGTCAAATATCATCTTAATCTAAGTTAAAACACTAAAGTTATGGCAGCACAAACTTTTTCCAGAAACTAAGTGCACACCCGTTACATTATGTGGACACAGCAGAACGCGATAGTCTGTGCTCCCCATAGATTGAGCTTGACCAGCAAGTATGACTGGTACCAAACTGATTGTGAACTGTCGTAAGCTGTTTCATGGTTTACTCGGTGTTTTAGTCGTCAGTAAGCTAATAATGAATGCGGACGTTGCCCCCATTACCCTACTGCCATTGCCACCCACGGTTTATAGCCTACCATTGATGGGTTCTATGAATACATCAGTTTCCACGCGACATATCCAATCTCGCGTGATGAGGGTTTTGTGACTGAAGAAAATTGCAGATGGTCAGACTGCGAGAAGAAACTATGCAACATTGAGCGGCATAGACACGTGTTGAGTTCGCAGCCTACGTCGAGCCAATACTGCATCGGTCACGGGTTTGCATGGAATCAGTGCCCCAATTTCACATCGAGGTGGCTGGGGTGGTATGGTCGTGGGCCAGGCATCAAAGGTTTTATCGCTTTTACAGTCCCGTAACAATGTCCAACCTCTTGACGTCAAAGATCAAAGGTTTGAGCACCGAAGCGGGAAAACTACTCCCGCCCGCACATACACTCTCTCGGCGCTGAGCTCGCTGGCTCGTTCCTCAGCCCTCGGGTCAGGCTCGACAGGATGTATGCATTAACTACATAGGGACGTTTTTTAGTAGTCTGGTGTGACGTGCCGATCGCGCTTTATGCGTCAGTCCCCATAGAGTCGCAATCGCCGTCCCGGAATGGCTCCCGGCTCGATCCCGCCCGGATAAACATCTAATTGGCCGTTATATACTCTCTTATTGCTTGTTAGACGAAGCAAAAAATAAAAGAGTAAAACAAATAGTGACGCTTATATAACGCCGTCCCTTCCATGTAGCTCGTGTGTTTCCATTGTGAGCAGTGTGCAATATACCGTTAGGCCTTTCATCAGTGTCCTCGGATCGCAGCTCGATTACGTGCTGCGTTTGCTATATCCAATATCGAAGCCGGTCAACATCATCCGTATGACTGCAAATCTATAACAATATTTCGAATATTATAAACTGAATTGTTGCCCGACGTTTGACCTTCTGTGTGTCTATTGTACTGCCATAATGAGAAAAAGAGAAAGAGGGGGAGAGGAGAGAGAGACAGAGAGAGACAGACAGACAGACAGACAGACAGACAGACAGACAGACAGACAGACAGACAGACAGACAGACAGACAGACAGACAGACAGACAGACAGACAGACAGATGGTGAGAGCCGAAGTTAGAGTCGCTTCGACGCTCGATAGACGAGGCACCTGTCGGGGATGGTCCGCGGTTGGTGGGAGCATCAGCCGCAGCCAGTTGAAGTTGGAGTGATGCAGGCGGAGTGTGTCCGCCTCCTGCTTGAATTGGTACGTTCAACCGAATTCTCCCGATACCTGGATTACCTGATCGGACGATAGGTGTAGGGGGCTCTGCAACAGGCTCTGCTTCTTAGCGTGGGCTCTGGCCTCTGACAATATGTCCATTCAAATGGTGAAGGCTAAATTTAAACAAATAAACTGAAAATATCCTATTTAAATGTTGTTTAAGTCATCTGTCTTCTGCGGCCCTCTTGTTTTATGCCAGCCTTTCCGTATTGTTATAACTGATGAAGCAGGCTGTCTCATGTGCAGACGTGTGCCAGGATCCTAGTGCCTAGGATCTGAGATTTTAGGGTTTTTAACAAACTCAAAATTATGGCCTATGATCTCGTTGAATAACTACGTCTGCACGTCAAACTACGTGTAGTAAACTACAAACTTGTACAAGTGAACTACGTGTACGTGTACTACAAACTTCGTAGTAGTGAAACTACTAGTGATTAGTGATAGGAGTTCATAGATGTGAAACTATCTATGAAATCCTAGGATCTGACGATTAACCTACAGGGGTCTATGAAACGAGTGAATCCCACAACATACAACCTGTGAAGCCGTGAATCCAGTGTCCTGTGCCAAATAGCGCCCTAAAATTGTGGTATGTGATGCGTGATCACATAAGATCGCTTTAACTAAACAATTGCGAACCGCAACAGGTTTGTCTTGAAAGTATCGATGAAATTGAATAAGGATCTGTGATCTCACTTTGGGTCTTTCCATAAAAATTAGGTTCAAATCTATGATCCCAGTTGATCTCCCTACTATTAAAGATCTAGATCTATGATCCCATCGGATCCATGAGCAGGAGCTGTGAAATCAGATCCCATATCTATTTTCTGTTATCCATGTAGTAGTTAGGTACATCACAACGATTGTCACTTATGTGTCGATCATCACTGCGCAGTTGAGTATGTTACCATCAGATATGAACAATTAGACATAGGTAGCGTATCGTTTGGCATGCGGACTAGTAAAAAATCATGTTTTGGCTCATCTAGTGACATATTGACTTACAAATGACTGCAACTAGATGGCCATGTTTGCGCGATAACTGTATGGTATTTAATTGATTTTACGGGTTCTGTAGTGTGTACCAAATTTGAGAGAAATTGGCCCAGCCGTTCTTGAGATAGGAAACTGCTCCTTTCCAGGTGTGCACGTGCATTAGCATTTAGCACCCTACATATGGTAATGTGTCGTTCGATATATGTGCCCGTTGACAGTCCCAAAATTCAGCACAATCGGCCCGGTAGCGGCTGAGTTATTGCAAGAATAAATTTATTTTATTTACTGGTGAGTTCCCCTGGCCAGAGGTGCCTTCCGGTACCGTTTGTTGTCAAAGGTTCAATGGCCTGCCTGCCGAAGCCACCGATCCGATTTCGTCGAAAAATACCTGTAACGTTAACAAAACACGGTCGGGTGTTTGAGTCATTTTCACAAAAGTTTATTGACTTTTCGATAATATTTTGGGTGGATATTGGTCAGAAAAGAATGCTCTTTCCGAAAATGTAGGTTTCATAACGATTGATCATCGTTTTCAATACGTTTTGGTGTTGTAAAGGACATCGCGCTCCGCGCGAATTAAAATTTCAAATTATTTTTTCATTATTAAGGAAATGGTACGAAGCATCGCCCTTTATTTGCTTTCCTCTGATTACACGTACATTTGTCTGCAAAATGATACAACACCGATTTCATTCCGTCAAGCCGTTTTCCAGCGGCATCGGTTTTCTTCCCACAATGCACGAAATCGGTCATTTTTTGACAGCCGGGGGTGCTGTCTTGCACGTGGCGCGTGCTATACTATGAAACCATGTCAATACGCTAGGCCCATCTCTCCTCTATCGAGTGGTGTAAACCGCTTCTCGCTGCGACCCTCCGTTGCGGATTTATACAGCCGGGAAGCAGGCGCCGCAGGTCGGTTTTCGCCCGATCGTCGATTTGACCGTTTCCCGTGTTAACCCTATGGCGCACGCGAGCGCGTGCTGACGGCGCACCCCTGGCCCAATCACGCCCAAATTTTAATACAAAGGCCGCCCACGCCCACAGATTCGGCATGCCAAATTTCACGTCGATACGCGGCGCCTTTCAGGCGCAATAAGACACATAAGTCATGACACATGGATGGACGTACAGACATCTTATAATTCATAATATAGACTAGACGGCATGTTTTGCGCTATAACTGTACGTTTTGATTAAATTGGTTTTACGGATGCATTATGCTGGGTTAAAAATCGTTGATTTGTATTATTTGGATCCCTACCCATACCCTACCCTGCCCATACCCCACCCTGCCCATACCCTACTCTGCCCATACACTGCTCATATCCTCCACATACTCTACCCTACCCTACTCATACCCTACTCATACTCGATTGAAGCTGTGTACCAAATTTGAGCGCAATTGGCCCAGCCGTTCCTTAGATATAGGGCCGACCCCTCACGTGCGCACGTTCAGTCGGTCCACCGCACCTGTATCACATGACCATGCATCGCCTGGTGAGTGCCCTGCCCACCCACAGTTCAATTTTCAGCACAATCGGCCCAGTAGTGGCTGAGTTGTTGCAAGAATAAATTTACTTTATTTACTGGCGAATCCCCTTAGCGAGCGGTGCCCTGCGCCGGTGTTCGTTGTCAAAGTTCAATGACCTGCCGGCTCTGCTGCTTTTCGTTCAGTTTTGGCAGCGAAGAAAATGAGCCAAGAGCACGTGCTCTCCGCTCGGCGCCAGCCGCGGCCCGTCATGCGAGAGAGATTCACGCGCTGACGGCGCACCCCTGGACCAATCAGCCCCAAATTTTAATACAAAGGCCGCCCACGCCCACAGATTGGGCATGCCAAATTTCACGTCACTACGCGGCGCCTTTCAGGCGCAATAAGACACATAAGACATGACACACGGATGGATGGAGAACGCACGCACGGACGACTTATAAATCATAATATAGACTAGACGGCATGTTTTGCGCTATAACTGTACGTTTTGATTAAATTGGTTTTACGGATGCATTATGCTGGGTTAAAAATCGCTTATTTGTATTATTTGGGTCCCTACCCATACCCTACCCTGCCCATACCCCAACCTGCCCATACCCTACCCTGCCCATCAGGGGCGTCGCCACGGATTTTTGAGTGGGGGGGTCGGGTTTGTAGTCTTCACCCGATGGGTAGGGGTGTTTTTTTGCCACACTTCCCAGTTTTGTGCGTGCGTATTGTGTGTGTGCGCGTGTAACAAATCGGCGCGCAGCGCCGCGAAATTTGGTATAACCTATTAGGTACGTATACCTACCTACATCACTTGCGTAAAAATTATCACTGGTCACTTAAGGTCAGGTCGCCATGTCAAGTTCAGTTATACGGTATACCTCTATCAAACTTTCCCCTCTCGCCATTCTTGTAGCTTTTCTCCCATAACTTCGAAAGTGTACACTGTATACCTAATGTATGGGGTTATAAGTGTCAGCAACTCATGATTCTGAGGATTTACATCTATGATCTGGAGGCAGGTCAAATACGTGACCTCATCATTAGAAAATAATGAGAAATTAGAAAAAGCACGAATGCCTCCTGCTTTGAAAAAGTTCGTCAGAAACGCAAAATATCTTTGGAGCCATGACAAATCAGCTCATCATTGCCAGGGACAGGGTGCAACTTATGGCGAGTGATGACTCGAAAGGTGATTAGTGGAAATGTCCATCGATGGCCACCAACATTTTTTTTTTTTTTACAACTTTTGACGAAGACGCCGTAGAGCGATGACAGCACCTGGAAGGTGTTCACTGTTCAGCTCAACAACACGGATCCATTCATATGCAGCAGGAGGTCCTTTTTCGATCAGGACATAACGTTGACCTGAGGTCGTTTTGACGTTAATTCTGAATGGTCAAATTTTAACTCTGTGACGCGTCTCAAAGAGATAAACACGTTGGTGACAAGACAAAATATGTAAATACCATACAAATTCACGGAATCTAAAGTTATTGCAAAGCAAATGTTTCGGCAGAATCTGTCCAGTTAGCTGTTTGCCTTCTATGGGCAAAACATAGACCTGAGATGAAATCTGACGCGAAGCTAGCGAAAGAGCATTGAAAGAGCTATCGAATATGTTTTCTGCTTCACTGTAGCCCTTCTATTGGTGGGTTCCCAGTCGCTAACGTATAACGTACTAAAGTAACGCTGAGGTATGCTTTCGACCCCTGATCGATCTAGAGGTTTGCGGAAAAAAGAGCATGCTGCCCGTGACGAGAGAAAGCCGATGATACCCATTTACAAGGTTTCGGGTCATCTCAGGACTCAGGTCATCGCCAATAAGTAGGGAAACTCGGGACCTGCTAGAGCTTTCCGAATGTAGGTTGTGATGGTTTTTCGAAGTTCTGATTACGAATGTTATCTTAGTTTTGAACGAAGATGATGACTCCATGCATTTGGGGTAGATCAGGTCAGGTCAGATCGACCAGTACCTAATAGGGGATGACCACCACCGATCGCTTCCTAACATATATTATACAAATGTATAAGCAACACAACTACTTCTAAAATGTTCAGATGGGCGCTAAGTTCAAAATCAGCTCCAAAAACTATCCTATACCTAAATTAAAAGCATGTTATGAAAAAGTGAACCAAGGTAATCTTTATTTGAATCAGGGATATCGATTTATTTTTAAGTAGGTGATTAACTCGAGCGCACCGGAAGTTTCGTTGCAATCGGCTCCTTTTTGCGCGACTTCTTTGCGAAAGCCCGAGGCGGTTTCATCTGACTCCCTTTCCCCTACACGTGCACTGTACAGCTAGTTGTGACGGTAGCCATGGGGCTGAGGCTAGTTTGTAGTTTTGTAGTTAGGTACTGATCCGACGAATCGACTGCGACCATTTTTTTAATCGATCAGACGAACGCTCGGGGCAGTTTTGGCGCGTCCAATCCTTTGAGGGATAAAAAGGTACTAGAATGGTGGCTACTTAAAAATATTGTTGTGCTGGTGTTCCCCGCCCACAGCTAATTGAACTTTAGGTAATTGGCTAATTGGCTTTAGGGAGCCCTTGAAGCGATTCTGAATCTGATGTATTTGTTGGTGTTGCTGACGCCTGCTTCACTGACATAAAAGCTAAAAAAGCATACTCAGCATCGCAAAAAGTGGGGGGGTCGACACCCCCAGTTTTCAAGAGTGGGGGGGTCACGACCCCCCCGACCCCCCCGTCGGCGACGCCCCTGCTGCCCATACCCTACTCTGCCCATACACTGCTCATACCCTCCACATACTCTACCCTACCCTACTCATACTCGATTGAAGCTGTGTACCAAATTTGAGCGCAATTGGCCCAGCCGTTCCTTAGATATAGGACCGACCCCTCACGTGCGCACGTTCAGTCGGTCCACCGCACCTGTATCATATGACCATGCATCGCCTGGTGAGTGCCCTGCCCACCCACCGTTCAACTTTCAGCACAATCGGCCCAGTAGTGGCTGAGTTGATGCAAGAATAAATTTACTTTATTTACTGGCGAATCCCCTTGGCGAGCGGTGCCCTGCGCCGGTGTTCGTTGTCAAAGTTCAATGACCTGCCGGCTCTGCTGCTTTTCGTTCAGTTTTGGCAGCGAAGAAAATGAGCCAAGAGCACGTGCTCTCCGCTCGGCGCCAGCCGCGGCCCGTCATGCGGGAGAGATTCACGCGCTGACGGCGCACCCCTGGCCCGATCACGCCCAAATTTTAATACCAAGGCCGCCCACGCTCACAGATTCGGCATGCCAAATTTCACGTCGATACGCGGCGCCTTTCAGGCGCAATAAGACACATAAGACATGACACACGGATGGATGGAGAACGCACGCACGGACGACTTATAAATCATAATATAGACTAGATGGCCATGTTTGCGCGATAACTGTATGGTATTTAATTGATTTTACGATTTCTGTAGTGTGTACCAAGTTTGAGAGAAATTGGCCCAGCCGTTCTTGAGATAGGAAACTGCTCCTTTCCAGGTGTACACGTGCATTAGCATTTAGCACCCTACATATGGTAATGTGTCGTTCGATACGTGCCCGTTGACAGTCCCAAAATTCAGCACAATCGGCCCGGCAGCGGCTGAGTTATTGCAAGAATAAATTTATTTTCCTACATGCCGGGGTATGTCTTAAGCACAGCACGAGCCGGGCAGTAAAACTATGACCAAGAAACTGCCGGTGTCAAAATGCCATGTTATTTGATAGGCCGGGCAGGAAACAAAAGTTTACTGCCTGGGTTTACTGCCCAGGGCAATGACCTCTAAACTATAGAGCCTATCGCATCAGCCCAGAGGTATTGACCCAGGGAATGTATAATTGACATCATAATTGCATGATATTTGCATCGTAAAATTAGAAAACTAACATTTTCTGGGAACAAAAATATCTACTCTGTTTATCAGGGCTTTGAAATATTTTGTATTAATTACAAAGCCAAAACTATGACCGAAATCCATTATCGCTTGTTGTCTTATCTTCGTTTTATATGTCTACCGATTCCTTGGGCCAAAGTTTATACCTATATTTATTGGCTATTGCGTTATTATTTGATATAGTCGTAGTCCTTTCCATGAAACAAACATGTGAAATATTGAAAATATAATGTATTTCACGAAAGTTTTGCCATAGGGCATCAACAAAGCAGGATTACATAAAGAAAGTAAACATTCTTGCAAAAGGACAGGAAAATTCACGTTTAATCATTAGGAATAGTATATCTTCTTCCTGTTCTTATGTCGTGCCAAATCGTTTATGTATTATGTTCCTTCTTGGATATCCAATTGTGCCATTCTGAGGTAATATTTTCAGAGACGATTCCGTTTGAAGTAAGGTATTTTGACGCATTTTCTTCTACGAATTTCCTTCAAAGCCTTATCCACAGCAGAAGCGCAATCACTGTTAGGAAATTATGGACAAAACAATTGTATAAGTGTCACCAAAACCTGTCAAAACGTTTTAATAGGTATGCGGCATGTAGGAAAAATCTTACTGACCTAAGCCGTACGAAATTATTTGGAAACTCGGCTTGCAAAACTTGACTCCGGCCCTCGTGCTCCGCACTCGGGCCTCCGTCAATTTTGCAAACCTCGTTTCCAAATAATTTCGTCGGCCCGGTCAGTAATATATATTATTTACTGGCGAATTCCCATGGCGAGAGGTGCCTTCCGCTACCGTTTGTTGTCAACGGTTCAATGGCCTGCCGGCTGCCTGGGCCTGCCTGCCGAAACCACCGATCCGATTTCGTCGGAAAATACGCGTAACGTTATCAAAACACGGTCGCATACTTGAGTCATTTTCACAAAAGTTTATTGACTTTTCGATAATATTTTGGGTGGATATTGGTCAGAAATGAATGCTCTTTCCGAATATGTAGGTTTCATAACGGTTGATCATCGTTTTCAATACGTTTTGGTGTTGTAAAGGACATCGCGCTCCGTGCAAATCAAATTTTCAAATTAATTTTTCATTATTAAAGAAATGGTACGGATCAGCAGTTTTTATTTGCTTTCCTATTATTACACGTACATTTGTCTGCAAAATGATAAAACACCGATTTCATTCCGTCAAGCCGTTTTCCAGCGGCATCGGTTTTCTTCCCACAATGCATGAAATCGGTCATTTTTTCACAACCGGGGGTGCTGTCTTGCACGTGGCGCGTGCTATACTATGAAACCATATCAATACGCTAGGCCCATCTCTCCTCTACCCATCAGTGGCAACCCCACCTCGCTACGGCAATCCGTCGCCGAGTTTTGGGCCCGGGAAGCGAGCGCCGCAGGCCGGTTTTCGCCCGATCTTCGATTTGACCGTTTCCCGTGTTAACCCTATGGCGCACGCGAGCGCGTGCTGACGGCGCACCCCTGGTCAGATCACGCCCAAATTTTAATACAAAGGCCGCCCACGCCCACAAATTCGGCATGCCAAATTTCACGTCGCTACGCGGCGCCTTTCAGGCGCAATAAGACACATAAGTCATGACGGATCACGCACGCACAGACATGTTATAATTCATAATATAGACTAGATGGCATGTTTTGCGCTATAACTTTATGTTTTGATTAAATTGGTTTTACGGATGCATTATGCTGGGTTAAAAATCGTTTTATTGGTATTATTTGGGTCCTTACCCATACCCTACCCTGTCCATACCCTACCTGCCCATACCCTATCCTGCCCATACCCAACTTCTATCCTATCCTGCCCATCACCTAACCATACTCTGCCCTGCCCATACCCTGCCCTGCCCATACTCTAACACTGCCATTACCCTACCCTGCCCATACCCTACCCGGCCCATACCCAACTACTACCCTATCCTACCAGTCACCTAACCATACCCTCCCTGCCCATACCTACTCTGCCCATACACTATTTAGTACTCATACCCTAGATGGCCAGCTTTCGGTATATTGATCTGAGAGTAAGAATGCTTTGTTGCTGAGTCGATCCCTAACGGTACGCCAGCTCGTTAAAATGTAACATTCGCATCCCTCTCGGCGGTTGCCGGCTGGCCGAATGCTACCTAGGAACGAATTCGGGCGAAAAACTTCGTAGCTGACCAGCCGCGAACCATCCGCCTTCGGATTATGAAACTGGCATCTTAACCACTCGGCCGCGCTGTCAGCGGAAAAACGGCGAGTATTAGACAAATATAAACCACACGGTAACATTACCGCGCCGCTGGCCGCGTTCAAACCCGGCCGCCGCTCAACCGGTAAAAATGCGTCGAAAACGGTATGATCATTGCTCTGTTTCTTAGAGCCCTTGATGACTTTTTGAAAATATTTTGGGTGGATATTGATCAGAAAAGAGTGTTCTTTCGATCTGGGGTAGATTTATAGCCATAAGTCGACGTTATCAATACATTATGACGGTGCAAAGGTGAGCATGAACGTAACGCGTCAAACCCTCAATTTGTAAGCGTTTAATTATGAAGATGTGCGAGTGAATGGGCAAAAATGTATATTTTCTGAACAGTTCAGATCCTCTTGTAGTCCGCGAAATGCATCCCGTGTCATTCCAATGCATCGTTTTCAAATGCCAACGTTTTTCCTGAAATGTGTAAAAAATGCCCGTTTTCTCGAGATTAGAGGCTATTTCTTTGTACGTGGTACATACCTAAGAACAAAACTTATTGCATACGATAGACCCATCTCTTCTGTATCCATCAGTGAAAACCGCATGTGGCTGCGACTTACGGTTGCCGAGATATAAGCTCGGGAAAGGAGCGCTGCAGGCCCGATTTTCGCCCGTTGGCGGTTTTCGCCGGCCACGTGTTAAGCCTATGGGAGCACCCTTTTGCACGTGCCGACGGCGCACCCCTGGGCCGATCACCCCCAAATTTTAATACAAAGGCCGCCCACGCCCACAGATTCGGCATGCCAAATTTCACGTCGATACGCGGCGCCTTTCAGGCGCAATAAGCAGGGGCGCCGCCACGGATTTTTGACTGGGGGGGACGGACTGACCGACTGAAAACCCAATAGCAGACATTCTTACCGTGGCTTTTTCAGTCGGATGCATTCAACGTTTAAAGCAAATATGCCACTTTTAACATAGGGTTTTGAACTGAAGTAACAGTTTTATAGCTTGAGCTGAGACGAGAACAAATCAGGAGCTTTTATGGCCCAACGATCACCCTAGCCAAATATATCGGTATCGATTTTAGGTTTGAAGACTAAAGTCATTCCCATAGATTACACTTTGTCATTCTCTTACCGAGGAATCCATTCCCTTACGGAAAAATGCTAGCCAATCAGCATTCAGCTGGTTTGAACTACGTACTATGCTTGGTAGGTATTTCCTTAAAGTAATGGCTATAGACCGCATTCCCACCGAGTACCTACCTATATACACATCTGATGTCCGATTCAGTTTGACACGGCAAAGCCTCGTGTTCTATCACGGTATGATTGCTGATGTATGCCACTAATACGATCGATAATGCATATTGCATGGGTAATGCATATTGCATACCCGCGTGGGGGAGGGGACGTTGTATAGTCACAAATCTCTCTTTTTGGTTTGTGCACGAATCGGCGCGAAGCGCCGCGAAAATTGGCAAAAAAAAAACATTAGGCAAAACTGCTCCAAAATACGAATTTTGCAGCCCGTGTAACAAGCTTGATACCAGAAAACCTTAGGTCAGGAAAACCAAGTCAAGTAGTCAAGTCGCCTCAAAGTTTTGTGGTCCTGTCGACCGTATAGCTTATTTCTTAGAAGCTGGAAATTTAGTGTAGCGTGACTGCAGAAGTGTGGGGTCGGAGCCGGAATCAGTCGGAGTTGACTGTTTTGGCCAGTTTTGGCCAGAGTCGGAGTTGAAGTCTTCGAAAATGTTCGGATTTTAACTTCGAGGTCGGATTGGTGTAAAGTCATGCTCTTGGCTGGTTAGACGAAATATATTAGGCCCGTGTTCAGCCAGTCGTGTTATACGACACACGTTGATCACGATATCAAAAATCGGCAGTTCCGCGATGACAGGTCGGATAAGAGCTGGAGGTTTTGATGGCCGAAGTGGCAGGGGTCAGACCAATGCCTGTAGGCCCACACCCCATATACTGAGTAACTCTAAACCTCCTGGACCCTCTCAGATTCGGCACCGGCCGTTCCATCTCTTCCATCCTCATGACAGTCAAATCCTTCTCCTCCACGCCGCAACCCCCTGCTCCGGGCTGGACGGGCAACTCTATCCCATGCGGGAATGGCTCCACTGGAGCTATAGTCCTTTGCCGGGTGCAGTGAGTGCCAGTGGGCTGGGCTGCCTGTTCAATTGGTCGGGTTCATCCCAAGTGGCTCACTGGGGTGGCTGCCCCGACCAATGTCTCCCACTAATTCTTTCATACTTGCGGCTCTGAAATGGTCTCATTGGACCGAAGGGCCTAATCAAATTTCGAGTAGGATAACAACCAGTAAAACGCCTTTTGGGGCGACCAACGGAGCGAGCGAGAGGGTGGGATGGGCCTTGCACGTGCGAAATTGCGAGGGGATACCTCCAACAACTTGTGCACTGCACCCTTCTAACCGGTCCCTAACGATGTGCCAAATTTGAGCGCAATCGGCCGAGCCGTTCTCGAGATCTGGAAGCGGCACCCTGCACGTGCGCACGTGCAAAATGGGTCCCAAATGACTTTTGCACGGCACCTTACTAACCGGTCCCTAACCATGTATCAGATTTCAGGACAATCGGTTCAGCCGTTCTCGAGATCTGGAATCGACCCCTGCATGTGCGCACGTGCAGCAGCACCCCAACTGTGGCACATGGATATGCATTGTCTAGTGGGTATACCTACCTACATGCCAAGTTTCAGCGCAATCGGCCCAGTAGTTGCCGAGATATTGAAATTGTTACAAAACTGACACCTCTTCGTTTTTCACGTGGCGCGTGCATATGGGGTCACTCACATGCATCGGGAATATTCCGATGCTTGTTAGAAGGAATGAATCTAGTGCTACCCTACAAAAATTACCGCATGTAAATCGGTCAAGTGGTTGCTGAGATATAAGCCTAGCAAAAGCGTGACCACGGCATACTCAGAAATTTCCGTTAACCTACGAAAGACTACGCTCGCTTCGCTCGCTCCGTAATGAGTTTGGGGGGGGGACGTCCCCCTTCAATTCTGAGAGTGGGGGGGACGCGTCCCCCCCGTCCCCCCCGGTGGCGGCGCCCATGGCAATAAGACACATAAGGCATGACGCACGCACGCACGCACGCACGGACAACTTATAAATCATAATATAGATAGACTAGACGGCATGTTTTGCGCTATAACTGTACGTTTTGATTAAATTGGTTTTACGGATGCATTATGCTGGGTTAAAAATCGTTGATTTGTATTATTTGGATCCCTACCCATACCCTACCCTGCCCATACCCCACCCTGCCCATACCCTACTCTGCCCATACACTGCTCATATCCTCCACATACTCTACCCTACCCTACTCATACCCTACTCATACTCGATTGAAGCTGTGTACCAAATTTGAGCGCAATTGGCCCAGCCGTTCCTTAGATATAGGGCCGACCCCTCACGTGCGCACGTTCAGTCGGTCCACCGCACCTGTATCACATGACCATGCATCGCCTGGTGAGTGCCCTGCCCACCCACAGTTCAATTTTCAGCACAATCGGCCCAGTAGTGGCTGAGTTGTTGCAAGAATAAATTTACTTTATTTACTGGCGAATCCCCTTAGCGAGCGGTGCCCTGCGCCGGTGTTCGTTGTCAAAGTTCAATGACCTGCCGGCTCTGCTGCTTTTCGTTCAGTTTTGGCAGCGAAGAAAATGAGCCAAGAGCACGTGCTCTCCGCTCGGCGCCAGCCGCGGCCCGTCATGCGAGAGAGATTCACGCGCTGACGGCGCACCCCTGGACCAATCAGCCCCAAATTTTAATACCAAGGCCGCCCACGCCCACAGATCGGGCATGCCAAATTTCACGTCGCTACGCGGCGCCTTTCAGGCGCAATAAGACACATAAGACATGACACACGGATGGATGGAGAACGCACGGACGACTTATAAATCATAATATAGACTAGAATACAGGTTTACGCGATAACTGTACGTTTGGATAGATATTGTTGATGGGGCCATTAGTTTGGTTTGTATGTTTATATAAGTAGGGTTGAGTTTGATAGTTACTTTATTTAAATGTATAGTTGGTAGGCATGGCTTTTCGAGGAGCACTACGGATCCAAAAGTTTGGATATTGAACTATTAGAAAAACGACACGCCCGCCCGTCGCCAACCGCAAACGCCGCCAAAATAAAAAAACGACCGCCTCCAACCGCAAACAAACAACACCGCAAACGCCGCAAAAAATAAAAACCGCCCGCATCGCGCGCCCGCCCGCCGCCAACCGCAAACGCTGCAAAAATGAAAACCGCATCGCACGCCCGCCCGCCGCCAACCGCAAACACCTCGAAAAAACAGCCGCCCGCCGCCAAACGCTAAAACCGCAAAATGCGCCAAACGCACGCCCGAAATGCCGACGCAAACGTCGCAAAAAAATAAACAATCGCCCGCCCAACGCAAAAAAAAAACGCAAAAACGCCTAAAAAACGTCCGCATCGCACGCACGCTAACCGCCAACCGAAAACGCCTAAAAATCGCCCATCCGCCACCAAACGCAAACACCGCAAAAAAGCGCGCGCTCGCCCCAAACGCAAACACCGTAAGAAGGAAACAAAAAAATCGCCCGCCCGCCGCCAACCGCAAAAAACGCAAAAACGCCGCAAACAAATCAAAACCGCCCGCCCGCCCGCCGCCAAACACAAACACCGCCGCAAAAAAACGCCCGCATCGCACGCCTGCCCGCCGCCAACCGCAAAACGCCGCAAAAAACGGCCGCCCGCCGATAAACGATAACACCGCAAAAACGCAAACACCGCCGCAAAAAAAACGCCCGCATCGCACGCCTGCCCGCCGCCAACCGCAAAACGCCGCAAACGCCGCAACAAAGGAAACCGCCCGCATCGCACGCCCATCCGCCGCCAATCGGAAAAGCCGCAAAAGGCCCTACCCTACCCTACCAATATACATACCCTACCCATACCCTAGTCCTACCCATACCCTAGTCCTACCCATACCCTAGTCCTTCCCATACCCTAGTCCTACCCATACCCTACCCATACCCAAAACTACCTCCATCCTATACACTACCCTACCCATACAATACCCTACCCTACCCTAACAATACATACCCTACCCTACCCTACCCTACCCTACCCTAACAATACATACCCTACCCTACCCTACCCTACCCAAAGCCTACCCTACCCAAAACCTACCCTACCCAAAGCCTACCCTACCCATATCCTACCCTTCCCATACCGCACCCTACCTATACCCGGCATACTCATGCCCTACTCATACTTGACCGAGGGGTTTTACCAAATCTGAGTGCTATCGTCCTACCTGTTCTTGAGATATATAAATGGGCCCCTGCATGTGCGCACGCGCTTAATAAACTCCAGATGGCTTATGTCAGCCACCTGTCTGAATTGTCCCTAACAGTGAACAAAATTTGATTGAAATCGACCCAGGGATTCATCAGATGTAGAAGCAGACCCCCTCACGTGCGCACGTGCATGAGTCCACCCCACCTGTGACACATGACCCTACATCGCTTGGTGAGTGCCCTGCCTGCCGACAGTCCAAGTTTCAGCGCAATCGGCCCAGAAACGGCTGAGTTATATATAAGTACAATTTTCAAGGGTTTGCAATATCCCTAAGCGGGCGGTGCCTTGCAGCCTATGCCGTGCTGACTGATTGGCAAAAGTGCAATGACATGCCGGCTATAAGCCATCGATCGGATTTCATCGGAAAATATGTCTAACGTTAACAAAACACGGTGGTATGCCTGAGTCATTTTCACGGAAGTTTATTGACTTTTTGATAATATTTTGGGTGAATATTGATGAGAAAAGTATGCGCTATCCGAATATGTGTGTTTCATGAACAATTTTCAACGTTTTCGATACGTTATGATGTTGTAAAGGACAGCGCATTCTGCGCGCATCAAACTTTCAAATAAATCTTTCGTTATTAAGAAAGTGGTAGTAACAATCACTTTTTCTTTTTATTCATTGCATCACACGTGCAATTACCTAAAAAATGGTACCACACCGATTTCATTCGGTCAAGGCGTTCTCTAACGACAACGATTTTTCCTCCACGAGGCACGAAATCGGTCATTTTTTCACAACAATTGGTCCTGATGTGCACGTGACGCGCCCAACGTTATAAAACCACATCAATACGCTAGCTTTAGCTCTCCTCTATCGATCGGTGGCAACCGCGTGTCGCTGTGACAACCGGTCGTCAAGATATAAGCCCGGAAAGGAGCACGCGTCGGACCGATTTCGGCCGACGGCGCCGTTTTTCGCGCCCCGTGTTAAACCAATGGCGAGCGTGCCTCGTGCTCTTGACCCTACCAGAGACGCACCCCTGGTCGGATTGCGCCCAAATTTTAATACGATCGTTCGATTTGACCACGCTTGGAGCCTGCCAAATTTCACGCCCCTACATGGCGCCGTTCCGGCGCAAGACACCCAGATGTGGATGACACTTTTCGTTTGTGACACACAGACGTACAGACCGACAACTTCTCTTTTATAATATATCCGACTAGATGGCCATGTTTGCGCGATAACTGTATAGATCTAAGTTATATGTGAAAAGTTTGGTTGTCAAAACTGGTATGTTTATATAAGTAAGTAGGGTTGAGTTTTGTAGTTACTTCATTTAATTGCATGGTAGGTAGGTATGGCTTTTCGAGGAGCACTACAGATCCAAAAGTTTCCCAACTTCTACCCTATCCTACCCCTCACCTAACCATACCCTAGCCTGTACCCTACCCTGCCCATACCTACTCTGCCCATACACTACTTATAGGTACTCTAGATGGCCAGCTTTGCGCGATAACGCATTGTGATATTCCGGGTAACGCAATACGCATATATCCGTGAGGATCGGTATATTGAACTGAGACTAAGAATGATCTGTTGCTGAGTCGATCCCTAACGGTACGCCAGGTCGTTAAAATGTAACATTCGCAGCCCTCTCGGCGGTTGCCGGCTGCACCGGCCAAATGCTACCTAGGGACGAATACGGGCGAAAAACTTTGTAGCCGACCGGCCTCGAACCATTCGCCCTCGGATTATCGGACTGGTATCTTAACCACTCGGCCGCGCTGTCAGCGAGGATACCGCGAGTATTAGACAAATATAAAGCACACGGTAATATTACCGCGCGGCTGCCGCGTTCAAGCCCGGCCGCCGCTCAACCGGTAAAAATGCGTCGAAAACGGTATAATCATTGCTCTGTTTCTTAGAGCCCTTGATGACTTTTTGAAAGTATTTTGGGTGGATATTGATCAGAAAAGAGTGCTCTTTCAATATATTAAGGACTTATAGCCATACGTCTACGTTATCAATATATTATGATGCTGTAAAGGTGAGCGTGCCTGTTTCACGTAAAACTCGCAATTTGTAAGCGTTTAATTATAAAAATGTGCTAGTGAATGGGCAAAAATATATCTTTTCTGAACAGTTCAGATCCTCTTGTAGTCCGTGAAATGCATCCCGTGTCATTCCAATGCATCGTTTTCAAATGCCAACGTTTTTCCTGAAATGTGTAAAAAATGCCCGTTTTCTCGAGATTAGAGGCTATTTCTTTGCACGTGGTGCATACCTAAGAAAAATACTTCTTGCATACGATAGGCCCATCTCTTCTGTATTCATCAGTGAAAACCGCATGTCGCTGCGACTTACGGTTACCGAGATATAAGCTCGGGAAAGGAGCGCTGCAGGCCCGATTTTCGCCCGTTGGCGGTTTTCGCCCGCCACGTGTTAAGCCTATGGGAGCACCCTTTTGCACGTGCCGACGGCGCACCCCTGGCCCGATCACGCCCAAATTTTAATACAAAGACCGCCCACGCCCACAGATTCGGCATGCCAAATTTCACGTCGATACGCGGCGCCGTTCCGGCGCATTAAGACACATAAGTCATGACACATGGATGGACGTACAGACATCTTATAATTCATAATATAGACTAGATGGCATGTTTTGCGCTATAACTTTATGTTTTGATTAAATTGGTTTTACGGATGCATTATGCTGGGTTAAAAATCGTTTTATTGGTATTATTTGGGTCCTTACCCATACCCTACCCTGTCCATACCCTACCTGCCCATACCCTATCCTGCCCATACCCAACTTCTATCCTATCCTGCCCATCACCTAACCATACTCTGCCCTGCCCATACCCTGCCCTGCCCATACTCTAACACTGCCATTACCCTACCCTGCCCATACCCTACCCGGCCCATACCCAACTACTACCCTATCCTACCAGTCACCTAACCATACCCTCCCTGCCCATACCTACTCTGCCCATACACTATTTAGTACTCATACCCTAGATGGCCAGCTTTCGGTATATTGATCTGAGAGTAAGAATGCTTTGTTGCTGAGTCGATCCCTAACGGTACGCCAGCTCGTTAAAATGTAACATTCGCATCCCTCTCGGCGGTTGCCGGCTGGCCGAATGCTACCTAGGAACGAATTCGGGCGAAAAACTTCGTAGCTGACCAGCCGCGAACCATCCGCCTTCGGATTATGAAACTGGCATCTTAACCACTCGGCCGCGCTGTCAGCGGAAAAACGGCGAGTATTAGACAAATATAAACCACACGGTAACATTACCGCGCCGCTGGCCGCGTTCAAACCCGGCCGCCGCTCAACCGGTAAAAATGCGTCGAAAACGGTATGATCATTGCTCTGTTTCTTAGAGCCCTTGATGACTTTTTGAAAATATTTTGGGTGGATATTGATCAGAAAAGAGTGTTCTTTCGATCTGGGGTAGATTTATAGCCATAAGTCGACGTTATCAATACATTATGACGGTGCAAAGGTGAGCATGAACGTAACGCGTCAAACCCTCAATTTGTAAGCGTTTAATTATGAAGATGTGCGAGTGAATGGGCAAAAATGTATATTTTCTGAACAGTTCAGATCCTCTTGTAGTCCGCGAAATGCATCCCGTGTCATTCCAATGCATCGTTTTCAAATGCCAACGTTTTTCCTGAAATGTGTAAAAAATGCCCGTTTTCTCGAGATTAGAGGCTATTTCTTTGTACGTGGTACATACCTAAGAACAAAACTTATTGCATACGATAGACCCATCTCTTCTGTATCCATCAGTGAAAACCGCATGTGGCTGCGACTTACGGTTGCCGAGATATAAGCTCGGGAAAGGAGCGCTGCAGGCCCGATTTTCGCCCGTTGGCGGTTTTCGCCGGCCACGTGTTAAGCCTATGGGAGCACCCTTTTGCACGTGCCGACGGCGCACCCCTGGGCTGATCACCCCCAAATTTTAATACAAAGGCCGCCCACGCCCACAGATTCGGCATGCCAAATTTCACGTCGATACGCGGCGCCTTTCAGGCGCAATAAGACACATAAGGCATGACGCACGCACGCACGCACGCACGGACAACTTATAAATCATAATATAGACTAGAATACAGGTTTACGCGATAACTGTACGTTTGGATAGATACTGTTGATGGGGCCATTAGTTGGGTTGTCAAAACTTGTATGTTTATATAAGTAGGGTGGTGTTTGGTAGTTACTTCTCTTAATTGTATAGTAGGTAGGGATGGCTTTTCGAGGAGCACTACGGATCCCAAAGTTTGGACACGGAATCATTAAAAAAAAACGACCGCCCGCCGCCAACCGCAAACGCCGCAAAAATAAAAAAACGACCGCCTCCAACCGCAAACAACACCGCAAACGCCGCAAAAAATAAAAACCGCCCGCATCGCGCGTCCGCCCGCCGCCAACCGCAAACGCCGCAAAAAATAAAAACCGCCCGCATCGCACGCCCGCCCGCCGCCAACCACAAACGCCGCAAAAAATAAAAACCGCCCGCATCGCACGCCCGCCCGCCGCCAACCACAAACGCCGCAAAAATGAAAACCGCCCGCCCGACCGCCGCCAACCGCAAACGCCTCGAAAAAATGAAAACCGCCCGCATCGTGCGCCCGCCCGCCCGCCGCCAACCGCAGGGCGCAGACGCCACAAAAAGTGAAAATCGCCCGCATCGCCCGCCCGCCAGCCGCCTGCCGCAAGCGCCACAAAAAAATGAAAATCGCCCGCATCACACGCCCACCCGCCGCCAATCGGGAACGCCGCAAAAAAGCAAAAACCGCCCGCATCGCACGCCCGCCCGCCGCCAACCACAAACGCCGCAAAAAACCGCCCGCATCGTACGCCCGCCCGTAACCAACCACAAAGGCCGCAAAAATAAAAACCGCCCGCATCGCCCGCCCGCCCGCCGCCAACCACAAACGCCGCGAAAAATGAAAACCGCCCGCCCGACCGCCGCCAACCGCAAACGCCTCGAAAAAAAATGAAAACCGCCCGCCCGACCGCCGCCAACCGCAAATGCCTCGAAAAAAATGAAAACCGCCCGCACCGTGCGCCCGCCCGCCCGCCGCCAACCGCAAACGCCACAAAAGAAATGAAAATCGCCCGCATCGCCCGCCCGCCCGCCCGCCGCCAATCGGGAACGCCGCAAAAAACGCTATTTTACCCATGTACATTTCCTACCCTACCTAGTACCTATACCCTACCTATACCCTACCCATACCCTACTCATAGGCTCTATTCCCACCTTACTCTAGTGCATTCCTATAACCACCAGTAAGTCGTAACATAACACACCTACGTTCTTAACATGAGTACTGTAAACTCTTCTAATTGTATTCTATCACATTCGTTTGTTCAAAATCATGGACATAATTAATGCTTTAAATGTTGAAAGGTTGTTCTCTTGAAGATTGCCAGGTAGGTAATCGCGTGCGCATACCTACCCAATAAGTGCGGCTCGCATAGCCGCCCAAACATTCCTTTTTATTCGCTAGATGGCAGGAGCGTCAAGCGCCTGAATGGACGCTGTGCCGCAGTGCCGCGTCTGCCGTATCACCGCCTGAATGCACACTGTACCGCAATACTGTCTCTAGGACATATGCACACATACAGATGGACACGTTTGTTTTGAAATTATTTTTGTTTTAAGTGTGACCAGATTTACCCCCGAGAAACTGATCCTGGATACGTCTCTAGCTAAGGAAAAGTCGCCAAATTTCGAACCCCTAAGGCGATTTTCCATCGACAGCAAAAATACTACAGGTGGGGGCCGATGCCCCCCCCCCCCCCCCCCCACCAGTAATAGGGTTGATCGATAATAATGTCTGATACTATGAAACTACTAAGAAACACACTGAACCTAATCGCACAAAACCTGCACCAAATTTGTACCAGATGGCCGTCGTGAACCGGCTACTATCCATTGCGTGGCCACCCCACCTTTCCTGTTTCGCGCTAGATGGCAGAGCCATCAAACGCCTGATTGCATACTGTACCGCAATGTCGCTTCAGGCGGTTATAGCCGCCTGAGTGCATACTGTACGGCAATGCCGTGTTGAAAGTTGGTTCGCTACTCTTAAATGAAAACACAGATTACGGTGGATATAGTGACGAAGAATGAGCGGCAGAGGATTTAGAAGCATTGAGACACATTATTAAGTAAGACTACATGCCAACTTTCAGCGCAATCGGCCAAGTAGTTACCGAGATATTGCAATTGTTGCAAAACCAACACCTCTTCGTTTTGCACGTGGCACGTGCATAAGTGGTCACCCACGTACATCGGGAATAGTCCAATACTTGGTAGAAAGAATGAAGCTACCCTGCAAAAATTACCGCATGTAAATCGGTCAAGTGGTTGCTGAGATATAAGCCTCGCAAAAACGTGACCACGGCCGGCCGGCCTAGAATACAGGTTTACGCTATAACTGTATAGATTCGAGAGATATGTTTAAGGGGATTATTAGTTTGGTTGTTAAAACTTGTATGTTTATGCCAGTAGGGAAGTTTGTTTACTTACTTCATTTAGCTGTATGGTAGGCATGTAGGTATATGCGCTTTTCGAGGAGCGCTGCAGATCCGAAAGTTTGCTCGCTTCGCTCGCACTTTGCTCGCTTCGCTCGCTTGATAATAAATTTATTTCATTTACCGATAAAACCTGTACCAAATACCTGTACCTGCGCCTATACCTGATCCTAATTGAAAACCTGTATTCTTTAAATCCACAGAGTTGACTTCCCGAGCTGGCTTTTATCGTTTTCACTCAGTTTTTTAAGCGAACAACTGAGTCTAAAGCACGTGCTCTCTGCTCGGCGCCGGCCTCGGCCAGCCTGGGGCAGAGATGCACGCGCTGACGCCGCACCCGTGGTCCGATTGCGCCCATCTTTTGATACGATGGTCCGCCCCACCCAAAGTTTTTGCCCAATAAATTTCACGTCGATACGCGGCGCCGTTCCGGCGCAAGAAGACACATAAGGCTGACAGACGCAGAGACAACGAGATCGGCCGTTTGCGGTTTGAAGGCCGCGCGCATCTGTCAGTTTTCGGCCGTTGGTCTCCGAGAGCGGATGTGAGCAGTGTCGGTGCCGCGCGGCGTGGCCGTTGGTGATTGTGCTTGCGTGTTGTTCATCGCCTATAGAGCCTCTGTGGACATTTTATTGTAGGGTAACTCTTTGCTACCATTATGTGCATAGTAACGGTACGTGGTTAATATGAACTTATTCGCCAGCGAAGAGTATTATTACCATGTAAATATCAATATTACTCTCGCGATCCAGAACATCACGAAAACTCTTTCCTTCTGGGTATCGTGACTCGTGTACAGATAGTCGTTTCATGCGTGGATCTTGTTTACCCTCGTGAAGATGATATTTGAAATGGAATCACTCAGCCAATCAGAAACGGTACCTACCTCTACCCCTACTCCTACACTACCCTACCCTACCATACCCTAACCTACCCTTCCCTACCTTACCCTACCCTACCCAACCCTACCCCTACCCCTACACCTACACTACCCTACCCTACCCTACCCTCCCTTACCCCTACCCTACCCTACCCTACCCTACCCCTACCCTACACTACCCTAACCTACCCTACCATACCCTACCCCTACCCCTACACTACCCTAACCTACCCTACCCTACCCTGCCCTACCCAACCCTACCCCTAGTCCCTACCCTACCCTACCCTACCCTACCCTACCCTACCATATCCTACCCTACCCTACCCTTACACTACCCTACCCTACCCTACCCTACCCTACCCCTACCCCTACCCTACCCTACCCTACCCTACCCTACCCTACCCTACCCTTACACTACCCTACCCTACCCTACCCTTACACTACCCTACCCTACCCTACCCTTACACTACCCTACCCTACCCTACACTGCACTACACTACCACCGACAGTCCAAGTTTCAGCTAAATCGGCTCAGAAACGGCTGAGATATTGAAAAAAACAAACAAATTAATTGTATATTTACTGGCGAATCCTCTTGGCGAGCGGTGCCTTGTGTCGGCCTTCGTTGTCAAAGGTCAACGACCTCCCGGCTCTGATGCTTTTCACTCAGTTTTTTAAGCGAACAACTGAGCCTAAAGCGCGTGCTCTCTGCTCAGCGCCGGCCGCGCCCAGCCTAGGGCAGAGATGCACGCGCTGACGCCGCACCCCTGGTCCGATTGCGCCCATCTTTTGATACGATGGTCCGCCCCACCCAAAGTTTGTGCCCACTAAATTTCATGTCGATACGCGGCGCCGTTCCGGCGCAAGAAGACACATGAGGCTGACAGACGCAGAGACAACTTGAAATTTATTAAGTAAGACTAGACGGCATGTTTTGCGCTATAACTGTACGTTTTGATTAAATTGGTTTTACGGATGCATTATGCTGGGTTAAAAATCGTTGATTTGTATTATTTGGATCCCTACCCATACCCTACCCTGCCCATACCCCACCCTGCCCATACCCTACTCTGCCCATACACTGCTCATATCCTCCACATACTCTACCCTACCCTACTCATACCCTACTCATACTCGATTGAAGCTGTGTACCAAATTTGAGCGCAATTGGCCCAGCCGTTCCTTAGATATAGGGCCGACCCCTCACGTGCGCACGTTCAGTCGGTCCACCGCACCTGTATCACATGACCATGCATCGCCTGGTGAGTGCCCTGCCCACCCACAGTTCAATTTTCAGCACAATCGGCCCAGTAGTGGCTGAGTTGTTGCAAGAATAAATTTACTTTATTTACTGGCGAATCCCCTTAGCGAGCGGTGCCCTGCGCCGGTGTTCGTTGTCAAAGTTCAATGACCTGCCGGCTCTGCTGCTTTTCGTTCAGTTTTGGCAGCGAAGAAAATGAGCCAAGAGCACGTGCTCTCCGCTCGGCGCCAGCCGCGGCCCGTCATGCGAGAGAGATTCACGCGCTGACGGCGCACCCCTGGACCAATCAGCCCCAAATTTTAATACCAAGGCCGCCCACGCCCACAGATCGGGCATGCCAAATTTCACGTCGCTACGCGGCGCCTTTCAGGCGCAATAAGACACATAAGACATGACACACGGATGGATGGAGAACGCACGGACGACTTATAAATCATAATATAGACTAGACGGCATGTTTTGCGCTATAACTGTACGTTTTGATTAAATTGGTTTTACGGATGCATTATGCTGGGTTAAAAATAGTTTATTTGTATTATTTGGGTCCCTACCCATATTCTACCCTGCCCATACCCCACCCTGCCCATACCCTACCCTGCCCATACCCTACTCTGCCCATACACTGCTCATACCCTCCACATACTCTACCCTACCCTACTCATACCCTACTCATACTCGATTGAAGCTGTGTACCAAATTTGAGCGCAATTGGCCCCGCCGTTCCTTAGATATAGGACCGACCCCTCACGTGCGCACGTTCAGTCTGTCCACCGCACCTGTATCACATGACCATGCATCGCCTGGTGAGTGCCCTGCCCACCCACAGTTCAACTTTCAGCACAATCGGCCCAGTAGTGGCTGAGTTGTTGCAAGAATAAATTTGCTTTATTTACTGGCGAATCCCCTTGGCGAGCGGTGCCCTGCGCCGGTGTTCGTTGTCAAAGTTCAATGACCTGCCGGCTCTGCTGCTTTTCGTTCAGTTTTGGCAGCGAAGAAAATGAGCCTAGAGCACGTGCTCTCCGCTCGGCGCCAGCCGCGGCCCGTCATGCGGGAGAGATTCACGCGCTGACGGCGCACCCCTGGCCCGATCACGCCCAAATTTTAATACAAAGGCCGCCCACGCCCACAGATTCGGCATGCCAAATTTCACGCCGATACGCGGCGCCTTTCAGGCGCAATAAGACACATAAGGCCTGACACACGGATGGATGGATGGAGAACGCACGGACGACTTATAAATCATAATATAGACTAGATGGCCATGTTTGCGCGATAACTGTATAGATCTAAGTTATATGTGAAAAGTTTGGTTGTCAAAACTGGTATGTTTATATAAGTAAGTAGGGTTGAGTTTTGTAGTTACTTCATTTAATTGCATGGTAGGTAGGTATGGCTTTTCGAGGAGCACTACAGATCCAAAAGTTTCCCAACTTCTACCCTATCCTACCCCTCACCTAACCATACCCTAGCCTGTACCCTACCCTGCCCATACCTACTCTGCCCATACACTACTTATAGGTACTCTAGATGGCCAGCTTTGCGCGATAACGCATTGTGATATTCCGGGTAACGCAATACGCATATATCCGTGAGGATCGGTATATTGAACTGAGACTAAGAATGATCTGTTGCTGAGTCGATCCCTAACGGTACGCCAGGTCGTTAAAATGTAACATTCGCAGCCCTCTCGGCGGTTGCCGGCTGCACCGGCCAAATGCTACCTAGGGACGAATACGGGCGAAAAACTTTGTAGCCGACCGGCCTCGAACCATTCGCCCTCGGATTATCGGACTGGTATCTTAACCACTCGGCCGCGCTGTCAGCGAGGATACCGCGAGTATTAGACAAATATAAAGCACACGGTAATATTACCGCGCGGCTGCCGCGTTCAAGCCCGGCCGCCGCTCAACCGGTAAAAATGCGTCGAAAACGGTATAATCATTGCTCTGTTTCTTAGAGCCCTTGATGACTTTTTGAAAGTATTTTGGGTGGATATTGATCAGAAAAGAGTGCTCTTTCAATATATTAAGGACTTATAGCCATACGTCTACGTTATCAATATATTATGATGCTGTAAAGGTGAGCGTGCCTGTTTCACGTAAAACTCGCAATTTGTAAGCGTTTAATTATAAAAATGTGCTAGTGAATGGGCAAAAATATATCTTTTCTGAACAGTTCAGATCCTCTTGTAGTCCGTGAAATGCATCCCGTGTCATTCCAATGCATCGTTTTCAAATGCCAACGTTTTTCCTGAAATGTGTAAAAAATGCCCGTTTTCTCGAGATTAGAGGCTATTTCTTTGCACGTGGTACATACCTAAGAAAAATACTTCTTGCATACGATAGGCCCATCTCTTCTGTATTCATCAGTGAAAACCGCATGTCGCTGCGACTTACGGTTACCGAGATATAAGCTCGGGAAAGGAGCGCTGCAGGCCCGATTTTCGCCCGTTGGCGGTTTTCGCCCGCCACGTGTTAAGCCTATGGGAGCACCCTTTTGCACGTGCCGACGGCGCACCCCTGGCCCGATCACGCCCAAATTTTAATACAAAGACCGCCCACGCCCACAGATTCGGCATGCCAAATTTCACGCCGATACGCGGCGCCTTTCAGGCGCAATAAGACACATAAGACATGACACACGGATGGATGGATGGAGAACGCACGGACGACTTATAAATCATAATATAGATTAAAACTTGAAATACCAGGGCCTCCTCTAACATACCCACTGGGTGGGCAAATGCCCACCCAGTCGCCACAATTGCCCACCCAGTGGCGTCGATTTGCCCACCCAGAAGCAAATGCAAAAATAAAGGTCCGGCCGGACGTCCGGTACTACCTTTCCGGTCTTAAGCAAACTGGATGCTGTTTGAAGGTCAAAAAAAGTTTTCTGGTTGCCCGATATTCAGGAGCGTAGCCAGGATTTCCTCAAGGAGGGGGCTAAACGCACAAGGGCGCAAGATAACCCCCTCAAAATCCAAAAAGCCATCGGGTTGCATCCAATATTTTTTTGGATGGGGCCCAAATAAATGGAAAAAATATTCATTAACAAACAATGTTAGAACTGAGGGGGTAAGCAGTATATGGGCCCCTGTTAGACAGGCCCACGAATAGCTTCATAGAGTCGCCAGCCGGTTCTGATGGCGGTCTGAGGACCCGTAGGTCGGATGAGGGTTCTTCAGACCGTCACAGGCCCCTATAGCCCATGAGAGCCTCGTAAGCCGTCTGAGGGTCATATAAGCCGTCTAGGGCCACTCAGACCGACAAAAGGCCCCTTGCACTTGCAGAGGCCCAGTCAGGCCGACATAGGGCCCTCTCAGACAAACTAAGGGCCCGTTCAGGTCATTTGAGGGCCTCCTCAAACCGATAAGGGCCCCTCAGATCGACAGTGGATCCGATCCGAGCTCCCTCAAACCGATATAGGGTCAGACCAACAGTCTGAACGCATTGATTCTGTTTACACACCGTTGGACCCAAGTTGGACCCATCCCATCCAACTGGCCCCCTGGTTTCAATAGGGCCCCAAGGCTCTAAAATTGGGTCTCTCTTGGCCAAAGAATAACTACTCAGCTGTGTCAAAGGATCTGCCGCAGGGCCTTTGCGTCGCCAAGGGCCCACTGTGTCAGTCAGGGGCCCTATGGAATAAGGACCCCTGGCTTCCAGGAGGGGCCATGGTCCCTTTGGCCCCCTCCTTGGCTATGCCACTGCAGGTGACAAACGTTCTTTCAGACGACCAGGGGGCAGGGGCCCAGGCGACCAGGACCCCAGGTGACCAGGGGCCCCAGGCGACTAGCTCCCCCAAGCGACCAGGGGCCCCCTGGGCGACCAGAGGCCCCAGGAAACCGGGGGTCCTCGGATGAGTGCAGGGGCCCATTGGGTAATCAGGGGCACCTCGGATAACCAGGGAAACAGAAATGAAACTTGAATTGATATAAATTTGCTTCCGAGTAAAATACGTTTTATCCAGTGTTGGAAAAAATATCCCGGGGCCTGTGAGGCCCCCATGGCGCCTTCTGCGCTCAAGGGAGGGGGCCATTGCCCCCGTGGCCCCTCCCCTTGGCCACGCCCCTGCCGATATTGGAGTTATCAAGTAATTGTCTCGTAAGTGAAAAGGCACGTACAATAAAGGTACAACGCTCTGCAAGCTGCGTGGTAGGTATCTTTTTTCGACAAAACCGAGAATAACGCGAATACGCTAACGGTCATTCGGAAATCGTAACAGCAAGACTGGCGAGACTCCGCACCTTAGATTGGGCTTATTTTGGTATCATTTTCCATCTAGTTTGACAACAACACACAAAAGTTTATATTTCCCCCCAAAACAAACTTTTGCTTTTTTGCTACGGTAAGAGTACACATTGTTCAGTGACTGAATTAATCGAAGGTGTGGAGCATGGCGCATCTATATGCAATGTGTTCCGACCGACTGATAATCATAACCTTTGAGATATTAGGTATCGGTTTTGTCGAAATAAGAATACCTACCACGCAGTTTGCGGAGGGCTGTAAGTACAGCCCTCTGCAGACTGCTAGGTATCCTTTTTTCGACAAAACCGAGAATAACGCGAATACTATGCTATCGGGCACTCGGAAATCGTAACAGAAAGATGCGCGAGACTCCGCAGCTTAGATTGGCATTATCATCGTATGCATTTTCCATCCAGTTTGGCAACAAAACCCAAAAGTTTATATTTGCCCCCAAAACGAACTTAAAGGTATTATCAGGGTTTTTTCCGAAATTTCGGAGTTACTCAGTGAAACGTGTAGAAGAAGGTGGCTGAGGCCCCAATCCGAAGTCATTCGTCTCAAAATTGCCTAATTTCCAAATGGTGGGCCTCCAAAGTTGATCCGTCTGCCAGCCAGTACCTGGAGGAGGCAGTACCAAGTACTCGGATACATTTCCCTATAAGTCCATAGGCTTAACACTAGCTAGAGACTTCTAGAGATATTTTTTATGCCAGATAAGGCCGTCGCATACCAGAT
Organism: Amphibalanus amphitrite; assembly: GCF_019059575.1. Taxonomy (NCBI): domain Eukaryota; kingdom Metazoa; phylum Arthropoda; class Thecostraca; order Balanomorpha; family Balanidae; genus Amphibalanus; species Amphibalanus amphitrite. The sequence goes on from NW_024882061.1 coordinate 70,051, forward strand.
AAGGCCGCAACGGCCGTTCAACGTTACGTGGGGAAATGGGAGAAATCTAAAGACTTTTTTTCTCTGACGTCTCCACTCCAATATCTCTAGCGCAACTGGCAAGCGTTGTTAGCATTGGCTCGTGTCGTCGTAAATAAGATTTGTTTGACGTATATTCCGTAAGTTGAGTGTGTTGTTGTAATTTCTGAGGCTGTATGAGTTGGACGGAATGGCGCCATCCCGCCATGTGCGAAATCTGTGCGAAACAAAGCTGTTCCTATTCATATTTGAATGTTCAAGACTTGTGGGCTTTGTAGCCAGTGCGTGTAGCTTCTAGATATCCTGTGGGTTATCAAAATAATTAAAAAATTATGTTGTGTGCTTTCAAACTAAGCTCATCCCGAGTGTAATTCAAGAATGTCTTAGTTCAAGCAATTTAACTTGAAAGTGATATAGCTCCAGCAATGAAGAAGCTTGGATGGAACGTTGAATCAAAGTTACCTATCATTTGTAATGCAAATGCTGCAAGTGCTGAACGTTACCAATAATTCGAGACATCCGTTGTAAGATGTATGACGCAGATCAACTTTGATCAAGTGAAGAAAATAGATTTCAGATGAAATAATGTCAATGTTCAAGGCTGAGCCACTGGCAGATTTCGGAGTGAGCACGAGTGGCCTTGAGACATTCTGTTTCTGTAGGTACTCAAAATAAATAAATTATCATGTTGTGTGCTTTGAGTGTTATCAGTGGTGCTTCATGGTTGTGCTTTGTTGTTGGTGTATGGGCATATTTTGAGCACATTGCAGCATGATATTGGTGGTGTGGTGTAAAGCAACTGATCTCCGCAGACTTTGCACTTACTTGCAAAGCCTGCGGACTGACTTTGCAGACTGGCTGACAATGAGCAATGCATTGCTGACTGATATCATTTATTCTGTGTTTGTAGCACAAAGTACAGAAGTGGCACATACATTGTTACTTTGAAAACCTGATGTGAATTTGATGTAGAAAATTGGTGGCTGACGTTGAGTCCTTACGTATTGTGAGTAGTATACAGCTGGTGCATTGAGCACAGACTTGAGACCAGTGACGTTTGTATCAGTAGACTGTGTTTGAGTCTACTTATATGGGTAGTCATAAAGCAGGCGTCACGTCACACTTCTTTTTGCAACCAAGGAGAAGCGCTATACCCAGAGTTGCTTTGTCATCCAACCTTACCCAACCAAACCTAACCTTACCTACAACCTAACCTACAGCGCCTCTCTTCGTTCGTTCATGGTTGCAAAAAAAAAAACAAGTGTGACGCCTGCTATACTACTACCCTTATGTGGCCTTGGTTTGAGTGTGGTGACCGAGTAAGCTGGTGTGTATAGCCATGCAATAAGTGTTTTGAAATATATTTTTGGGACAGTATTGAAATGGTGTGTTTTGGCCATCTGGCATGGATGATGGAAAGCCACTAACTCAACTTTAGGAACGCTTCTTCATTATGCTCATCTAAGGCACAATCATCTATTTTCTCTTTGCAAGGATTGATTACTAATTCACTGTCAATTATAACCTGGTCCAGAAGGTTTTGCTGGGCCACACGGTTCATACAGATTCATCCACAGTGCTCAGCAGTGCATGTTTTCAGATTTCAACAGACTGTAATTGTTTCTGTATGTACATATGCATCATGCAAGGGTACAACAGATGCGGTATTTGGTAAGCAGTTGGCAGCAAGGTGGTGTTTGTACTTATTGGCAGAACCAGTTGAGCAGGACTAAAACTATCCTAGTTTCTCTCCAATTTACTCAGATCCGTCTCAACACATTGAACATATTGAAAGCGTCCATCCATGAAGATGTCTGCATGTATACTCATTTCCGAGAAGGCACGCTCGTCGCTCATCCATTGCCGAGCAGGCACGTGCGTGCCCATCGCCGGCGCGCATTAGCGCGCGTCCATGGCTGGGGCGCACGCGCGCGGCCATGGCCGGCATGCACGCGCGCGCGCCCATCGTCGGCACGCAAGCGCGCGCGCGTCCATAGCCGGCGCGCGCGCCGCGTCCTTACCCGGCGAGAACGCCGCGTCCGTACCCGGCGCGCACCCGCGCGCGTCCACAGCCGGCACTGACAGACCCTGACCGACGGGCGTGCTGCCGTCGGCGGTCCTGACAGATGGGCGGCGGGCCCGGCTCCCGCAGCTCCGGCAGCGGGCGGCAGCCATGGTCGGCATACGCGCGCGCGCCCATCGTCGGCACGCAAGCGCGCGCGCGTCCATAGCCGGCGCGCACCCGCGCGCGTCCATAGCCGGCGCGCACCCGTACCTGGCGCGCACCCGCGCGCGTCCGTACTAGTGGTGTCAATTTCAGAAAGTGTTCGTCCAATGTCCGTCCAATGTCCAATACTTACGTCGACTGTCCGTCCAAAAATGTCCAAGCCAGCCATTTGTCCAAAGATGTCCGACATCTACGCAATAGTTTACACTCAACACCGTTATTTAATTTGCTTTTAATGTATCGTTACCAGCTCAAAAGTGTTAATCATATCGAAAGCTGAGCTTTCTAATAGCCAAGCAATGTTAAACACGATTACTTTATAAAAATGTTGAGGTGTAGCAAGCTATTGTCCAAAGCTGTCCAAAGCCTGCTGTCATTGTCCAACCGAATTCCGAATTGGACATTGGACAAAATCGGAATTCCGAAGATTCAAGTTCCGATTGACACCACTAGTCCGTACCCGGCCCGCACCCGCGCGCGTCCACTGCCGGCACTGACAGACCCTGACAGACGGGCGTGCTGCCGTCGGCGGTCCTGACAGATGGGCGGCGGGCCCGGCTCCCGCAGCTCCGGCAGCGGGCGGCAGCTCCGGTGACTGTTCCGGCAGCTCCGGCAGCGAGCGGCGTCTCCGGCAGCGCTCAGCAGCGGCGCCAAGCAGCAGCAGCGGCTGAGCCAACAGGCGGCCGCGGAGGCACGCCCCCCCCGCCCCCCCCCCCCTTTGCACATTGTTCGTCCATGGAGATGTCTGCAAGCATGACCATTGTTGAGAAGGCACGTGCATCCATGGCTGAGCACTGAGCAGGCACGTGCGACCCCTTTGCACATTGTTCATCCATACATATCAATATAATTTACCTTATTGATTACTGATTAGTGTGAGTCTTGCAAAATCTTAAACTCAGAAATACCACAAGGCAGGCTGCCTGGGTGAGTTGCTAATATGAACATAATGAACATTATACATTAGTGCAGTACCTATAAGTATCCATGCTGTGTGAAGGACTTGGCCCTCACGTTCATTCGTTTGGTGATTGCACATGGTGGCATGTGTACCAATTGTTCTCCCTAACCCTTCTTACAACTTTGATTAGCAAGTAGAAGCTGGCAAAATGCAAGGAGCTTACAAAGCATGCTTATATGTAGATAACTGAGGATGATTCTCTCAATTGAAGCATGATCCACACTCAGCAGCTTCTTCTGTTCTGTTCCACAAACTAAAACTGAAATGACTCAATTTTCCTCAAAATATATTCATTTATCACTCATAAACAACAAAAATATACATTAAGTAGGTACCAGGACAATAAAAAACATACAAGTTACATATTTTTTTCATGTAAAGTCCTTTCACAGCAACAATATGTAGAAACGCACCAAGACGTTCACGGAGAGCCCACCCATAACAAACTATAGTTGAAGCCGAGGCTCTGCTGCAGCAGCAGGGGGGACGTACAGGGCACAGAGGTCATGTCACATCATGTTGTACAACCTGTTGTTCGAAAAAACAGATCAACATTGATTTTGAAAAACTGTAGCGCTTTCTTCAGTCACTTAGGTAAGCTTTCTCGCAAGACATTACATTAGATTCACCACTCTTGACAAAATAATCAGATTGAAACTTAGCTCTTGTGCCTGATGCACTTACATTTCAATTTATTGAAATAAAACACTCAAATTTACCCTTGAAAATTGTTGACATTTAAATGATATTAACATCAAGATTTTGATGATCAGCAAACAAGCTATTCAAATCACACCCATATAATAATTTTGGCAATGTTGATAACTCTTGCTGTCTTATTGAAAAGCAAATCTTCAATTTGTTCATATCCAAATCCAATGCCAAGCACTGAAATCTTGTTGCAAGGCCCTAAAAACAACAGACAAAAACAAAACAGTCTTGTGGAAATCGCCAGTGCGGTGCGGCGGCCTTGGCGAAATTTCCCAAGGCTGCTCTTTGTTTACATTTTAGCGATGGGCCAACTTGGCCGCCCAAGTACTTGTTTTGCGTGAGTAAGTACAATTTTGTCAATTTTGAAACGGCTATATCTCGCAAATTTTGGTACCGATTTACATTTTATGCATATCTTTAGAATCGGCAGAGTCTGGGGAGTTCATTGATTGGAAATTTATGCCGATTCCTTTCAATTTTTAAACCCTGATAATCCCTTTAAACATTTTGTTGCCACACAAGGCGTAGGTATGCTTTGTTTATTGATAAATAGGCCCTATCGAAGGAGTGGAGCATGGCGCATCTATTTGCAGTGAGCTTCGACCGACTGATAACATGACTTTTGAATTATAATCAGTTTTGTCGGAAAAAGAATACCTACCACGCAGTCTGCTGAGGGCTGTACATGTAATCTGGAACGAATCGCTCGAGCATCGCTAGCCATAAAACATACGACAAACGTTAACTATCATCTTATTTCCAATAATGGCACAGCTTATTTCGTCTCATCCCCGCACCCCCCCCCCCCCCCGGTAACAGGTTTTGAAATTGGTTGAACCCCAAAACAAGTGGCTGGATCCGCCCTTGGGCGGGGAAGTGGCGAAAATTTTGCCCACCCAGTGAAAAATCCTTAGAGGAGGCCCTGTGAAATACTAACCTTCTCTGAGATATCACCAGCACAGTTCGCGGTATATGCTGCAGCTTTTGGAAATTAAACAATGAATAATTAATATCCAATTTAATTGTCATTTGTCTTTTCCTGTGTCAATCTTTTATTCTATACAGCGGTTCATGTTCACTGTGCAAGGCTTGCGTAGGTAAACGCCGCAAAAAGGGGTAAATGCGTCATTTGAGGACTTCCTCTAATCCTTGTGTTGAAGCCTAAGCCTGCCGTGTCTGAAGCTTGCAGCTAGTTATATAACCACTGTAAATGTCAGCCTGCTAAATTGCCATGAACTGGCGCTTTCTGCTGTTGCCGTACTGCTGCTGCTGTTCCAAGTACCCAGCTCTGTGAACTGCACTCCCCTGGCATTTTGTCAAAGTGCGCGACATGGGCATGGCATTGATTCGCTTTCATCAACTCGCCGAACATTACCCGCCAGAAGACTAATGGCACTACAGAGTATCCTATCGCGGCATGAATGCGGCACGCTAGACCCGCATTCATAGACATCGGGAATGACTATGCCTATATTTTTAGAACAGTTTCTGATGATAGGTTTTGTTGGCGCTTTTGAGTACCGATTGATAAAAGAATGAACCTGTGAGGCTTCGATTATTGCCTCACTGAGTTTCTTGTTTAACATACCAAATATTTTTTTTCTGAAATATATCGTTAATTCATTTCAAGGAGCACCGGTTAAGGTAGGCTGGGACCACGTCTCAGTCTGTACTCCGTTGCCCTCCTCAGCAATGCCTGCGCCTCTGAGCGGCTCCTGTGTTTCCGCCCTATGGGCTCGGTATGATCAGTTCGGGCCTTATTTTCAGGCGCCCATGCGTCGGACCTGCAGTCATGCGTACGCTCGAATATGCAGTCGTGCGTGCAGATGCAACTGCATTTGTGTCGCCGTTATACTCGTATATCTGCAGCCGTGCCGCATTCGTACCTTTAGGCATGTCCTGTCCGCCTACACTTACAGCCGAAGCTCATGCCGTTAAGTTGGCCGTTTCTTACTGTTGGAATCTCGACTTTTGTGTTCGTGGTCCGTATCTTTGGCGATCGCCAACACAGCCGTCAACTCGAGCGAACCTCTGACGTAAGCGTATGACGTCAGCGGCCGCCGCCTATTCAGGTCGGTGACGCCACCGCCGGCGCCCCCCCCCCCCCGCGCTCCTGCGTGATTTCCGTGAGGTCTGCCCGGTTGCCTGTCCGCTGCATGCTAAATGGCGTGGTGCACGGCTAATAGCGAATCGTTATGCCGTTACAATTTGTTTCTTTCATTCATGTCCGCAGGCACCCAATTATTATGCACTGTGGATTTTTAACAGCGGCAATATTTACGTCAAACTATGATTTTATCATTGCCCCCTGACTTATGCATGTCATGCTATTCACGACCACATTGCAGTCGGTGCTGGGTTCATGTACCCCTGTCTGTCCCCATGGGACTCGGGCACGGTTAGTTGCATAACCGGCTGAGTTCACGGATATCGTCTTGCTGTACCCCGGTACCCGAGTACAGTCACAGTCTGGGTTGGCTAGCGCGCCCCGCCTGGTAGGTACAGCCCACCGCTAAAGTAATGTAGGGTTTTACCAATCTCAACGGTTGGCTTTGACTGGCGATTGTTTAATGCGGAGTGATCGAAAAGAAGATGTCAATAGCTAAAGTTGCAGCTGCAAGGGTGACGATACATATAAGCTACATTCAAAGTTTCATTTTAGTCTGGCTAATCGTTCCTAAGCTTCAGAAGCAGAACATAGGTAAGGTACCCATGACTGAAACCCCACATTACTTCTGCTGTGGACTGTACCCGTGCGCTGTGCTATGCGGCGTGTGCTGGCTTCCTATCTGGCGCACCTGAGTTACGGACTCTGGCCAATACTTTATTTTCAGTCTATCTGAATTCGTACGTCCTACTCCACAGCCTGATAACGTGCCCAGTCCTCGGTTCATATGTAGATACCACCCTGGAACCAGAGAAAGTTTTCAGAACGTCAGTTTATGGTCCTGGACCAGTACCAGGGTGCTCTTGTCCGTATCTATCTATTGCATTACGGGTCGTCCTCAGTCCTGGCTCAGCTGTGTGGTACGGTTACAAATACCGAGCGTGTGGCGATAAATCACGCCTTTCCGCCCTCGAGCTGACACCTGTCTGCAGCCATTCGAAATGGGTTCGTGTGGGTACCGGCGCGTGCCTGTGGTTCTGAGGGTGATCAGGTACTCGAGCTGTCCTGTCCAGTGCTGAGGTCAGGAGAGACTCTGCCCGCACTGGGGGATTCCTCTCAAACCTCAGAGACCGACTGAAGTATGCTGGCAAGCGTCCATCACACTGGGCGAGTCGGGCTCACGACCACAGCGCTCACAGAGTTTTCGCGTTCTGTTGACAAAACACTTAATTAAAGAACATGACTCAAAAACGGAATGTCAGATCAACAGGTGAAGCTCAGGTTACGTGTGTGCTTTATTCAAACACATCGTCCACGTCAATGACAAGGGTGTGATGATGCATACCTAGTAAGCGTGTCCAGAATGCTGAAGTCGCTTTCGTTCCTTCCCTAGCGGCGAATCTCGTAACTAGAGGTTACTATGTGGCGGCGCTCGGGTCCCGCCCCGGGTTCGTGCCAGGCATGGCACGACCGTCTCACGGAATCGGACGCTGCCGCGCGCGGCGGGGGCGGTGCCGAAAGGATTTCGGTGGCTCGACAGGCTGTGGCTGGTTCCTGGACGTCTTGGCTGACGGCGCATGGCTGGGGCTGGTTTTTGGTTTCCCGTGGCTCGCTGTGTCTGCGTTGGCCGGTGTTGGCTGTGGCTGACTCGCATCTGCTGGCTTCGACTGGCTGCAGCGAAGGGTGGCTCCGGAGTCCGGTAGCCTGTTGCTCATTGCTATTGGCACATATTGCATGTGTCGCGTTACGTATACAGCTCTTTGTTATTTGCGACTTGCGAGCATCCGTGCCATTCTGCTATACCAGTATCGGTAAAAACAGAAACAGAAATGAGAAATGACCTCATATTTTCCCTCATTAGGTACCTGATTACTTGACTGGGTGATATATCGATCTATTCAACATAGCGGTTATGGTTGAATTTTATTCGAACACCTACTGTATTTCATAGCAGTAGCACAAAAGCATCGTTGCATTAGGGTAATGTAAAATTTTGCTAAAGCCAGTAGAAGCCCGCCAGTTATGCTGCTAACATTTTCATAAAATGAGGTGTTTTGAATATTCTGGAAAGAACACAGCTCAACTTCAGTGACTTGATCTAAAAATGTCTGACTGCTTATCTTCGGCGGTTAAGCTAAAAACACCAACCTCTTGGAACGTGTTGTATAACTCCTTGTTTTTTCTCGTATGCAAAAGTTAAATACTCAAAAGAAGTTTCCCCAACTTTGATCCCGTTCTGTTCTTAGCTGCATCGCTAAGTCCCGGCCTCGGGGTCACTGGAGTCGCCTATGGTGTCCGAGCGGCGAGCACAGCCGCCTCCGCGGGACACTCGCACCGGGGACTTTGTACTGTGTTTGCTATGTGGAGTCCGTGGCGCGTCTTATCGGTTACATAAGCGAGTTATCGCGCGCGACTGGCCACGTTCTCATGACTGTGTGTCAGTGGGTGCCTCTGTTTGACCTTCTGCTGCCATAAGGCCCCTCCCCGCGGCCCGCGACGCCCGGCCCGCCCACAGAGCGAACTGTGGCCGTGGCCGTGTGTGTGCCAATGGCTGAATCTGTTTGGCGTACCCAGTCCGGCATCAGCATATACCCCGCCCGAGTCACAGGCCCTACCCCAGCCCCGCCCATCTGTCCGCTCTGCAGTGCACTGTAAATGAACTGTGCTGTGCCGTGACTGTATGTCTGTATGCTCGGCAGACCCCGACCCTCAGTCCCGCTCGACATACATTTCGTACTATGCTATACCGTGCTTGTATAGTATATCTGTGTGCCCAGCAGGCCCCCATTCTCTCCCCTCCCTGCCCGCCCTACAGACCGTACTATACATTATCCTGACTGTATGTCTCTGTCTCCGGCAGGCACGGCGTCCGGCCTGTCCCCCGAGCAGTGCCACCAGCTGATGACCAACGAGTTTCTGGCGCAGCTGGAGACGCTGGACCAGAGCTGGATGCAGCGCGTGTCGGTCTCGCTGGCGCGCCGGCCGCCGGCCGGTGATCAGTGAGCCCGCCGCCGGCCGGCCACCGTAGTGCAGTGTAGGCGCGCGGCGGGGCCCGGCGTCCGGTGCAGCGCGCGCAGGCCGGCACGGCGCGGACCGGCGCCGCCGGAGAGCGCCGTCGCCGGCCCGGATGGGCTGAGCGCCGGCTGGCCGTCTCTCCGCCGGGCGCGCCGGCAGACATGTCCTGCTCGGACGCCGACGATCGCGATGAGACCAAGCGGCAGTCGCGCAACACCAACGAGAAAAAACGTCGCGACCAGTTCAATGTGCTCGTCAATGAGCTTTCGCGACTGGTGGGCGGCGCCAGCCGCAAAATGGACAAATCGGCAGTGTTGCGCGCCACCATCGGCTTCCTGCGCGCGCACAATGAGACGTCAGCGCGCAGCCGAGACGATGATACTCGCGAGGAGTGGAAGCCGTCCTTTCTGACGAGTGATGAGTTCACGCAGCTCATGCTCGAAGGTCTGGACGCGTTCATTCTGGCGTTCAACCGGCTAGGGAAGATCCTGTACGTGAGTGAGAACGTGGCGTCGCTACTGTCGCTGCTGCCCGAGGACGTGCTGTTCCAGTCGCTGTACGAACTGATGCCCGCGGAACAAAGTGCCGCGCTGTACGACCTGCTGAGCCGGGGAGACGCCCCGGCGCAGGACGGCGGCCAGCGCGGCCGATTCTCCGTGATGCTTCACCTGCGGCGCGGCGGCTCGACGGGCGCCGCTCCGCAGTACGAGCTGGTGCAACTCGCCGGCCACGTGCACCCGACGGCGGCCGGCGCGGCGGGCAGCGGCGGCGACCACGCCGGCGCCGTCTATATCGGCATCTGCCGGCTGCGGACGTGCCAGCTGGTGCGCGAACTGGTGCTCACGCCGAGTGACAACGGACGCCGCGAGTTCTCCTCCCGGCACAGTCTCGAGTGGAAGTTTCTGTTCCTGGACCATCGGGCGTCCCATCTGATAGGCTACTCGGCTATGGAGGTTCTGGGCACGTCTGTGTACGATTACTACCACGGGGACGACCTGCACGGGGTGGCCGACTGCCACGAGCAGCTGATGAGGGTCGGCCAGGGAACCTCGTGCTTTTACCGGTTCCTCACCAAGGGCCAGAAGTGGTTGTGGCTGCAGACCAAGTACTACATCACCTACCACCAGTGGAACTCGAAGCCCGAGTTTATCGTGTGCACGCACTCGGCGGTGAGTCTAGCCGAGGTACGCGCCCAGCAGCCGCGGCCCCGCTGCGCCACGCCGCAGCCGGCGCCGGCGCCGCAGCTGCTCACTGACGCTGACCCGCTGTGGTCGCCGGCGGTCAGCGGGCCGCCGCCGGCCACGGTCGCCTCGCCCTGCGCCAGCTACGAGGCCGTTTCACCGGCTGACAGCCTGTACCTGGCGAGCGCGGCCGCCGAGCCGGCTGGCGGCGGGCCCCTCTGCAAGTCGGAGGGTGCGCCCAGTCCACTGGGGCTGCACTGTGTGCAGGTGATGCAGCAGCCACAGCAGCAGACTGTGACACCGGAGCAGCAGCAGCAGCAGCAGCAGCAGCAGCAGCAACAACAACAACAGCAGCAGCAGCAGAGGCGGCGGCAACGGCAGCATCATCAACAGCAGCAACAATATCAGCAGCAGCAGCAACAGCGGCAACAGCAGCAACAGCAGCAGCAGCAGCAGCAGCAGCAGCAGCAACAACAACAACAACAGCAGCAGCAGCAGCAGCAGCAGAGGCAACAGCAGCAATACCGGCAACACCACGCGGCGCCGCCGCTACCGGCACCAATGCAGCAGCAGCCTCAGCAGCAGGCGCAGCCTCAGCAGCAGGCGCAGCCTCAGCAGCAGCAGGCACAGCAGCAGCAGCCGCAGCAGCAACTGGTGGCCGCGCCGCAGCGCTCGGCGGTAACCCATACGCAGCTGCAGGTGCAGGACAGTCTGCTGCTCAAGCACCACCAGCTGCAGCAGCGCATCTCGCAGCAGCAGCAGGAGCTGGCGCAGATCAACCAGCTGCTGCTGGCCAACTGCAGCATGGTGATGCCGCCGGCCTCGGCGCGGCCGGTGGCGCCGCCGCCGCCGCGACTCCTGCTCACCTCGCCGACCGGCCAGCCGCGCTACAGCATGGTGGAGCTGGCCTCGCTGGCGCCGCCGCGCTCCGGGGCGCTGCTGCTCACCGCGCCGCCGGCAGCGCCCGTCAGCTCTCCGGCGCCGCTGTCGCGCGTGCTGCTGTCGTCACCGGGCGCACCGGCCGGCGGCGGCGTCCCTCCCTCCTCCGAGATGCTGTTCGAGCTGCCACTGCCGCCGGCGAGCGGCGCAGACCGACCGACGCGGTAGCAGTCGCCGGCCGGCCGCGCGGCGCGTCTCCCTCTCTCAGGCTCCTCTCAGTACAAAGGTCGCGAACCGGCCGCGCCTCCTAGTCGCGGCCGCGGCCGGCCGGGCGCCGCGGATCGAGGGGCGTCCAGCGCCGCCCCGGGACTGGGCCGACACCGCCGCGCCGTGTGGGTGTTCAGCGCGGCCGGGCCGGGACGAGCGGCCGGCGCCGCCGCGCCGCGGTGCCATATCCAGCCTCCGCCGAGTGGCGCCCCGATGTTCAGAGCGCCCCGTCTGCGTTTGTGTGCGTGTGTGCGTATGTGTATGTGTACTGGCGCGTATCCGCTCCGTAATATATGCGCAATCAGTGCTGACCTACCGTATTTTATGTCGCCGTTCCACAGATTCACAGTCCCGCAAGTTCGTGATACACTGCCATTCCGGGCGCCACTAGAAGTCTGAAACCCGCGGCACATACAGTTTGAATGTGAATAAATCGTTAGAGCAGCACCGGCCACGTCAGTGCAGTGCTAGAGCACGATATTACTGTGTTCTGTGTTCTGGGACTGGCATTTTACCGCGCCCGACTCGCCTGCTGCTTCGTTAATGAACATACACACGCGTCTGCATCGACCAGTGACCACCGCCGCTCCGTGCCTGTTCTCCGTGCAGTTGCTATGACTGCTGAGGGCACACACTGCTGGCTGTGGCCACTCGTCTGATGGGTGGACGCAGCCTCTCAGATCAGATTTTTTTTTTTTTCTATGCCGCCACCCATTATCAGGTGACCAGGAGTGCCCCCTCCCTCTATCCCAGCGACACACAGAACCTTACGTTAACACCATAATAACTTAAAATTGCAAGTCGCGGCACTCCCTGCTAGGAAATGAAATGTAACATAAAAAAGCAGAAGGGAGAAAGCCATACGAATTAGGGGAACAAAAAAGAAGCAAAGTAGTCAACACTGCAATCAGTGGTGACTGCCCACTACTGAAAGCCCCCAATTTATCAGCACACTCACACATCCATCACACTCACAACACCCACACACGCCGGGGAAAGTGTCAAAGTCCACTGGGGCAGGTTAGTTAGAGGGGGATCCACAGTCATAGCCAAGTCATCATCAAACTCTGGTCAAATTCAGCGCATGTCAGCAGCAAGGTAGCCCGGGCTCCCAGAGCACCCAACGAAGCGAGGCTTGTTGCCGGGCACTCCAAGGTCCCAGGCCGCCAAACAGATGGGGTGGCATATTACAGTATCATGCACACATCACACTTACACACTCATTTACACAAATAAATGATATCATGCAACCCAGCCAATGTAGGTATGCGCCCTAGTTTAGGCACATATTCTTACACACTTGTGTGTACTCAATTCAAACATGATAAAATGCCATGATGCACACCCAACAGTGTAGGTGTGCAACAAGGTCCATTCTCATTCTCTTACACACTTGTGTGTACTTAGTTCAACATAATTAAATGCCATTATGCACAAGAGTAGGCATGAACAGAATGTCATACACTTACTCATTACACACTTGTCAATTGTCACAATGTACACTGCACGGGGCGTACCTAATCAATGTAGGTACGCACCTAAGATCATAAACATTCACACTTACGTACAAATACATGCACAAGCAATTATACATATACATACTACATACATTATAGACACTTGTATACGTATCTAGGCAAATATACATATTCATTACCATAGGCATGGTAGCGTAGGTATAGGATGAGAAGTCAAAAACATCGCCTGCGGGCTGCGAGTAATGCGTTTATCAATACTCAGTATTTATTAATTAAACGCTCTTTTACAATTCTTTTCAATGTATGTTTGGAAGGAGGTACATGTTGAATTTGAGGAAACAGGGGGGTTATAATTTCATTCCAAACTCTAGGTCCAGTCCATGCTATTGTTTGCGTTTTGTACTTTTTGTAAGTACACTGAAAAAATTTTTTACTCACTTTTCTGAGTAATGACTGAGTTGCCATTTTGTCCAATGGTAAAACTCACTCTAAATCCGCGTACTCAGGTAAAACTCAGGGCGGAACGCAGGTAAAACTCGGGCAAAACTCATTGCAAGTGAGTAGCATGTGAGTAACAAAGTGAGTTGCCATTTTGTCCGATGGTAAAACTCAGATAAAACACAGTAAGTACTCATGCGTAACTCATGTCCTACTCAGACAACTCAGGCCAAACTCAGGTATTAGTAAGTCATTACTCATGAAAAACTAGGAAGTAACTCACATGTAACTCAGCTGGTACTAATGTATAACTCAGGTGGTAGTACGGCCATAACTCAGTTGGAACTCATCGGTTATTCAGTGAAAACTAGGGCTGTACTCAGGACATACTCACGTCGATAACTCATACGATACTCGGGTGTTACTCAGGCGCCGCCTGAAACGGCTGATCTGATTCGTTTTATATTGGCTCAAGCCAATGTATAGGCTCGCCGCCCATGATAACAGCTGCCGCATCAGCATTATGCAATATGCATGCATGATGCTGATACAACAGCCACTACCAGGCAGCTAGTCTATATATTGGGATTGGCCAATATATAACGAATCATTGCCCAAAACCAGCATACATATCTGTATTATACCATGCCCGACCAACGTCTAGTCTTACACTATTCGCCCCAGCCCTTACAAGAAATACATGTTTGTAGAAACGGTCGCATTGCGCTGTATTTCAATTCTGACACACGCCAAACTGCGTCGGGGGGGGGGGGGGGATCGACTCCACGTCAGCTCAGCTTCACTCTTTTGCCAGCTTCTCGACCTCAGTCTTCGCGGCTACAGGTGGCTGGCGCTCAGCATTGAATGGTGTGTGGAGCACATGGATACACACAAACCACAGCGTGTTTCGCACTTTGTGCGCCGTTTGTTGACTGAGCACAAAGTGCGCCGTCGCCCACAGCAAAAGACTCCCTTCCAAACCATGGATCCCCATAAGACTTCCGTTCGCTCCACGATGAGGCGGCACCGTTCGTTTTCTTCGGACTTGTTATGATAGGGGTGATCCAAATTTTCGTCACCCGTGTACGCCACCACTGACGCCTTCTCCGCCAAGATGCAGAGGAGGCTCAATGGGCCGTTCCCTGAAAACACAATAAAAAAGTCAGATTTTCTTTTGCCAGTAAGAGAAACAGAAGTTATAGGGCATGCAAGGTGATTGAAATATCAAAAGTTATCAAGTTACTTCAGCTCAAAATTAATGTTAAACCGCGCCGTGCTGGTGCTCTGAGTTTACCGTGATGTACTGGGGGGAGGGGGTCGTCTTCACGTCCCCTCTTCTAACTCGGCTGTTGGGGTTGGGCCACGTAGCGACACGCAGTAAGCGGCTTTCGAAAAAGCATTAAAGATATTTAAGGAAATACTTGGGTAATTTTAAGGTCAAGTCAAGTGCCAGGTCACCAGAGGTCAGGAAAGGCCAAATTTTGCTTATTTCAATATTTTCGAAAAACTGGTGCTTAACTCGGAACCAAAAGAGCTGCCCGCGGAAAAATGCAGTCAAAAGCCCTTTCGACTTTTTTTTTGCTGGCGTTTGATCTCAGATTTGACCTCAGGTCAACAATTAAGCCTCCAGAGAGCAAGAACTCTAAAAAAGCCGTTTTTACCAAAATGTTTTCTGTAATACTTTCCACTCAAGAGTCACGACATTTATTTTGCCGTTAGCATAGTGTTCCTCTCGTCGGGACGAATGAACTATAATTAGACCTTGAAAGGCCATATTTAAAACTTGACCTTAGGTTGACCTGACCAGGTCATGTTGCATATCAGTCGATCCAAACCGTCAAGCTGAACACATATGAGGTGTTTTATTGCACTAGCAAATATATTTTATACATGCCGTAAGGTTGATACTTGAGACATGGTGATGGGACAGTATCAAAAACGCTATACAATGAAATCCGTTCGATATTTTTTTGACATTTTACCTCAAACTGGTGTGAAATCGAGCGGTGAATTCCCTGAGCGAAAATGACAAAAATATCGAACGGTTTCCATGGCACGTTGCGAACGGTGCGATCGTCAGCGACCATTGAAATTTTTTCCGATGTTAAGTCATTTGACGTGACCTGACCTTGAACGACCTGGGTCTAAAATTTCTTCATATGCAGAAACAAATGTATGAGCAGGTGTGCCGAAAATGGTGGCGCTGCGCGCCGCCGTTCTTAGATATTCGCGAAAAACCTGAGGGGGCGGGGTGGGGGGCGTAAAACGCCACCCAGCACAGCGCGGGTCAAGGTCGGATGGTCACCTTAACAGTCGGGTTTTAGACTCGCAAAACACTTCCATGGGCGTCCAATATTAAAATCAGCTTGAAACAATCACATAAAATGTGTTATACTTAACAGTAATGGAAATAAGTATGTCACGCCAAGTCTCGCCGCGGTATCTAATAATTAATATGTAAGAAAGGTTAAAAATGCTCGCTGAAATCGAATAGTGTACGAAAATATGTGTGTAGGCATTAAAAAAAAAAACAGTCGGAAAAAATAATAACAGTGGAAAAATAACAAGCACAAACGAGACAAAAGAATCTTAAACGGTTCAGCGAGCGGAATTAAGACCATGGGCTCCACCACCGGGGGGGGGGGAAGGGTACGGGGGACGTGTCCCCCAATATTTTACATTTTTAACATTGTGCCTATGGATGCTGCATGGAAAGAATCGACTTCAAACAACCTTCGCCCCCCCCCCCCAAAAAAAAACATCGGGTCGTGACGGAGTTCTTGTTTAAAGAAGTAAAAAGGGTCAAATGAACGTCCTTTTAGGATAAGGACAACATTATCCCACAAACATGTTTTTTTTTAACCCTCGCATGTGTAGGGGGGGGGGGGTCGGATGGACCCCCTTTCCCCATGGTTTTTCGCGAATAACTCGCGTAAAAAGCGGCTGATCGCGACGAAACTTTCAGCACCATCGCATTGATCAATTTTACACCTACCCTGAAACTTTCATGACCCTGACCCAAATGACCTTTGACCTGTGACCTCTTTTCCGAGACCATGTTTGGCCGGAATCGCGATTCGGCGTACGTCGGCTCGCATTAGCCGCGCGTTTGCAAGCTTTTCGTGGTTTCAAACGTTCAAACATGTGATTTGATGTTGCTCCCATGCATTAGGGTGGGTGTCAAGGTCACCTGAAGGTCAGGTCAGGTCATTGACCTTTGGTGACCTCGGGTGACCTCGGTTCACTTTTTCGAGTTTTACATGTTTCTAGGCTAGTTTTTGGAGCTGAATTCGAATTTAACAACCATTTGAACATTTACGAAGTAGTTTTGGTGCCTTCGTAACATGTTACGAAGCTGTCAGAGGCGGTTGACACGTACTACGAAATACGAATACCCGTCACGACGCCTACTGATTGACCTGACCTGACCTGACCCGACCTGGTCTAAATGCTTAAAGACATCATCTGTGATCAAAACTAACACGATATTCGTGATCAGTATCCCGAAAAACCCCTTAGCAGCCACATTTTACGACTTTCTAATAGGTCCCGATTTTCCCGACTTTGGGTCATTGACCTGACCTGGAAGGTCAACCAATGACCTAGGACCTTAAAATTGGGTATCATCGGCTTCCTCTCGTCACGGGCAACACGCTCGTTTTATCCGCGAAGCTCTAGCTCGATCAGGGGCCAAACGGCAAGGGGGGTCCAACCGACCCCCCCCCCCCTACACATTAGAAGCTGGAAAACGCCGCACACATGCAAGGGTTAAATTTAAATATAACATAACTCACCTCTTCTTTTTCGAACTATGCCGGGTAGGTATCCCTCAGTTTCTCGATCGATCTGCTCCGCCGTTCACGGTTGGCACCGACCTCCTGACGCCGGCGGGGAATGTCTGCTGGTCCATCCGTTCACCTCCCTGTTCTCCGCGGCGCATGCGATTGATAAAAGCTTCATCGACAATCACCGAGCTCTTCACAGATAACTTACCCGTCCCATCCTTCGCTGCACGCCTTCCCCGCTCCTGCACTCTCCCGCACAATTTCACAATAGCCTCAACAATTCAACGTGAACTACGCGAGTCACCGCGCCACAACGGACTGAAGCGCGCGCCGCGGTTTTCGAACGCAACGGCTATAATACTCATCACGCGAACTCACGCATCACGCAGGAAACTCACCCTGCCGCGCATGCGCGCATCTTCAAGCCGGGGGTACCTCACGCACAACTGCACGTGAATTCGCGAGAACTCATGCATTGCGCAGGAAACTAGATTTGCCCAAGCAAAACTCATTTCCGACTCAGTTCGAATTCACGAAACTAAGCACTCAGAACTCACGCATAACGAAGTCACCCTGGTGATGTGAGTTAGACCAGCCAATAAGTGAGCACCACTATCGTATTCACTGAGTTTCTTCATGAGTTATTACTGAGTAATGCCTGGCCTGAGTAAAATTTTTTTTCAGTGTAAATATTTCTTCAAAATGTCTAGCAGAGCGATTGCTTCTGCCGATGGGATGAAATCTGAACATCCGATCTATTCCATCTGGTAGATTATTGCATATTTTTCTATGCAAGATGAGCAGCATTTGCTGATTTCCAATGTCTTTTATCTTGAGAAGCTTAAGTTTTTTGAAAATTGGATCAGCATGTGCCATCTTCGGCTGACCATCTATAACTCTTATAACACGTTTTTGGAGTTTTTCAATTTTTGACAAGCTTGATGAGTATGTATTACTATAAATAAAGCAACAGTAATTGACATACGATAAGAACAAAGCATTGTAAAGCAGTAACAAATGGTCACTGCTTAGAAAATATTTTACTTTGGTAATCATACCAACATTTCTACACAGCACGGTACATAGCTTGTTAATGTGTGTGTTCCACTTCATATCTTCATCAATAAACATTCCAAGGTATTTAACAGTTCCAGTCCTTTGAATTTCGACACCTCCTAGTTTCAGCATTACATCCTGTCTGTTTTTCTTGTTTGAATATATTTGGTACAAGGTTTTATCTGTGTTAACTGATAGCTGGTTTGCAGAAAACCATTCGGATATCTTGGGCATAATGGCATCGATGGAACTTTGTAAATCTGCTTCATTTTCACACTCCATGAAGACTGCTGTATCATCTGCATACAAATATGCAGTAAAATCCTTGCTAATGTTCGGAAAATCGTTTATATATAAAATAAACAGGAGCGGTCCCAGGATAGATCCTTGCGGGACTCCCATATCTATTGATACTGTTTTAGATCTTGTTTGGTCTATTTGAACACATTGAGCTCGCTCGTTCAAATACGATGATATCATATCGTACGCCTTATCTTTTATTCCATAACACTTGATTTTGTTTAATAAAATGTCTATGTTCACCGTGTCGAAGGCTTTTCGGATATCTAAATAAAGCCCACATGCAATGTGGTTTAGTTCAAGAGCACTTACAATCTTTTCTTGTAAGAGTGATATTGGCATGTACGTGCTCATACCTTTTCTAAATCCAAACTGGTGTGGATTAATAATACCATTTGTAACTAAATGATCGTTAAAACGAGTATGTAGAAGTTTTTCCAATAGTTTGGAAATCACCGGTAAAAGGGATATCGGTCTATAGTTATTAAAATGCTGATTATTGCCTGCTTTGAAAATTGGTTTAACAATAGCAAATTTTAGGAGTTTAGGAAAAGTACTTTCCTGCAGACAGAGGTTCATGAAGTGTACGATTTCTGGCATTATTGAGGCATAAGTTGCTCTAAATATTCTAGTATTTATCTTGTCATGGCCTCCACCGACCTTATTCATATTGTCTACGATGTTGGTAATTTCCTGTTCATTAGTGAGTGATAGGGAATCCAGGCTATTCCCTGTAAATACAGGTATATAATTTGTTGGATCTACATCATTTCGATGTATTTTATTTCTTAACTGCTTACCAACATTAGAAAAAAATGTGTTAAATCCATTAGCTATTTGTTGAGGCCCTTCGACATTCGCATCTGCGGTATGGAAGGATTTTGGCAAAGCTGAGTGGCCAGATGAACCTTTCGTTATCTTTCTTAAGATATCCCACGTTTTCTTAGGGTTTGCATTTTTTAATTCGTTTTTGATGTACATTTTCTTTGCTTCCCTTAGAATATTATTAAGGGCATTTCTGTAATTGCTATATGTGGATATGTTTTCTCGATTGGGATATTTGTTCTTTTGTAGAAACAATACATTTTTACGGTTTATTGATGCTAAAATACCTGGACTGATCCACGGTTTAATTGGTGTATTTTTCCTAGAGGGTCTATAGGTAATGCTATACCTATCTATTCCTGTTGTGTATGCTTGTAGTAAAGTTTCACAGGCAATGTTCGGGTCTGTTACATTAGTGAATCCATGTAATGAATTTTGAAGGTGTGTTTTAAGGGCATCAATTTTCCTGTAGTCGAAAGATTTTATTTCTTCCCTTTGCAGTTTTCGCTCAACGCTTTTGATGCTGAGCGTGAGGAACACAGGAAAATGATCTGACAGATCATCATTGATCACTCCAGAGCTGTTTACAATTTCTATATTATTACAATATATGTTGTCTAATAGTGACCACTTTTTTTCTCCATACCTTGTTGTCTTACATATGGATGGGAGGAATCCGTACGATGTAAGGAGATTAAAAAAGTCACGGGTAGAGTCATCGTTGTCAAGGTCGAAAAGGTCGAAGTTAAAATCACCTGCAATTATGCATGAGCAATTGGTTTGAGCTCGTGTAAGTGATTCTAAAATGGTGTCCATGTAGTCAATGAACTCGGATTGACATACACCTGGAGGTCTATAAATCTGTCCTATGATTAATACCTTAGAGCAAGGTAGTTCACATTTAATAAATAATGATTCTGTACCTCTCAGACCTTCTGTTTGTAACTTCACACAAGATTTGACTCGATCGTTGCGCACGTAAACGGCCACTCCTCCACCTGCCTTTCCTACTCTGCTTTCAAAGAAGGCAGAGTAGCCAGCCATTGTGCGCTGTTTTTCAGTATCACGATTGAGCCAGGTTTCAGATATACAGATTACATCCCATTTGATACCAGTTGTGTGTAGAAATGTTGTGAGTGAGTCAAACTTTTCATTGTTGAGGATGGATCTGACATTCAGGTGTAAAATTGACCATTGGTGAATTATTAGATCATCAGGTTTAGATCTATTGACATCAACTGAGTAGAATTTACATTTACCGATAATGTCCTCAAACATTCTTTGAGTTTCTGGTTCAAAGTTGCTTTCGACGCCATGAAATGGATCAAAAGTTTTCTGGTATAGATTATGCAAATGGGCATCATCAATAATGTGTAACGGCATTCTATAATGTGTAATAATGTGTAACGGTTTTCTACCAAGATGCGCGTCGATCTAACTTCATTCCGTCTGATGGGCAGAGCTGTAATCGCCGGTATCGCCAGTGGCTCTGTAGTTACATTTGATTACGTTGGACAGGGGAGCAGGCAGTGCAGGTTTCTCTTTTAGTTACATTGTATCCTATTCTGTCCATCACGCAATGATTATATCCCGTCCTCGATTGCGGACAAAGGACTCACCGGCTCTACCTACTTCTGTCTGATTGTGCTGTCTGTGTATTACGAATAGGTTAAAGATAATTGAAGAACAACAAGCCCTCTTACTTGCTTTGTTATTTGTCTCTTTCTTTCTTTCATTTATTTACTGCCGACCTCTAGCAATGATCATGTGACGCTATTACGGTGCCACTTATGCCGATTGTTTCGTAACGTAGATAAGGTCAAAGATAAGGTTTAACGAGTAAAGGCTGAATGGATCAGACTAAAAAATGATTGAAGGAAAATGGTCCCCCTACTCGTTTTTAGTTTGTTAAATTCAATTATTTACGTAATTGTTTTCTACCAAGCCCTAGCTATGCTCGGGTAACAGTGCACCGATGCAACCTATCCCGATATTATTTTATAACTGTATATAGACTGTCCACGGCTGTTACCGGTAGCAAGTATTTAATCATGAATCTAATCTATGCCTTTCGAATCTATGCCGTTTCCCCGTTCTTAGCCTTTTGCCCTCATACTTCACATGATGTATTTTCGCCGTACGGGAAGAGGCACACGTACTGCTCTCCAAAGTGATAAAATGGAATTAAATGCTGTAAAATGTAAAATCTGCATCATTTAGTCACGGGCAATCGTCGGCCCAGACCACAAGCAAGGCGGACCACTAATGCCGCCACGTCGTTCCTGCCCCCAGCACATAGGTGTAGGCAGTAGGCACTATAGTAACAGTCCGCTCCTGCCCGTAGTCGTACGGACACATGGCACGTACTATAGCCACCGGCGCCGCTCATAGATTGACTTTGCATAATGTCCGCATCCGTATGCACATCACGGCTCCCTGACGGCAGCTGGCCGCCTAATTTGATGTCGGTGCGATGGCCGTGCACCTACCTCACTATCTGCCGTTCGTCTCTTCCCGCCCTGGGGCGGCTGCAGGTGTGTGCAGCGGGAGCCGACTGTATCGATACCTCCCCCCCCCCCCTCTCTGCTGCTGCTGGGTGGCGCACGGCGCTACCTACCCAGTAATTGGACTATAAATAGATCAGCTCGGTTGGCCCGAGGCACGGGCAGTCCGCATTCCACCTGTTCTCCGCTTCAAGGCTATCGGCCGAACAAGAAATTATGACCAGCTGGAGCCCTCTGGAGTGGGGCGTTGCTGAAACGTGACAGGTTTGCTAATTTAAAGACGTGTGTGGTTGTAGTAGCCTGCACCAGCCGCCCGAGGCGAAACCACAGAAATTTATCAATTATCTTGGACATGAATGCTAAAGAGGTAGGTACAGGGTTGGGCAGATAAATTGGGACAAAATACATATTTGCATTTAGAACGCCGTAGCGTAGAAATTTGTAAACATAGGCATTTCAAATTCGGATCACATATTGTCACACCAATTTTACACATTTTCACCAAATGTGGTCACCGTGATCCACCTGCATCAGTCCTTATCGGTGCCTGAACTGGCCGCACGCGCGGCGAGATCTCCCGTCTGAAATGGCTCGTAATTGTAGTCAACTGGCACTGCTGAGGCTCACCACAGTCACATGGGGACGTTCGTTAGACTCACCCGCAAAAACGCCCCAGCAACCAGAACTTGTGTGGGCTGAGGTTTAATGAGGAAGGGGGCATTTTCCCTTGGGTACAGTTTGCGGGATCCTCCGTTTCAGGAGAATTTGCATTTAATTTACTGTATGCCGGGGAGCTGACTCCTCGAAGAGCATCACTCCATGCAGGATGTTGCCTTCTTTCATCTTGTTGATTCGAACTGCCGGAATAATCGTTAGGTACCCTGTAATGGCGAACCCCCTCCCGATTCCGTAAAATAAGGGGGCCCCACGTGACCGTCAGAAGTCATTGAGTGGAATGGCAACACCGATGTCTGCTGCATTGCTTTTTGGAACTAAGATCACGTCTCCTGGGCTGGTTGCGATGTTACATGGTGTTTGCGGTTGTTCATATGTTCGGTTATGGGGATACCATCGTCGAAAAAGATCTGCACGTGCTTGCTCGCTTCTCCAAGCCCTTCAAGAGGAAACAATCTTTTGAACGTCACAGCTGCTTCAACATCTATGTTGACAGGTTGATATGCATCAATGCATAAGAGTATATGTTTGAGGTGCTGGTATGTCGCTTTCTCATGGCGCGGCTACCTTCGTGGTAAGCTCGCGCCACTGTTTTCGCGAGGATCCTCTGATTTAACTGAATTTTGCCTTTTAGCCCCCTGGAAAACCGGGGGAGCGGCCGGTGTCAATGCAATAGGTATGTAAGGATGAGTCAATATCATCTCTTCCTCCAACGTTTACGTCTGTTCGATGCACACTACTTTCAGCCATTTGATGGAGCATAATTAGAGTATTGGCATGCATGTGCGCGCGGACTAAGTTGTTAGTGGCTTGCTCAAGCCCACGTTCTGTGACCAGCCGGCTCAAAATTACAACGCAACCTGCATAACATGGAAACGTATTCATTAGCCTATATTTACGTTCAAAAATTATCTTTATCACTCAAAAAATAGTCGTTTTAGAGGAAGTTGAAATTTGTCCCAATTTATCTGCCCAACCCTGTATGCTGCCTAGTGCCTAGTGCAGCAGCTATAACGAACTTGATCAGGACGTCTGTGAGTTCAATCCGATAGCTAACTACTCCTCTGCTCCCCCTTTTTTACCTAATTGAAGTTATATTAGTTATTGCGGCTGGGGCCCGAGCCCTGCCGCCCGACTCGGACGGCCGGGCCTTGCGGTACAGTATGACTTCAGGCGTTGACTTCTAGTGCCATCTAGGAGGCATTAATCGAAACATAGTTTGACGAGCGAGACCCTAGGTGGGTAGTGGGCACTGCTGCAGCTAAAAACCATCGGCTGTCGACTCATCAGGGAAATGTAATTGTGAGAACGTTTCGCATCGAAAAGGCAACTACCCTGAAGCGAAATAATGTTCGGAATCCACCGTTGCTTTATCCCGCGCCCCTCTGGGCCTCCTGTCTCATGAGTTCTTGATTTTTACGACCTCTGGGAGGTGCTTGAACATCTCCCTCCCTTTTATAACTCGGCTTCTGGTTCACGTAGTGCACCGTTCCGTGCTTCTATCCTCAGGATACTGAAATCCTTCTCCTCCACGTCGCAACCCACACTCCGGGCTGGAAAGGCAACTTTATCTCATGCGGGCTGCTCCCTTGGAGCGGCATCGCTGCTCCCGAGGGAGCGCACCCCGTAGCCGGTTGCAGAGTACATTGGGGCTGGGTGGCCTGTCCTCTGGACGGGCTCAGCCCCGGTGACTCACTAGGGTGCCTGCCCAGACCAATGTCTCCCCCTATATCCCGGCCGGGCCCGGGGGGTAATCCCAACCACTGCAGCCCGGGGGGGGGCGTTTTTCGCCCCCCCCCCCTGTCTAACTCCGTAAATAAGGGAGCTACGGAAACAAAAGCGATACCAAACGAAAGGTACTTACGAGACGATTCTAAAGCACCTAAAATTTTTGACCTCAGGTCAATTTTCATGGTCAGAGGTCAAGGTCAAAGGCAAAAACCGGCACATGTGTAGAGATCTCAAAGTAAGCCTTCTAGAGGACGGCAGGCTGCATCAAACCGGTAAAATTGGGTGTCAAACGAAAGAAGAGAATTTGGGGATTCCGAAACTGTGCTCAAAATCAAAGGTCAAGGTCAAGGTCACGCTCAAAATTGACCTCAAACTTGGCACTTTTTCGCACATCTTGCGTGCTAACTTCCAAGATGTTTTGAAATGTTTTGAGGCTTATCCGTTCCCTATTTGTGGTTCATCTTACGATACAAGGCTGCTCAAAGGTCAAGGTCACAGAAGAGTATCCCTGCTAGAGGCTATTTCACAAATTCAAGTTAGTTATAATAAATAAGACAATTTTGCCATCTGGAAGCTCTAAATGAAGGCTAAGAGGAAAATAGATGCCAGATTCGTGATCAGCGGATACAAATCCATCATATACGACCTTTCATGTGTCAAGGTCAACCAGAGGTCATTCGAGGTCACATGAGGTCAACATAACATTTGACCTTTTCCGAACAAAATATATATCATTCGACGCGGCTTGACAAGGCGAATGCGATGGTACCACTGCCGTAGCTCTAGGACCATTTTTGTCGAAGTTATTTGCGAAAAACTAAAACCACATTTCGGGGTCGTTGACCTGACCTCTGACCTCAGGTCACCAAAACTATTTTTCTATTTTTCTCTAGGTCAAACGCTACACAACCGTGCTCGTAATTTGTCTTTATCTCTAAAACTCTATTTTTAGTAGCTATTTGAAGTTTGCGTCTGTGACGCCGAAGTTTGCCGTGCAGGGGTCTAGAAAAATGGACCTTGTGACGTCATCAAGGGGGCCAGGTCCAAATTTTTTACTTCAGAAGATGTCAAATTGATGGGAAAAAAGGTACTGAAAGTTTCGCTTTCCTATCCCTAAGCGTTCGGGAGCTATCGCAAATATTCGCCAGGGGGGGGGGGGGGCGAAAAACGCCCCCCGGGCCCGCGAGGGATATCCTATCATCCTCCCGGCTCTGAAATGGTCCCATTGGACCGAAAGTGCCTAACCCACCAAAACAAACGACAAACAATCACGTAGTGATAAGCATTAGGCGACGTTCGAAAGAGAGTAAAATTCAGTAAAAAATTACTTCGGTCATTTTTAAAGCCATAAAGCCAAAGGTCAATGGTCAGGTCACCCGAGCCCAGAGTTCATCAAATGTAAAATTTCACCTATAGTTACATTTTGTACAAATTTGTGCTTCGACAAATCTCCTCGAACCTGCCTCGGCATAAATCGGGAGCGGACAGAGGTACAGCGCCTCGGAAAAGCGCATTCGATAGCTTTGTTACCCTTTTTTACTATGTCCATTTGCATATTTCCCTCAGAGATGCCCTAAATCAACGTTTTAGCCTCTACAGTCCAGTGGGGCAAAAACTTGATTAAAACGTTTTGGCGGGTTATTTTTCCATGTTTTGTATTTTTGTTCGGCCGGCCGGCCGCTCATACTCAGAAATTTCCGTTAATTTACGAAAGACTCCGCTCGCTTCGCTCTCTCCGTAAACTTGTGACTTAACCCTCCCCCGTAAACGGCGATCTGCCACCTTCGCCCATGCAGGGGGGGGGGGGTTGGTGCGACCCCCCCTTGGCGTTTGAAAACGGAGCGTCGTAGAGCTTAGCGGAAAAAACCAACGGATTGCTCTTGCCGAGATCTCGCGATTGGTGGTATATTTTTTGGTCCTAGGTCAACATTTGACCTACTTTTGACCGGTCAAAGGTCAAATTTTCGGAAAAATAGACTTTTTTCAACTTTCCGCGGCGATTGCGGCAAAACGGTGGGAGATATCGACTTGAAACTTTCACTATCGTGTTCCTTGATCAATTCTCTATCGTTTTGTATGTATTTCGTTTCCCTAGCTCTAAAAATGGCGCGTTGGGAGCGCCGGAACTCGGCAAGGTCACAGTCGACGGCAGAAATTCGAAAAATCAAAATTTAAATTTTTGAAATCTGATTGTATTTTTGGATTTGGAAGGTCCATTTGCTCCCTATAGAAGCTAATATTGCTGCATATTCCCATTGAGGTGACAAGAATTAGCAAAATAGTGGTTCGGGCGCTTTTCAAAAATAGTACCGGACGCTGTTCCTCTTGTGACGTCATAGCTCCGTGACCTGACCTGACCCGGTCAAGTTTCTTATACCATATGATAGACAATACTTGCCCCAACATGCATGAGAAGTTTCATCACGATCCATCAACCGATGTCCGTACCACCGGCAGGAAACCTCGGGCGTTAGCACTCAGTTTGTGAAAATCCGGCCGGAGGCTGTTCCCTTTGTGACGTCATAACTCCGTGACCTGACATGACCCGGTCAAATTTTTTTTTATCAAAAGATGCGCAAGGTTTGCCCCATAAGGTACCCAAAATTTGGCGGCGCTGCGCGCCGCCGTTTTTGCACTATTTCCGAAAAACCTCAGGGGGGGGGGGGGGGGGTTGCACCAACCCCCCCCCTACATGGGCGAGGGTTAAAACTTACACGAAATTGTATTTACCAGCATCGTGTTTCTCTTGTCGAGACACGTCGTATGAATAAAAGTTGACCTTGGAGGTTCACTTTGAAATATATGACCTTAGGTCAACGTCATGACCTGACCGCAAATGGTCGTGTTATTGCACTCGATCCACATCTGAGGTGTTTTCATCGCTCCAGTATGTCTCTATCTAAAGTTACTGTCAAAAAAGTGTTGGGGGCCTTTCGCCTGAACTGAGATGACCTCAGGAATATAAAAAATGGTCACAGGGCAATTTTTCGATTAAATACTTCATTTTTAGCTGCTGCCAGATGTTTGATCGAGTGTTTACTTCAAAAAAAGCACAATTCAATTTTCCCATTTTTTTTATAGGAAATGGTAGGTATTTGAGACGTCGCAAAATTCACCTGACCTTAGGTAACCGATATAAAAACTGAAATAAACCGTTTTTATGAGTTCTCACTTCTCAGGCCTTCATCAATCGCTGAAAATTTCAAAGCGATTAGTCCTAGGTACACTGAAAAAAACTTACACCTAGAGAGTTATTTTTGGAGTTTTCCCACTCCAGTTTGGCGAATAATCACGCACCAATGGCATATAATGATTATGTTTTGTAGCGTATTCTTACTCTCTGCATTGCATTAAGGGCGTTTTTGAAAGTTATTCTTAAACCTGGTACTATAATCATTTATTTTGTGTTTTAGCAAGTGCTAATTTTATCTTCTTATTTTATCACGTGTCCTTTTTATTCTTTCGGGTTATAAATTTATATCAGTCTCAAAGAGGCATGGGGTAATTTTAGCTTATTTCACAGTGATAAACAAGGTCATTGGAATATATTTGTGCTGAACTCCCATTAGATGGTAATAAAATTGACAGCTAGAGTACTTTTATCAAAACTGCATAAAAGTAAACCGCTGTGGAGTAATTAGGGTAATTTTTATACTCCATTACGGCTGATAAATTGACGCAACAGAATAAAACTATTCTTATGTAGGTGTAAAAATTACTTCCTTCGTGATAAAACTATCATGTCCGGACAATAATTTTATAACCATGGAGTAATATTATGTGGTAGCATTACTAACATTATTCTTCGGGAGTATTCGGGAGCGTATTTCAAGCAATACTGTATCACTTTCTTGATAATCCTATTCCGTTGTGACATAACTAATCTAAAAGTGATTAATCTATTCGTCCAGCACAGTATTATTCCAAGAATAATATTTTCGGAATGTCTCTGCACTTCGCGACTGCATTCGCGACCGCCATTGTGCTCAAGTCGTCAGAACCAAGGCCTTCTGCATCAGAGAACCGAGCAAGCGTCCCAGTCCTCGAAGGTAAGCTGAAATTACTGTATACTTTGTGTTTTGTTAGTATGACTTTACAGTAATCCGTAGTATGACCATACAATCCAAGAAATGCGTTGACGTAGATTTGCGGACGAAGATTTCCGCGATGATGAAATTCTGGAAGACGAATTGTCACCCATGACATGCTCAAGGCCATTGAAACCAGGGGAAACAGCCATGTCAATTACCCTGATTTAGTTCAAGTTGTGATCAAGATTGTTATGTAGAGCTAATAAGTTATAGATTTTGTGATATTTTTTAAACCATGCAACTCACAGTGTAAGTAACAATATAAGCATCTCACTCAGGGACACTGTATGGAAATGCTCCAAATACCTACGTATGGCAGGGGCTCTAGGTGCTGAAAAGTAGGTAGGCAAGCACCCCAGCAGGGAGGAACTCGTCCAACATGTTAAAGGGACACTCCCACCTTAACATTAGTTTTGAGTTGAGATAGCCAAATTGGTGGCCATGGCCTGCAAATACCGGTTTGGGCACTCACAACATCGACAAATGCTTCAATTCGGAGATATGGAATTTCAAACTTGCAGTTTTCGGATTCTAAGGGGCTAGTGCATTGGTATGCCCCCTTAGAATTTGTGACGTCAGCGCAGATCTAACGATTTTTAAATCTTTTACTAAAACGTTTGGTAGCACGCGGTGGTATATGCTGCTTTGCGCGCAACAAATGCCGCACTTTCAAATAGTCGCTAGGAACAGCGGAGATCCCAAAAAGTAAACAAAAGTAAAAGTCTAATATCTTGAAAACCGGTGAATATTTTTCGATGAAATTTGGTAGATATGCGTTTTTGCTCTTTCTGAACCGAGCGACATCACTTTCGTGCCAATTCATTAACTTTTTTGAAGGTGGGAGGGTCCCTTTAAGTGCAGGTTCTCTTACCTGGTTCTCTTACCTGGTTGGGCTCCCTTGTCTGACCTGACCTGACCTTACCTGACCTGACCTTCCACAATGATATAATGTTCACTTGATGTTGCTTGATGTTAATTCCATTCATTAATGTGATTTTGCGATGTTTCCAGGTGTGGACTGACTTGGGAATGATCATGGGGCTCGAGGAGGACGTGAAGGAGCATGTCCTGCACAAAATCAGACATACCGCGAAGAGGTATGCCCAGACGATGATAAACGTGGAGCCGGCCGACAAAGACGGTGAGTTTTGAACGGGCACAAGCACACCTTTTCGGATGAGGTGTTCCGCTAGCAACACATCGTGCCGGGGGGGGGGGGGAGGGATACCTACTCTTCTTCTATATAACTGGGCTCGAGCCGATCACCGTAGACAATATATTCCTGGCCAGGGCTGGAATAATGTTTAGATCTGACTGATTTTTTTTAGCGAATGTAAAGTTAGGCCCGGGGTATTTTCGATAAATACGAGGTCAGGCCAAAACATTAGCCAAGACCAAGTGTAGGAAGGTATTTCCCACGCATGCTTCTTCCTGCACGATGGAGAAATGACGTTTCACATATCCCAATGGCGTAATACATTAATAGCAGAGGGCAGGCTGTTTATTTTCTTGATGATTTTTTTTTTGGCTTAAAGGAAGACTGCCACCTTTTTTACACAAAACGGTTTTCACTAGACCTAACCCACCTATGACCTACCCTGAAGCCTAGTTTTCAAGATATCCGCAATTGGACTTCAGATTAAAGCCATCACAAATGTGTGGAATATGGGAATGTAACATTACCATGTTAAAATCCCATCTCCCACACTTTTTGTGATGGCATCAATGTGAAGTTCGAATGCGGATATCTCGAAAACTAGGACGAATTTCGGGAAACGGACTTCAGGGTAGGTCATAGGTGGGTCAGGTCTACTGAAAACCGTT
The DNA here is from genome assembly GCF_019059575.1 of Amphibalanus amphitrite. Taxonomy (NCBI): domain Eukaryota; kingdom Metazoa; phylum Arthropoda; class Thecostraca; order Balanomorpha; family Balanidae; genus Amphibalanus; species Amphibalanus amphitrite. The sequence goes on from NW_024882061.1 coordinate 100,124, forward strand.
TTAAACCGAAAACCGTAAAAAGGTGGCACTTTAACCCTCGCCCATGTAGGGGGGGGTTGGTGCAACCCCCCCTGAGGTTTTTCGGAAATAGTGCAAAAACGGCGGCGCGCAGCGCCGCCAAATTTTGGGTACCTTATGGGGCAAACCTTGCGCATCTTTTGATAAAAAAATTTGACCGGGTCATGTCAGGTCACGGAGTTATGACGTCACAAAGGGAACAGCCTCCGGCCGGATTTTCACAAACTGAGTGCCAACGCCCGAGGTTTCCTGCCGGTGGTACGGACATCGGTTGATGGATCGTGATGAAACTTCCCATGCATGTTGGGGCAAGTATTGGCTATCATATGGTATAAGAAACTTGACCGGGTCAGGTCAGGTCACGGAGCTATGACGTCACAAGAGGAACAGCGTCCGGTACTATTTTTGAAAAGCGCCCGAACCACTATTTTGCTAATTCTTGTCACCTCAATGGGAATATGCAGCAATATTAGTTTCTATAGGGAGCAAATGGACATCCCAAATCCAAATATACAATCAGATTTCAAAAATTTAAATTTTGATTTTTCGAATTTCTGCCACCGACTGTGACCTTGCCGACTTCCGGCGCTCCCAACGCGCCATTTTTAGAGCTAGGGAAACGAAATACATACCAAACGATAGAGAATTGATCAAGGAACACGAAAGTGAAGGTTTCAAGTCGATATCTCCTACCATTTTGCCGCAATCGCCGCGGAAAATTTGAAAAAGTCTATTTTTCCGAAAATTTGACCTTTGACCGGTCAAAAGTAGGTCAAATGTTGACCTAGGACCAAAAAATATACCACCAATCGCGAGATCTCGGCGAGAGAAATCCGTTGGTCTTTTCCGCTAAGCTCTACGACGCTCCGTTTTCAAACGCCAAGGGGGGGGTCGCACCAACCCCCCCCCCCCCCCCTGCATGGGCGAAGGTGGCAGATCGCCGTTTACGGGCGAGGGTTAACGACGGGCCGGACAACATGTTGTACCTCACCTTTGGACAGCCAATCGTCGTTGGTTTTGCTATTAGTCAAAAAGTGTTGTTTAACTCTAGTGATATTGAAAAGTCATGGTTGTCTCCATTCAGGTTGTCTCCATTCATGGTTGTCTTCATTGTCTCCAAATCTACCACAGTTACATGCAGTTTGATACCTACTTGCACTCCATACTTAACCATGACAGCGGAACATCGGGTACTAATTTCTTATTTCACTGAAATATTTTAACGACGTATAATTATTTTGTAATTATGCACCACGTTTAGTTGTAGTGTATCGTACTACGCAAACGTACTACGCATCGTACTACGATTTTGAGAGTGAAAAGAAAAGAAATCAGGAAGAAGCGAAGAATCGTCTCCAGATACTGTAGATGGCATAGCCAGCTACTGTACGAACGCGGTTCCTTGTTTCTCTCCTAGGTTTCCTTTACGTTTATTTGTACGATATGCATTGATGCCAACTGACAGCAATATTCTTTTTCACGGCAGACGACGAGCTGCTAGCTCTACTTGCCTATGGTTGTGGATTGTGGAACAACCATTGGCACCTTGGCGGATCCGAGAAACGGGGTTCGTCAGGCAGGCGAGGAACTATCGGTGGACGGTGTGGTGGTCTGCCAACTGCCGGCCACCATGTTGGAGACCGTGGCCCTAATGACGGCCGCCCACGCTGTCTTCTACACAAAGTTCACGGGGCCCTGCAGGGCCCTGTCCGAGATTCTTTACCGGAGTGTGGGATTCGATGTAAACCTATCTGGCTTATCACAGAAGGTGTGGGAGGTTACCCAGGTAGTGTAGAACCAGCATCGGAGATGCCCACTTCGAATGACTGGCGACCTGTGGCTCACCTGTGGTTCAAGTGACTCGTGACAATTGTGGCTCACCTGTGGCTCAAGTGACTCACAACGTGTGGCTCACACTACTGGAGCCTCTGTATTATGACTAATTCAGCTGCGGCGGTCTCAGTACGCCAATGAGTCTCATACGTCTTTTATACCCCAGATCACGCTCGTTTTATATGCCATCCGTGGCGGTGGTTCTGTGCGCAGATGTTATTCGTTAGCCTCAGTGTTAACCATACACGCTCGTTTTATCTGCCATCCGTGGCGGTGGTTCTGTGCGCAGATGTTATTCGTTAGCCTCAGTGTTAACCATACACGCTCGTTTTATCTGCCATCCGTGGCGGTGGTTCTGTGCGCAGATGTTATTCGTTAGCCTCAGTGTTAACCATACACGCTCGTTTTATCTGTCATCCGTGGCGGTGGTTCTGTGCGCAGATGTTATTCGTTAGCCTCAGTGTTAACCATAACGCCCTTGTGAGTTGTGACCTTGAACGTCCTTCCAGTGATTTCGCATTGCGGCCGGCAGAGACGAAGTTTTGCCTCCCAGTTGAGACGCCGCTTCTCAACTAGGAAGCAAAATTACGTCCCTGTCGGCCGCAATGCGCCATCACTGGAAGTGCGTCCAAATTAAGATGTACCTGCTGATGCTCAGGTACCATTCGTTAATCAATTGTTGGTGTTTCAATACATTGTTTAAATGCATTCCTTATTTTACACTTGGTCATAATATTATCACATCACCCCGCATTATCAGGGGTGGTACTTTTACACCGGGGCTTGATTTTACCGGGGAGTTACTCCGGGGTAAAATTATCAAAAAAAGGAGTGCTTTTTGGCATGGCAATATTATTCCCCGAATGGGAGCAATTTTAGTATTAAGTTAATAAAATTATCATCTGGTGTAATTTTATCCAAAGATAGCATACCTTTATCCTCCGTCATAAAATTACTCCCGAGCACGAATAAAATAAGCGTTCGGATACTAAATATATTCTATATGCTAGTTTTATTCCCCAAAACTCCCCATTTTAGGCGCTTATGCCAGGTCATAAAATTATTCGATTGCAGGAGTGCTTTTTGGCATTCTAAAATTAGAAAATGGGGAGTAAGTTTTTTTCAGTGTATATGCAAGACAAGCATTGGAACTTTTTATGAGGTGAGGTTACTTGGCCTGACCTTGTGAACTGACCTTGAAAGAACTAAATCTGAAATAAAGAGGCATGATACGATAAGGTGTACCAAGAACTGTGGCCCTACTTGCCGCCATTTTCTTTTAGACATTTATGGAATCCCACATGAGCCGTTTTCACAACGGCCATCTGGTATACATTTGGTGCACATCTGGTGCAGATAAGGTGCAGATTTGGTCAAATTAGGTTCAGTGAGTCTCTTAGTAGCTATCAGCTAGGGTTGCACTAATTGCTTATAAGCCTGCTTTTTGTCATATTATCAGAGAGTATCATTGATTAACCCTCGCATGTGTGCGGCGTTTGCCAGCTTCTAATGTGTGTGGGGGGGGTCGGTTGGACCCCCCTTGCCGTTTGGCCCCTGATTGAGCTAGAGCTTCGCGGAAAAAACGAGCGTGTTGCCCGTGACGAGAGGAAGCCGATGATACCCAATTTTAAGGTCCTAGGTCATTGGTTGACCTTCCAGGTCAGGTCAATGACCCAAAGTCGGGAAAATCGGGACCTGTTAGAAAGTCGTAAAGTGTGGCTGCTATGGGGTTTTTCGGGGTGCTGATCACGAATATCGTGTTAGTTTTGATCACAGATGATGTCTTGAAGCATTTAGACCAGGTCGGGTCAGGTCAGGTCAGGTCAACCAGTAGGCGTCGTGACGGGTATTCGTAGTACGTGTCAACCGCCTCTGACAGCTTCGTAACATGTTACGAAGTCACCAAAACTACTTCATAAATGTTCAAATGGTTGCTAAATTCGAATTCAGCTCCAAAAACTAGCCTAGAAACATGTAAAACTCGAAAAAAGTGACCCGAGGTCACCTGAGGTCACCAAAGGTCAATGACCTGACCTGACCTTCAGGTGACCTTGACACACACGGGAGTAACATCAAATCACATGTTTGAACGTTTGAAACCACGAAAAGCTTGCAAACACGCGGCTAGTGCGAGCCGACATAGGTACGCGAAATCGCGATTCCGGCCAAACATGGTCTCGGAAAAGAGGTCACAGGTCAAAGGTCATTTGGGTCAGGGTCATGAAATTTTCAGGGTAGGTGTAAAATTGATCAATGCGAGGGTACTGAAAGTTTCGTTGCGATCGGCCGCTTTTTACGCGAGTTATTCGCGAAAAACCATGGGGGGGTCCATCCGACCCCCCCCCCCCCCTACACATGCGAGGGTTAAAACACTGAAATGAATTCATAAAATAAAGATATTTGCTGTAAAAGAGATTAGGTGCAGATTTGGTCAAATTAGGTGCACTCGCCGGATAGCCCGTCGTGAAAATGGCTATATGATCGCAATCCCACACCCCGGCCCGGCGCGGACTGATGTGATAAATTTTAGCTAAAATGGGTTCATCGGCTTCGTGCATCTCCGATCTGGCAAGAAGCTTCAGAAGGTCACGGGAAGGTCACTCAGGATTCTGAGAACGCCATCTGCATCCTCTTCTTACCTACCGCGATGATCTATTCGTAGTAAATGGATATCTGAAGGAGTGTTGAAATAAAGATGTAATGAAAGTGATAAGATACCTAAATGAAAGCAATTAAGTAATGCGACCTGTACGCGGGCTGCCAATAGGCTTTCGGTTTTCTGGATGACTATTGGATTCTCGACTCTCGACCAGTTACCTGCGCGCCGCGCCCGCGGTCGGCTGCGGCGCCGGGAGCTCCGTTCCGCTCCCACTTCGCTGTGTGTCATTCCTTTCCCGTGTGAAAGGTGTGTGTGAGGGTGTGAGTGCAATTGGAGTGCTGTGACGACTGGCTGAACTTCTACGGTGCTGCCGACGATCAGTATGCACCGTGACCTGATCAGACACCTGCTGTTCCTGGCACTCACCTACCTGCTGGTGACGGCCGCGGCCCCTGCATCCCGGGAATGCGGTCCTGCACCACCCACAGCTGGTCACCACACCGACCGTCGAGGCTGCCGACACGTTGAGCGACTCCACTCGTCCCAGCCCCAGCACGCCCAGGCCCGGACGCCCGGTCACCGTCGCTCCGACCCAGACCGACCTTCGGCAGGCCGCGCCACGCGGCGTGGCAGGCGCGGCGCCAGCGCCCGGCGCCGGGGGTGCAGGGGCGGACAGGCGTGGCGGCGCTCCAAACACGGACACCATCTACTGGTTGGGATGCTTAACATCCAATCCCTGCTACCCAAGGTGGTGTCGCTACAACACGACCAACTGAAGAGGTTTGAATACGACTTCTTTGTACTCACCGAGACTTGGCTCCGATCCGCCACTGCCAGCCGGCTGGTGACATTCCCCGGGTACACCCTGCACCGCGCCGACCGGCCGGGCGAGGCGGGCTACGGGGGTGTCGCTATCCTGGCGCACCATAACTACCAGACTGCTGTCATCGCCCAGCCATCAGCTGACTGCGCGGACTGCCGGCTGGAGTCGCTGTGGCTCCGGGTGAAGCCGGCTACCGGGCCGCACTTCACGCTCGCCGCCGTCTACCGGCCGCCGCGGAGAACGGCCGCGGCGCTCCAGGCGGACTTTGGCGAGCTGGAGCTCCAGTATCAGCGGGCGATACTACAGCATACCGGACATGTCATCATCATGGGCGATCTTAATTGTAATCTTTTAGACGCAGACCCAAACATCTGTAAAGACCGATTGCTTGACATGTTTCAATCGTTTCATTTGTATCAATATGTCTCACAGCCCACTTTTTCATCTGGCTCGCTCTTAGATGTAGTGATCTCAAACTCCGATAACATTGTCCGACGCGTTGGTGTTTTCCCGTGTGCTTTTAGCCCCCACTGTTTTGTTCGCTCTCTTTTATCTATACCGAAATGTCGTAAGGGTGCTTCTCGCATTAGATCAAGGTCGTTTAAAAATGTAAATCGTTTTGCTCTTATAAATGACTTGAACCGGGTCGACTGGACCGGAATTTTTAGTTGTACCTCTGTAGCTGACATGTGGACATATTTTACCAGTCGTCTTTTATCGGTCATTGACAAGCTAGCCCCGATTCGACTTGTGAGGGTCAGAAACCCCGATGCGCCGGCGGTTACGCCGGCCACACTGGACCTGATGGCACGGCGGCGGGGCGTGCTGCGCCGAGAGGGAAGGTCGCCTGCTTTCCGCGACTTAGACAGGGAGGTCAGGTCCGCTATCAGGCGCGATTGTCGTGAGGACATTCAGGAGAGGCTGCGTGATCCGAGGAGCAGTTCCCTCTACCGTGTCATACGACCAGTCATCGCCGGCAAGCGCAGCAGCGCGCCCAGCCTTCCTGCCGCCACACCGGATGAGATAAACACCTACTTCGTGAATGTCGGACCCCGTGTCGCGGCCGGCCTGTCCGATCTCGGGCCGCCGCCGGACATTCCGTGCCGTCTGCCGCGTGTGGGGGCGTGCGGGTTTCGGGTGTCGGGCACGACGCTGGGCGCCCTGCGGGAGGTCATGTTCTCCATGAAGCGTTCCGGTGCGTGTGGGTCTGATGGTATCTGTATTCGCATCCTAATCCTGTCTTTCGAAGCCATCGGACCTATCCTTCTCCACATTATTAATACCTCCCTTACCACTTGTGACATCCCTGATACCTGGAAGCATTCATTGGTCCATCCTATTTTCAAATCTGGTGACTCAACTCTGATATCCAATTACCGTCCTATTTCCATAATTCCTGTCATCTCCAAGGTTGTCGAGCGTGTGGTGCAGCGGCAGTTGCTCTCATACATGTCCGACAATCACCTCCTGTCCCAATCCCAGCACGGTTTCCGCCCCCGTCACTCCACTGAGACCGCTCTGCTCACAGTCACAAACCGGATCTTCTCCAATATGGACCGTAGCCACCTCTCACTCCTTTGCCTCTTGGACCTCAGCAAGTGTTTTGACGTCATTCCACACAACCAGCTCCTCACCAAACTCCAGCAGTACAACATTCACCCAGCCTGGTTCGACTCCTATCTCTCCGGTCACACTCAGTCCGTTTCTATCACATCTTCCTCTGGTGACAGAGTGGTCTCAGATCCCCTCCCTAATACCATGGGTGTCTTCCAGGGATCTGTCCTTGGTCCTCTCCTGTTCACCATATACGCCAACGACCTCAGCCTGCACGCGCCGGACGCTCATGTGACCCAGTACGCTGACGACACCCAAATCCTTCTATCCGATACCAAACGCAACCTTCCTTACCTCATCCAACGCATGGAAACCACCCTCTGCACCCTTTCGTCATGGTTCCATGCCCATGGCCTAAAGCTCAACGCATCCAAAACTGAAATCCTCCTCCTTGGTACCAAACAGAACACACGTGGCCTATCCCCTGTCAGCGTACGGGTCGGTGGGGAGACCGTTCAGGAGAGCCTGACCGTGAAAAACTTGGGCTTGATCTTTGATCGCCACCTTACCTGGGACGCGCACGTCAGTGACGTGGTCCGTCGATGCATTGGCCTCCTGATCGGTCTCCGTCACCTGAGGCATTACCTCCCGCGGGGTGTTCTGCGAGCTGTTGTTGACGGTCTTGTCCTCTCGCGCGTGAGATACTGTATTTCTGTTTATGGCGGCGGAACCTCAAAGAATGATGCGAGGCTTCTGAACATTATCAACTTTGCGACGAGAGTGATCACTGGCTTAAGAAAATACGACCACATTTCTCACGCGCGAGAGGACCTCAGACTTCTCTCCCCCTTACAAATGTATGAGGTGTCGACTTTGACGGTAGCCCATAAGGCGATCACCAATGGCGAGCCTGTGGACATCTCTACTCTGTTCACTACGTTTCGTGACTCGCGCCAGCAGTCCGAGCGCAGTACGCGTCAGGATCGCCTTTTGAGGCCTCCTGCTATGCGAACGGCCGCCGGGCAGCGATCGTTTTTATATCGCGCAACATCACTTTTAAATGAACTGCCTGTGAGTATCGTTGAGCTGGACCCCATTTCTTTCAAACGTGCCGTGAAGATGGTTAAGTGTAATAGGGATATGTAGTGGGAGGGGGAGGGGGCATAGGAGTGCAAGCTTTATGATGTGCACGTGTGCCTGATGTTTGCCTGTTTTACCCATTCCGCCTTTTACCTGTTTTTATATTGTGACTATCGGCACAGAATAGCCACGCCGGTGTATGTGGAGTGCTGGCAAAAGTCAATACAATATATATGTAGTAGCCATGACTTGGCCAAAGTGGTCAGGCTAATTCAAAATGCTCGCATAGCACAGCCACAGCGGTTTGACGATTAGATATAAGCTGCGATCGTAAGCGACGATCGTCAAAAGTAAAATTAACAAAGTATTTTGGACTGTTTAACCCTATTAGTGGCAGGCTCCTGGCTACCCCTATTAGCGGCAGGGGGGGGCTGTTTACGACCCCCCCTTGATATCTCGAGATCTAACGGGCCGATTTTCAAAATTCAAACGGCATTCGATTTCGCTCAACGTGATCTACATTTCTAAAAATAAAAATTAAAAAATGTCAATAGGGGGGTAGAGGGGGGTAAAACCGGGCAAATTGCAGATACATTTTAGACTGTTTATCACGGCCAGGTTTCTGAACCAATCTTAACGCAACTTTTGCTGATCGATAGAGAATGAACCAGGAATTCACATGGATCCTAAAAATATGCATTTTCAAAAATCATAGGCGGATACAGATCATTGAGATTGGGGGTACACAAAAAGTATAGTAAATAAGGTTTTTGTTGGTACTGTTTCTAAAAAGGGTGGCAATGGTCTTGTTATGTTACAATTTTCTTATGAGAAAACGACTACAATTGTATTGGTCATGCATAGGCGGTGTCAGGGCACCTATGTTGGGAGGTAAAACATAACCCCCTTTTTGGACGCCTGGATCCGCCTATTATAGCAATAACGTGTCAAAAGAGGATGCACAATAACTTTGTATATGTTATCACATGACATGATACCTTTCATTCAATGTTCGTAAAACTGGTGTATACAGTTATAATACATCAGCATCGTGATCTTCGCCACAAATGACTCGCTTCACGAATAGGACCCCCCAATTCCCAGTGCTCTGGAGCCGCCCCTGGTAAAGGTATGAACTTGAATTTTTCAAGGAATGTGCCCAATTTAGTTTTAGGAAAAGTCAGAAAATTTCAGCATCGTAGCTTCAGCGGTTTCGGAGATATTCCCGAAAAACATGAGGGGTGGATAAAAACAACCCCCCTGCCACTAATAGGGTTAAAGATAGATCGTAGACCAGACCTATACATGTTATAGAAGGTTAGACTTTCGAGATTTAAGCATTTTGAACACATCGACTCATAAGCAGAGAAACGGCATTGAAAAGTTTTTAAATTCATCACACTGCACTGCCTCGACCGCGCTCGCCTGGTGGGTGGAGTGGTGCGGAGGAGGCAGAATACAGATTAGAGTTGCAAAGTTTTCCCAATGGGCTGCTACCGGCACCGCCCCGCCCCACAAACATTTTCTGGGATACCGGCATGCTACCACGCCCCAAGCAAAAAAAAACCGCCAAATTACCGGCATACTAAAAAACCTGCATTCTTGATTCTGGCTTACCCCTACATGAGATGCCACATTTTGGCAATTTCAGTAACCGCCCCACCCAACAGCCACCCATTGTCCAACTTATTACAATTCAATAGCCTCTTAGTGTCCAAAGTTTGAATCATATGCTGATAATTTTTTGTGCAAAATCAAAAATACCGGCATGCTACCGGCAAGACATGCCAGATACCACGAAAAAACCTGCGGTAGTGAAAAATTACCGGCATGCCGGTAGTGCGGTAGGGAAATTTTGCAACTCTAATACAGATTCTCCGCTACACTATTCCGCAAACAAATACTAGCCCCCGGCCCGGCCGGGTTAAGTTATTTGCACCATATTGTCAAAATTTTACAATTGTGTATTTTTCATAACAATTTTACAGTACATTTTTTACATCGTACAGCAATATAAATGGCACCATCGTGTTCCTGGGCTCAAACTGCATCTGCTACACCTTTTTTGTTGAAAAAAATTGTTTTTTAAAATTTGACCTTTTCTGACCTGAAAGACGACTGACCTCCGGTTAATTCAGCTGAAAATTACCTCAAATGACACAGACGACATTGTTTTCGAAATCTACGAGTAAAATGGAGCATAAAACATGCGTGACGTAACCAATACATGATATACAATTTTCGTGACCTAGGATGACCTGGCCTTGACCTGAAAAAATCTAAGTAAAAGTTTGGTACTCTCAGGGGCATCTAAAGTGCATATATCAAGCGTGTCTAAGCCCAAAATGAGCCTGATGGGACTTGTCAGCCGGTGGTGAGAGCCTAAATTGTGAACAAGCAAAAATGCTGATAATCTTTACTTTGACCTAACCTGTGACGTCATCAGTGACCTCGGGGTCAATGAAAATAGCTTTCGCCCGACAGTTTTTCCACGGCTATCAGACGCTCTTTGAATTATGACGATCAGCGCAGCAGTTTCGGAGATAGGAGGGGGGATCTGGAGAGCCCCCCCCCCCCCCCTCAGTCACTCGCGTTATGGAAAATACCCCAAGTCATGCGCGGGTTAACAACTTGATGAGGGTGGCCCTCGAAGTGTGCCAGTGACTGGTGGGATGTGTGCCTTTAGCAGCAGTATGGCAGCTGCAGCCTGCATAAACGGTAGCTGAGGGACGTGACAGGACAGGACAGGATGCTTCAAATACAGCTCACCGGTTCGGAGTCCAGGGCATCTGTTAGGATCGAGGTGGCGGTTCACGGGGTCGGGAATCGGGATAGAGACGAGCGGCCGTCTGATGAAAAGACCCTTCCCATGGTCGGTCTGCGTCTGGAGCGAAAAAGGGCTCATGAAGAGCACGCGCTCAATGTTAAGTGCATGACTATGTCTTCCAAATTTTTCCCTGTATGAATGAAACAAACAGGAAATATGCTTACTATTAGTACCGCTTTGAGCCATCTCAATGATCTATAGATCATCTGGTTTTCTTAGAATCGAGCTCTGCTACGTGAATATTGGTCCATCTTATCAAATATCACCATACCACCAAAATAAAGCCAAAATGCTCACTGTTAAAGCTCACTGTTCACGCACCCATATATTACCAGCCGTTCCTCACAGGGTAGGACAGGAGCATACCATACACTGGTCATAATGCCGAGTCGAACATATTAGAAACAAACATCACTCCAACATAAAATGGCGATTGAGCAAAATAATATTTAATCAACGGGCATTCAACACCGTCAATATACAAGTACATATCACCAAGGCATAGACAGATAACAATGACTATTCCTTAGCTAGAAGCTACCTTTCTGAAAATAAATAAATAAAATACGAATGCCATGTCAGAGGAGCTTCAAATGTAACATTGCACAGCATGAAAATCGTGGTAATCTAGACCAATCGCCGTTAGAAATTCGACCGCCATTAAACTCGGCGACATTAATTCCAATCTTGTGCACCAGTATAGCATGTTCCCTGCGGATAAAAACAAAATACCGGAGTGACAAGAAATGCCCGATCAGTGCCCATTCGATCGCTTCTCTACGAGCCGGCACAATGCCAGCCGCCTGCTCGTGTACCCTGTGTCGGATTTTCCTGGAGGGGCCGGTTTGTGACGCTTCCGCGGCGTACCTCGGAGTCGGCAGCGCGCGTCGCTCGAGAGAAAGCCGGCCGCTGGCGCGCGCTGACCCAGTTGACCGAGCCGGGAGGATGTGCCGGCAGGTCTGGCAGGTCTGCGGCAGACGACACCAACCGGAACCGTCCGACCGGACCAACCGGACCAACCGGACCGGACCGGACCGGCGCCGGCGAGGCACGGGTGCCGCGCGCGCTGCGACCGCCGGCGACCGCCGGCCACGGCGCTGTGGGTCGGACCGTCTGCCAGTGGCGACCTCCCAGCGGCAGCGGCAGCGGCAGCGGCAGCGGCAGCGGCAGCGGCAGCGGACCCAGCCGCCCGCCGGCTCCCAGCCGTCAGTCAGATGAACACATCACGTAATGCTCATAGGTATATCGGCGCACCGCGCACACTGCACAGTCTCACACTGAACTCCCGACACGTCGTGTGAGTCCCACGTCTGTCCACACCTGCCGCGAATCACAACTTCACTCGGCTATCACCGTTCTGATCGGCTCCCCTCTCCGACCCTCGGCAGTCGGACCCGGCAGGCGCCGCTCCCCTGGCGCGTCAGCGCCCAGAACGCGTCCAGGTCACCGTCCCGGCGCACCACTGCCCGCCAGACCGGTCTCGCACAGCCAAATCCGCGACGCGCGTCGCAAAATGGGTCGTCGGGCGCGCCGAACGCGTCACGACCGCCGGTGTCGCGAGCTTTGCCAGGCCGTGTAGCGCTCGGGCGACATGCGCCGCATGTAGCCGTGCTTGGCCTTGTATTTGAGCTGGTTCCTGTGCGCCTCTCGGCGTAGCTCGTTGTCCTCGTAGTCGGCCACCAGCTGCTCGGGCCACCGCGAGCGGTAGTTGGTGGACTGGGGCGGCCGCCAGCCCGGCGGGGTCGGCGCAGGAGCCGGCTTCCCATGACGGGCCGGGCGCCGGCCCTGATGCCCCTGCTGCGCTGTCCGCGCGGGGGCCGAGCCGCGCCGCTGCGACGAACCTCTCCTGCTCGACTTGTGGGCGGCGACGGGCTTCGTCCGGCGCCGTGAGCTCGCCGGAGATTGCCGGTTTCTGGACGGAACTCCCGCGTTAGGTCCGTAAGGAACTGGCCGCCGAGAACTTTGCGCCGGCCTCCGGTTGGAGTTGTGCGAAGTTCTCTTTTTCGCTCGTGCCGGCGCGGCTCGGCTGCCAGCTGCGGCTGTTCCCATGCGGTTCACGCCGCGGGCCGGTGACCGCTGCCGAGTGCGGCTCTGACCCCGACGGTACGCGCCGCCGGGAGTTTTGTTCGGTTTTCGCCACGATGCACTGGTTGCGCCCGAGCGCCGTGAGAACTGGTCATCTGGATTGGCTGGCCACCCATTTCCGTATCCATCGGAGCTGTAATCATTGCCGCCGGACTCGTAGTCATAGCCGCTCGAACTCTGCTCGTAGCCTCCCGAGTCGTATTCATACCCATTCTCATCATATTCATATCCATTGGATTTCTCACTATAACTGTTTGAATCGTATCCATAATCACTAGACTCCTGTTCGTAGTCGTAATCTTCAAAGTCAACAGTACCAGAGTCGTAGCCGTAGTCCTCACTGGGCGTCGGCGCCGGCTGCTGGCTGGCCCCGCCCGTCTTGGGTTCATACCGGCCGATCACCGGGTTATACTCGGTCTCGGCCACTATGTCATCCTTTCCTGGCGCTGTCCTGCCGGCAGGCGTGTCGGCCAGCACCGTCGGCATCGTGCTGATGACCTTATTGCCGTCCACCTCGAACAGAACGTTCCAGTATTTCTTCTCGAAGAAGGCATCCGGGATACCGGTGAACTGGTTGGCGCCCGGCTTCTTGGCCACGTAGATCTCCACAATGGTCTGCGAGGCGAACTGGAAGCCGAAAAACTCGCGGAATGTCGGCACGAACAGCTGAAAAGAGAAACGGAATGTAAGACTGACTGCAGTCGAGGGATCTATGTAGGGGAGGTGCAGCACAGGAGGGAAGGAAATACTTAAGTGAGAGAATGACAAGTGGAAAGACAGACAAACAGAACGCGACAGACCGACAGACTGACAGACCGACAGACCGACAGACCAACAGACCGACAGACCGATAGGCTGACAGACAGACAGTCTGACAGACCGACAGACCAACAGACCGACAAACAGTCCGACAGATAGACCGACAAACAACCTGACAGACCGTCCGACAGACGAACAGGTCGACAGATCGACAGCCCGGTAAACCTAAAACGACATACAGACATCATCATGAAAATAGGCAGATACATTGACAGACGGACACTCAATATTTATGTCATCAACCACATTGCCGTCAAAAGCCAATCAGATGTATGTACCTATCTACCTTGTAATCCAAGAACTAACCCGATCAATGGGATCACATATTTTACAGATAGTGATGCAATGACTTTGGATGACATGGATGAACTAAATGCCATTGGATGACATTGGATGACATAGGGAAAAATGTGAGGGAAATTTTCGAAGAATAATTAGGTATGAACTAAATGCCAATTTACTATCTGGTCTGGTTTAGATTGAAAGGTTTGCAACGTTGTATGATCTAATTAAGAGACATATCCGAAATGGTTCTGGGGGCTGTTGAGCTCACGATTGATATCGCACCTTTAGGTACAATTAGGTTGTCATGATTACTCTCGCGACATATGCTGGGTTTCTTTTGCTATTGAAGGCTATCTTTTTTCAACGTCGAATAAAAGGCTAAGACGTGAAGGCATATGATAAGAACTGCCATTTGGCCGAGTGAGTTGAGTTAAGTTGGCATAGTTAGGCTATTAAAGTATCGCTAGCTGGTATTTTTAGAAACCAACGAGAGATCCGGAGCATTAAATGACATGTACTCTATTTCTATTGCGAGTGATTTCCAGGGTTTATTGAATTAGGAGTGATTTCATTATTTTAATTCAATCCAACGCATCAATCTGAATGCCATGTACCTTATAACCTTTGCATGACCCACTAGAAACTCGACGGAGAAATGCCGTTAGATAATGGAGCAGCATCTTTGTGTCTAGGATTACTTTGATACAGCGGAACAACAAGATAATCGGTCAAACTCCCAGAATCACAATGCTCAAGCTCGTGACTCTTCATCTCCGTCTAAACTTGCATTGCATTCTACGTACACGCTCGATCTTTTCCGTTGCATCAAACCATTTATCACGCTTCGCGCCGCTGAGGCCAGCTCTCGCTCCTTCGCTATTGCCGAGGTTTCAAACAAACTATTGATACTTATGTAGTGGAAAATATAGTTGGGAAAATAGTCCAACTGTAACATCGCAGCCCAATGCAATGGAAAGATGGGGAATACTGAGACATATAACGCACATTTAAAGACAAATGTTTAGGTATTTTTGTTGTTTTGTCAAATTTCCTATCCGGAAGCCACCGTCACCATTTATGGTGGGAGCTGAGAAAGCCTAGCGACCAAGTGCATTGGAAGCTGAAGCTCCATGAAATATTATTACTTGGTTACCGGATTCAGTCTTTGAGGGCAAATACATTGAAAACAATTAGCTGTCGGTGTTAGAACACGTTCTTTGACGGCACGACATTCCTCCTGTGGGTCTGGCTTTCCTTGCTGTCTTTCTTTCCGCACTCATCCCTTTCCCCACCCTCCATGCACCTCCACCCCTGTCCCCTGACACTCACCCTGAATTTGAACGTCCGCACCGGATGGTAGTAGGAGGTGGGCGACAGCGGGAACGCCGCTGGGCCCAGGAACTGCTGGCCGTAGTCGGCGTAGTCGGCCGGGAACGGCTGCTGCGGGAACGGGTTGGACACAGCCGCGATCGGCACGTTGGCCCCGTCGAACACGTCGTGCGCCGCGTCCATGGCCGCCTGGCTGAACGGCACGCCGAACGAGCCAGTCGTCATCGACGGCAGCGGGTTGGGCGGCGGCGGCGGCGGCGGCGGCGCCGGCGCGGCCGCGCCCGGAATCTCGTGCGGATCTGGCGGCGGCGGCGGCGCGGCGTGAGGATCCGCCACGGGCGCGTCGAAGGCGTGCGGGTCGGGCACGTGTGGATCCGGCGGGGCGTCTAGCACGTGCGGATCGGGTGGCGGCGGCGCGTGCACGTCCTCCATCACCGGGTGAGCGTCCAGCATGGCGTCGTGCAGGTCTCCAGGCGCGGAAGCGGTCTCCAGGGTAGCCAGCTCATCCTCATGAGCCTTATTCTGCTGTCCGGCCTGCATCAGCACACTGAGAGGCACACCGTTCTCCTGGAGGAGCGCCTGCAGCTCGGCAATCTCCTGCTCGGTTGGGATCAGATCATCGGGCAGTCCGAGCAGCGCCTGCAGTTCGGCGGTGCTCAGCTGGGACAAATCGGGCACCTCCTCGGCGCCGCCCATCCTGTGCTGGATCGGCGGCGGGAACACGTGGTGCAGCATGCGCACCACGCGAAGTGAGGCGGGTAGCGCGCACTCGCAGCGGCCGGGCCCTGGTCCGGAGCGGCGAGCGCTGACCGATGCCAGTGACGGTGCGTTGGAGGCGCTGTACTGGTTGACGCCGTACCAGGCTGAGAGGGCCAGCATCAGCAGGCCGGAGGGCACCACCAGCCAGCCGGCTGTGGACAGAGACAGAAACACGAGGTCAGACTAAAAAAAAAAAAACAGAGACAGGGTCAGAGACAGAAACACGAGGTCAGAGACGGAAAGACACAGGCCGGACGGCACCTCCAGCCAGCCGGCTGTGGAAAGAGAGACGAGGTCAGAGACGGAGACACTGGGTCAGAGACAGAGACATAGACATAGAGACACGATCAGAGACAGAGACACGGGGTCAGAGACAGGGACACGGGGTCCGAGAAATTATTTTCATTCACTTTAAGCAGGCATGACTTGAAAACGTCCTGCGACTAGGAAATTATTTTCAGCTCATCAAAAGGTCTACCTTTGCAGCCTAAGGTGTCGAATGTAGTCCTATTCATTAGGTAATGATAAAAAATCATAATACTTCAATTTCTTTCTAAACCAAAGTAGTAGGTAGTTCACGCTTGCCAATCACCAACGGACCGTCACAAACGGACAAACAACCAAGCATGGCTGCAAGTGGCTGTTGAACGTCTACATAGGTTCGTCATGCTGCATTCCATTATCTGTTGTTGGTGGCAGTGTCAATCTGTCCAGTGACTCCAATAGGTCGTTGTGCGATTTATCACAAACACGTCCGAATGCTACGTGGTGTCTTCTTTTCTCAGAGAAGTCGAGCAGCCCTGAAAGCATTTCGTTATAGCCTATAGGTGCTATCACTTCAAGGCATGAATGAGAAATAGATCAATGGTGCCTGCGAAGAAAATGTTGCAACCAGACGGCAGATATGTGGGTACCTAATGAACTTCCACTTGAACCTCGCTACGGGATATGTCTGAGACGCAATAGCACAGTACGCTCTCACCGGTACAGTGAGGTGAACATAATGAATAATCGATGACAAGAATCACCCAGGCAGATATCAGTTCCGGCTTCTCCGAACGGTGTGCGTACATATAACTTCGATTGATATGGATACCTTCTGCTCTATTGTGCTAACTGACGCAGGCACTGGCAGTGATACTTGCTATTACGAGTACAGCCACGCCAACTTTCCATGAGCTACATGAATGACGCACTCTATTATTCGCCCCACGGAAAGTGCGCTTATGGGGTTAATGTTGATCAGATACGTACCAATTCCAAGAGAAAAGCAATACAGCCGGCTATTCGGTAAGCACCGGTCACGAGGCAGAAGGCGGGATGGCGGCCGGCGAAGAGGTAAAAATATATCTAACAACCGTCGACTCGTGCGTTATCTGCGGCGGAAGCCATCGATCCGGGATGGCGCCACTCGGTGTCAGCCGCCGGCCGCGGGCAGTCGAGGACGGAGAACTATCGTCCAGGACGGTACCGAGGCTCCAGTGGGGTTTACAGGGCTGAGAGAGCCGGCTCGGCCCACGCTGAGGTCTGAGAGACTGTCTCTGTCTGCCCGGCACGGACACAGAATGTGTCTGCAGCCTCAGCTCACGCTGGTGGATGATAGGCATATAGCGTGTCCACTGTCCACGCTGAGGACTGAGAGGCACAGAACATGTTACCAGCAGACAGCCGCATTATGGGCCTTCGGCACAGCAAATACCCAAGGCTGCTGACGTCCACCGCCCCACAGCAGTGCTCGAGTACACTTTGAATGTGCCATTTTTGGCTTAAATATCGCAAAAATGAAGATATTGAATGATTGCTTGTCCCATGTTTGCTGGAAGTGACGATTACCGTAACGAGATATCCCACAATTATATTTCTAGTGCACATAATCTGCCTTTCCTCCACACACTTGCTCTTTTGGTTTCTCCATTCCATTAGAGCCGACGTCTTAACTCATAAGAAAATGAGACCAGGGAGATTTAAAGCCAATGCATCCGGTCCGGATGTGATTTACGTAAGCCACATATGTTCATTGTCGAGGCATAACTATCATGTACGTCGAGATATGCTGTAAATGAGATAGCTTTGATTCAGCAAAATGAATGCACCTACATAGAAAACGCCGAAGGAGACTAAGCATTGTGGGCGAGAGGAGTTGGAAATTACTCAGAGAAGATGAGAAGACTCACATACGACTTGGATACCGACTGCAAAAAAAGAACCTTACATACCAATCTGCACTCTTATTTCAAGAGAAGGTGCGCATCTTTGTCGTTCCTTTGACATATGGCTGCATCCTAGGAAAGAAATGCAAGCTACATTTTTGTGCAATTTACCTGAAATGTGGCAGGGGCCTATACCGTCGCTAATCGCTATAGCACGCAAATGTGGTACGTGACATAATTAACGGTCAACCGGTGTACCTATGACCCTTACAGGACTTCAAAGTTCAAAGAATGCTAGTCTTGAGTGGAATTGAAATAAAACCATACGATTAGCATTTGAATGTTTTATAGCTACGCATTTTCCCGAAACTCACGCGTGCGTAGCACGTCGTTTATAAAACAATCACCTCTCAAGGAACGAGGTCGTATAGCATGCAAGTTTATCGATCAAATTATGCCTGCAAAGATCTTCCTGCTGCAATTCTGCACCGCCAAACGACTAGACTTTTCACGGCGTGTCGTAATGATTACAAACGGGTCTGGTACAGTCGCCTAATCACCTAATCAATCATTTTACCGCAAATGGAATGCGATTTTTGGCATTCCGAACGCGTGGATCAATACGTCGCTCACACAGTAGTGATGCAGTGTGATAGGGTACTTTTACAGGTGCCGAGCATAAGATGTTCTGAATGAGGAATCGTGTACACTCGAGCACTAAACCGTGCTGTATTGGACTATTGATAAACACGCGCCTTCGTCGCCGAATCAGCTATGTTTGCATGGAAGCTTGCCCTAGCCATATAAATACGTTTTGAGTCATGTTTTGAGTTTGAAGCTTCAAAAGAAAGCTTCAGTAGAAACGTGAAGTACGTTAGAGAAATTGCGGATTCACAATGCCTTATGCCTGTTCCAAAAGTCGCCTCAATACCGTCGACATGTCATGTTTCATTCACCTTCTGGGAACCCATCCGCGGCGATTGCCGGAGAAACCAGGGCGGTACAAACGTGGTCACAACCGGGACACAGTGTGTCTCATTCACCGAGAATCCTGTAGTACAGGCCAGGGCAGTGAAGAGTCATCTTGCAGCGTATCTTGGCACTGAATTAGCCGTAGCAAATGTCTTGTCGGCGTACCAGTTGTTTTAACGAACGATTGATCGCTTGATGGCATGCGAGGCGGCAAGGTGGTCAATGGTCATGGTACTTTTTATTGTCGCCTGACATATCATGCATCGTAAAAATGTTTTCAACAGCTTCCTCATGCATTCTTCTCTCTAGAAGGTATTCTTCTCAATAAGGCATACGGTTTTCTCCCTTATAGCTTACATAGCTGTGTGTCATTAACTCATGCTATCTGAGTGATCCCTGTGATGTCAATGCCATCAAATAGTTTTTTTTCCATAACCTTAGCTGTTGAGTTATGACATGACCTGCTTACCGTGCCTAACACCAAATTTATATGACAAGGATGGCGTGCCTCTAATCCCTACCGTCTGAAAAATGAATCCAGGATATCCTCCTCTCGGTGGGTGGCAGGTCGACAGTGCGGTTAATTCGGTGAGTTCATCGGCCCGGTCTACAGTGCAGACAGGAGGGGATTGTGGCTGACAGTTGTGGCTGACAGGCTGACAGTCACACTGCTGTGTGACCTACCGATTGACAGCAGATCTGGGCAATAATCACCACCACTAGATACACGTGGTCGAGAAGTTAACCCGCGCGGGGCTGGGGTCTCCAGCCGAACGCGCGGGGCTGGGGGGGGGGGGTAAATTTTACCCCCCTGTTATCTCCCGAACTAATGGTCCGATTTGGAAAATTCAAACGCCAATCGAAAGCTCTCATCACGAACTACTAAAAACATGTACTTTATTTTAAAGTTTGAGGTCAAGGTCAAGGTCAGGTCAAGGGTACAAATTGCAAGTTTCTACAGTATCGGCCTTGCACCGTAGTTGCCGAAGAATGGAGTCATGGACTGAGACTGATCGCCCAAAACGTGTTCTTAGGCTACCAAGACAATATTCGTTGCATACAATATCATTCAGAGGTCAAGGTCAAGGTCACGTCAGGTCAGGTCAGGTCACCAAAAAACAAAATATAGAAAAGGGCATGTGCGACACATGTTTTATGGGTCATTTTACTCATAGAATTCAATAGGCACACTCAATAAGTGATATGGACCACCTCTGGATGAATTTCAGGTCGAGGTCAGGTCAAGGTCAGGTCAAGTGAGGTCAAATTTTGAAGTTGGTTGTTAATGCTTAAAAAGGTGTCTATCTGATGCAGTTTTTCACGGCGAATCGAATGGTGCTATTTTTGTTTCCGTACGAGATCTAGAACTTCCAAAAAAGTCATTTTTTAAAAATTTTGTGTGTCGTGACGTCATAAAATTTTGAATAACTCCCACATTTTTGAACCGATTCTTCTAAAATTTGGTATGTAGGTGCACATAGACCACTTCTCTGACATATATTCCGGTTTTTTCGATAGACTCAAAATTTTGGATTTTATAATGATTTTCCCAAAAAAGTCAGTTTTTTTTTAAATTTAGGCCAAAATCCAAAATTTTCAAAAAACCGAGATAGCCATTTGATAGACAAAATAAAATTACGTATAACCCTTTTTGTTACGTCTTGATTTCTTTAAAAATGAAGATGTTAGCGGCGTTTGAACTTTTGCCGTTTTTGAGGCGAAAATGGCGAACATGACGTCACTAAAACGTCAATTTCTCAAAAAATTTCCGACGGATTTCGCTCAAATTTTCAGGGAGCGTGTCAGATTGATGTAAGAAAAGGTACTGAAAGTTTGGCGGCGCTGCGCGCCGCCGTTTTTGAGATATCGCAAAAATTCGCGAGGGGGGTAAAATTTACCCCTCCCCAGCCCCGCGCGGGTTAAAGGCTGTCTTCTCCGGTCACTGGGGACATAAGCTGCAGGAATCTCACTTATAAGTGCTCTCTGAGGTTGTCATGTAGACGAAGGCCGTTTACTTACGTTTGAATCTTCCACTCATCAACCTCAGTCGCTTATCAAACATTGAGTACATTCATTGATGTTGTTTTGTATAGGCTTGGTAGGGCTTGAGTCCTACGAATAATTTCGGGATTTTAGTATGACTCCTATGGCACTGCATGATGAAAATGACTTAGATATCATAAAAGTTACCATCCTCCCAATACATTTCGGAATGTCACGCCCGTGGGCTATTGTTCTTAATTCTTATGACACAGAACTATGCACTACAAACTGTGTAGTGCGTCATGCTGATATGTTATTCTATCTAACCGTTGCTTATTTTATGTTTTGTCAAAATAAGTTGATGAGAATTGTGCAATGTAAGTATGTACAATGCACCATGCAATATTTCAAAAGCATTTCACAGTAAAAGGGAATCTTCTGTTACCGTGTTTTGGCGATGCTATCTGAGATTTGTGACAACGCTACCTTAGAATTCAAAGTCACCCACATACTATACAATGCCACACTGATGCAACTATTCACTACTCAGCTGTCATACCAGCTAAGACAGTCGTTATTTACTACTTGAGCCGAGTCGCGATGTCTTTGGCTAATGCCCTATTGCACGGGAACCGGTCTATGATCATGTTCAAGAAGTAGGATATAATCATTCGTCAGTCCGGCCAGTTTTCCTAGAATGTGTACAGGATCTCATATCATCTTAAATCTGGCACACTATGGCACATAAGCCGGTAAAAATGATCATTAGAAAGCGCCGGAGTTCCCGCAGCCGAGACAATGCGGAGATAAGCCGAGAGAGATGGCACATCCGACCTGAGGACCTGGTTCATCTGCGACCCCTCCCCGGCAGTGCCCTTGTTTTGTCGGTCGCCATTCTTCGTCCCAAATCCCGGCGAGGTTGGCTGTGCTGGTGACTGGGAGAGGCGCCGCCGTATGATCGGAAGGGAGGACTCCATCCCTCCCGGAACAGAGACTCTGAATACGACCCCACCCTCTGTTGAGACGCCGCATTACTGCCGCCGGGTCGCCGATTGGGTACAAAGACACGGCTCTGACCCGATCATATTACACACCTTCTGACGAACGTGTCGCGTAATGATCCGTCCGTCTCATCACGCCCTTATTTCTCTTTCTTTCATTGCTTATTTATCTGTCTTCCTCTCTGTCTCTGCATCTCTCTCTCTCTCTCTCTCTCTCTCTCTCTCTCTCTCTCTCTCTCTCTCTCTCTCTCTCTCTCTCTCTCTCTCTCTCTCTTCGGCTCCTTCACTCTTTACATCATTTGTATCATTACTGTCAACGGATTGAAGCTCGCACCATTTTTGGCTTATCATTCTCTCTCAGTTGTATAGAACTGATGGCATATTTTAATGCGTGCTTACATTCACGTTTGCTAACTCAATAATTGAATATTTGCGTGCTGTTGGACGTGGTAGAAAAATAATAGCATGGGCATTGAGTTGTCATGATTATCCAACGCCACTAGCTAAGTGCATAGGCTCCGTGCTATAGGCTAACTCGGATCCGGACTACCTACCCTTGATTGGTCTGCTAAAATACTCCGGGGAGCTTTGTTGGACACAGTGCTGTTACCGTTTCAAATGCATGCATAATTGAATGGGCATACCGTGAGGACGTGCCATTAGCAATCAGATTAGGCACGGCACTCAAGAAAATATGCTGTTTCTAAATAAGCCGAGCCAAATTGTATTATACAGCTTGCATCTAAGCCGGGTATAAGTGCAACGTACATACCTAAAGAATAAGAGACTAAAGGCACAATGTTACATGGACAGAGAGAGAGAGAGAGAGAGAGAGAGAGAGAGAGAGAGAGAGAGAGAGAGAGAGAGAGAGAGAGAGAGAGAGAGAGAGAGGGAGAGAGAGAAAGAGAAAGAAAAAACTATGCGTTGGCTCCATCACGTGCCGCGGACATACGTGGTATCATTGATGACGTGCACTGCAAAAAGCGGCTGCTGCTGGGAGCTAGGGAGTGATTGTTATCTGTCCAGAGGTCTCACTATCGCTCCAGCACAGGTGAGTGCACGATGGGGAAACTTACCGGGACGACAATCGATTGCCTTCAGTGATCCAGACGCTGTGCCGCGAAATTTTCTGAACCTGATAGATCGCCGGCCATGCGAGCTGCCTGCCACCGTCTATATGGGTTCACAGACTACGGCGGCCCTCTCGTTTGGCAACGATTCCTACGAAAGAAATACTAGTCTATGCGGTGTTGATTTCAGTTTTTTGTCCATGCTTTCTACTGAAGTGATCATTATACGATAGTCGGTATACCTCGCTTGCTTCAGTCTAGCCTTAGGCGTACCCAATCCATAAGATAAAATGCACTATACGATGGACGAAGTACAACTTTGTAAAATAATAACCATAACAAATGCAAACAAAGTTAGAGAATGACTTCAAAGTTGCAGAAGCAAGGGCACTAGTCGTGCAGTGAAGATCGATACCAGTTTAGCTTCTGGCATGAGTTTTCATTTTGTCAGTCGAGCATAATGTATCTAAAACCAATTTTTGAGCTGCAGAAGTGCAGAGTGCAGACACATTTTTTCTTTTCATTTTTCGCTGAGACAAGATGGAACCACTAATGATTGACAAAGTTCAGACTCCTAAAAAATTGTAAGGCTTATAAGAAAGATTGCCCTGAATAATGAATCGCATTCCAGCTTTCACCATGTGCCACAAAAATCCTCTTGACGCAGGTTTTAACGGTGAATGACATGATCAGATGATATAGTCTTGTGATTAAATAATCACATAATTAAATGCATGGTAAGTGCATAATTCCTGACATGCATAATGAGCTCTGGAGTTGCGAAACGGAGTTTTACCGGGCCCAGACATAGAGGCTGTTGAAGATAACGTCCTCCATTTCAGCTTCTGTCATTCTCTTTATTAATCCTTGCTGGACCTATCCGTTTTCTATATAGCTACCTAGGCCTAGGGGAGAGGTGGGCAGAACATACAAGTCGTTTCAGTGGCGTAACCACCTTAGCGGACAGTGCGGAAAGTCCACACCATTTTTTATGGGCTCCCTCTCTGTTCTCTTTTAATATCTATATATTTGCCGCAAACGGCGCACCGCCTCTGAAAAAAGTTACACAAACGACTCTTCCGCTACCAAGGCGATCGCATGGAGGCGCCCCTATAAGCTACATACCCCATTCCCATAGGCAATGGCACCCCCTTGGGCGATCGCGCCCCTTTGAGGGATGGCGCCCCCTCAGTTTGTCCGCACCATTTTTTTGAGCGTGGTTACGCCCCTGCCTAATCAGTGGCGGATCCAGGGTGGGGGGGGGGGGGAAATGGGCATTTGCCCCTCCCAAACGGCATAATTTTAACATTACGCCTATGGATTATTATTATTATTATTATTATTATTATTATTATGAACGAGGCATGGAAAGAATCGATAAATTTTTATGGTTTGCCCACCCCCCCAAAAAAAACTCTGAGCTGGATCCGCCTCTGTGCCTAATGGAGCTAGAGCCTCGAGGGAGGATGAGCGTGTGCCCCCTTTAGAGACGCAGCAACTGGTACTCACGACTTTTAGGTCTCAGGCTATAACCGGTGATCTCTATAGGGTCAGGTCAACACCCCCGAGGTGTCTGGTGTTTGGCGAACTTATCCAACTTCGCCAAAAATGGTCAAGATGTGATTTCGGCACCATCATAGTGGCATGACCAGGCTGTCGAATCGTATACGTTTCTGGAAAATGATAAGTTAATGTGTTAACCTTAGGTAAGAGGTGGTCAGTGGTCATGACTTTTCATATCACGCAGTTGATCAAAAGAGATCAATATCATCTTGCATATCATTTGATTCGGAATATTTTCCTGAGTCCATGGGTGCCGCTCTCCCGATTTGCTAGCTCAATTTGATCGGCAATTGATTACGAGTAACTTCAATAACCTTACCGATAACCTCTCATGACCGATGACCCAAAACGTGTAAAACTAAAAACGCCGAAGTCATCTGAAGTAGGCGGGGCTAGGCGTAAAATTGATGGACCCGTGGGTGCTGAAAGTTTCGTCATGATCTGCCGCTTTTACGCGAGTCATTTGTAAAAACTAAAGGGGTCCATTCGACCGTGTGAGAAAGTTGGATGGAATTCTGCAGTGGTTTATAAATAACATGTAGACTGTTACTTTTCATACAAAAGGATCACATGTCGATGTTTTTGTTTATTATGTAAATCAAATTGACCGTTACCGAACAAAAATATCAACTACAGGTGCGCATTGTTGCGCAATGGTGTCAACATTGCACTGCTTTTATCTCCATGCACTGAGGATTCGGTCGAATAAGTTCCTTTTCTCCTTGGCCAGAACTTTATCTGGGAAATCATTGTCATGCGTACCTCAGGGCCAATGAATGTCAACCGGAGCACCCATACATCGACTTAGTCAATGGCATGCACACTTCCTTAGCGACAAGTTTAAGTACTCACCAACCATGGTTTTGCGAGCTCAAAGAGCCGCAGCCGGCTCTGTGAGTCGCAGCTCAGCCCCTCTGACTCGCTGATGGTAGTCCGTGAGGTGTCACTCAAACCGTGAACCGCCACTGCTGGTCGTGAGCACTGCTAGTCGGGAGGTACCACCGTTCACGGCCACTGTTTTGACTTGACGTCTGGGTGCACAATGGAGGCTGATCCCTCACCGCTCTCTGTTCACTGCGCTTCCGAGACCTCCCGTGACCCTCGGCCAGTTTCCGTGACCCTCGGTCAGTTTCCGTGACCCGGTGAGTTCCCGTGAGTCGCCGCTGAGTTCCGTGAGCAGCGGGACCGTCTCACGCCACACCACAGCCTGCTCAGCACTGTAGGCTCATCTCCGAGTCGGCCCGTGCCTCCTCCGTCGAGTCTGGTGCCGGGGCAGGTCAGGCCGGTCCCGGGATCTATGCCACTCGGCGTCGAACGCCGGTACGGTACAGCCCCCCCCCCCCCCGCCCGACGGAGGATCGTCTGCCGCCGCGGGGGGCGCGTGCTGGCCACACAGTGACGAACCGGACAGGTGGGGGGGGGGGGGGGGGGGCAGACACTAACGGGTGCCGCCACTCGCGGCCGATCGAGGGA
Source organism: Amphibalanus amphitrite (assembly GCF_019059575.1). NCBI lineage: Eukaryota > Metazoa > Arthropoda > Thecostraca > Balanomorpha > Balanidae > Amphibalanus > Amphibalanus amphitrite. The sequence continues at coordinate 126,347 of NW_024882061.1, forward strand.
GCCGTGTGAAACAACGCGTGCGAAACGGGTTTGCAAACTATACGGCTAACACCGCGATGTGATGGGTGTGTGTATTTTTAACACACGCAGAAAGAATGGATTAAAGAGCCGGAATGTTAGGGATAATTGGGCTACCGTATACACACGTGGCGTGTCAGTTTCCGTTTTTCTTTTCCAGACAGCTAAATCGTCGTTATTTGGAGAAAGTTGTCAGAACACGTCATAAAATGTCCGAGAAAATATACGGAAATGACAACTGATGATACATGCTCGCGTGCCTGGCGTATAACGACGTAAAAATGCTAATCAGTGTACAAGGAAATGTGGACCGACGGCTACCACAGGTGGGAACAGCAACAGAAATATCGGAGCTTATGTCAATTATCGTAATCTGATTTAGAGAATGGACGATGAAGAACAAAGATGTGCCCAAACGATGTTACTTAATTGGTAGTAATTCTAAAGAAAACCATCGGCTTTTACTGAGACACAGGATTAGGAAATGAAACATGAAAGGGCATTTAAAAGCTCCCGTATGTAGAATGTAGATATGCGGCCATATCCACGACATATCGAGCTGTCGCCTACGGTTTGCTTCGCTATACTCTACATAAGCCACAGAGTATGTAGTCGATCCCAAAAAAGTACATATAGGTAGGTAGGCTTCTAAAACGAGTCAGAAGATGATGAATATCATAGAATAGGCATCTAAATGGATGATGACCTGTGAGTCAACTCACAAGAGAGGTCAGCCTCGACCCTTCAAAAGACAAATGCTTGTTACGCATGGAACGACATGTTAAATTGTGAATATTCGAGTATCTATGAGGGTATGTCATACATATTCATATGAAGCCACAGAAACTTCCTTAGCCATTTTGGTTTGCCCTATGACGTCACAGGAAGGTAAAAAGGTCAAATTGTACCAATTCTTTTTGGCAAACATTGTATTACTGAAGTGACTTTGATCATAAAAAAGAGACGTTAACGGTCATAGGTATTTAGTGAGTGTGAGATGGGTAAGTATTAAAATACTAACCCTTAACTAATTTCAAGTACAAATTCTGAAAACAGTGTGAAGTCATAAAAGCAGTCTCCATTTTTTTAGTCTTTTAACCCTATTAGTGGCAGGGGGGGTTGCTTTTATCCACCCCTCAGGTTTTTCGGGAATATCTCCGAAACCGCTGAAGCTACGATGCTGAAATTTTCTGACTTTTCCTAAAACTAAATTGGGCACATTCCCTGAAAATTTCAAGTTCATAACTTTACCAGGGGCGGCTCCAGAGCACTGGGAATTGGGGGGTCCTATTCGTGAAGCGAGTCATTTGGCCGAAGATCACGATGCTGCACCAGTTTTACGAACAGTGAATGAAAGGTATCATGTGATAACATATACAGTTATTGTGCATCCTCTTTTGACACGTTTTTGCTATAATAGGCGGATCCAGGCGTCCAAAAAGGGGGGTTATGTTTTACCTCCCAACATAGGTGCCCTGACACCGCCTATGCAAGAATAATACAATTTTAGTCGTTTTCATGTAAGAAAATTGTAACATAACAAGACCATTGCCACCCTTTTTAGAAACAGTACCAACAAAAACCTTATTTACTATACTTTTTGTGTACCCCCAATCTCAATTATCTGTATCCGCCTATGATTTTTGAAAATGCATATTTTTAGGATCCATGTGAATTCTTGGTTCATTCTCTATCGATCGGCAAAAGTTGCGTTAAGATTGGTTCAGAAACCTGGCCGTGATAAACAGTCTAAAATGTATCTGCAATTTGCCCGTTTTTACCCCCCTCTACCCCCCTATTGACATTTTTTTAATTTTTATTTTTTAGAAATGTAGATCACGTTGAGCGAAATCGAATGCCGTTTGAATTTTGAAAATCGGCCCGTTAGATCTCGAGATATCAAGGGGGGGGTCGTAAACAGCCCCCCCCCTGCCACTAATAGGGGGTAGCCAGGAGCCTGCCACTAATAGGGTTAAGTTGCTATATCTCTACATAGGAGGTTTAAATGTTTTGTTGATTTTTGGAAGGTAGTATTAAGGCAGAAAGGTGCTTTCTGACACTCATTCTGTTTTTAGAATTTTTCCAAATTTCACAAATATCTCAGGCAATCAAAATTTCGAGCTGGAAAATTTCGAGATTTTGTCTTTTATTTTGGAAATTTCGAGATAGCCATTTGATTTGCCATGCTTTTTGTATATAGGTACCTACGATCATACGATGTAATATTTGAGTCTCCGGGTTGATAAGCTGATTTCTGAAGAATATACAAGGGCAACTAATAAACAAGGGTAATTGACTACCTGAGCCTAGATATGTGCACCTAGAAGGTATGTACAGCCCACCGCTAAAGTAATGTAGGGTTTTACCAATCTCAACGGTTGGCTTTGACTGGCGATTGTTTACTGCGGAGTGATCGAAAAGAAGATGTCAATAGCTAAAGTTGCAGCTGCAAGGGTGACGATACATATAAGCTACATTCAAAGTTCCATTGTAGTCTGGCTAATCGTTCCTAGGCTTCAGAAGCAGAACATACCCATGACTGAAACCACACATTACTTCTGCTGTGGACTGTACTTACCTACATACATCGTCGGCATGACGTGGTCTCACGTTGCCGAGAGGCAGGATCCACGCGATTCCCTGGTGGAAAACGGACGAACCTCCGCCGACTGCCATCGCCGTGAGGTGGCACCGAGAATCATGTTACTTGGTGTTCTTGACTTTTTATGCACACTGTGGTCCTGCAAGGCCCTATATACCCTGTGTTCTAGGCTCTACATAGATGGCAAGGGCAAAGCCAGGAATTTCCGGCTAGGGGCCAATAACATGAGGGATATTAGGGATATTCACGTAGGGAATATCCCTAATATGTATATATTCCCATCAACATATTCCCGTCCGACGGGATGATCTCTGCCGCTGCCGTGCAGCATCGGTGGTCCACGCAGTCTAACGTCTACGCCCTACCCTATCATCTCACAGCTCTGAAATGTCATTTCAAATGATAAAATGACAAGTTGTTAACTGTTCAGGTCGAAAGAGCTTGCTCCAAACAAAACAAAGGAAACAAGACCTGACTTTGGTTCGCTCCAAAAGACTGTTGCATTACCCTTTCAGCGACTATGCCGTGGTCTTGCCAATAGCTGGCACTCACCTGCACCTTCACCAAAAGTTATCGATATCACACTTTGTCAGGGGCACAGGAACTACTTTCAGACTAGATGGGGGGGGGGGGCACACCATAATAGAGATCGACCTAGGGTACCCCCAAATCTAGTTTTCTCACCGGTTTTAGGCCGTTTATTTTTCATTCCTTAGCTTTTTCAACAAAAAAGAAAACATTTGCAAAAAAGTGCGGTATTCCGTCTCAAAGTTTTGGGGGCACCACCCCCACGGCCTCAGAGTGGGGGGGGGGGGCAAACTGCCCCCACTGCCCCCCCCCCCGTTCCCGCGCCTATGCTTCCTGTGAAAACATAAGCCCATGCTCAGCACCCACATCGATCACACAGACCGACCAGGTTGACAGTGTCAAAGACGCGTGTCGGCGCTTTATCCAGGCCCTGCCGCTTGACCCTTGGGTCATGCAGCAGCAGGTGTGCCAGGCGGGCAAATGCCCCACTGTTTGAAGGAGCTAATGAGGTCGTCCGTATTGTCATACTCAGCAGCTAAAGCCATTCTAGGCCTCGTTTGCTGCGGGGGTCACGCCTGCCCTGTCTCAAGTGCCGTGTACTTATTTCCGTTGATGGCGACTAAATAGCGTTGCCTTGGAGAACCATTGATCTTTTCTTTACCTCCTCCCCCCCCACCGTTCTGTACATTATAAAGCTATTGTTATGATGAACAACGCCTGGTAACGCGCAGGGCGCTGCATAGGGCCCGGCGCACTGTTGCATCAGAGAGCACTCCAGTGCAGACGTAATCCCTGGCGCTTAGCTTGAATGGCCATTCGGATGTAGGTAAGTGAAACCTTACTCACAACATTCAATATCTTTAAGTTTATCTAAGGGTTAGTTTGAAAGGTAAAGAAATTGGAAACGGGACTTGGAAATCAACGTTGTCCGTCTATGTCTAGGTGACTACTATGAACGTCAAACCCCTTGAGACCCCACTTTTTTGCGATAATTTTTAAATGCGTCAACTTTCGTTGACAATATTCTGGCAATGTATGTTTCAGAACCTGCCGAAACTTTTATTACTAGGGTTGACTATTAAGTAATGGAAGTGCCTTAAGCAATTAAACGTTTTTGCACGTGCACATGTTTTCTTGGTGTCATTTCATGCGCCGATGTTTTTTCTATCCAATGGTGAAGACCACATGTCCTTAGCTACTTCTTGCTCCAAGCTATCGTCGTTTTCCCAAGAGACCACCCGAACCTGCGGCGCACCATGAAAAAGGAGTCTGGCAATGGCCAAAATCGCGCGCCAAGCGCCAGCGCGAGGTCATCAGAGCTTATTGGCTTATTGTTATGGCTACACAATGGACAATTTCTATATTTTCATCAAAACAATACACATTGGCACGATAAATGACAGCATACACTACTCCACATAATCGCCTTCAAGCATCACACACCATTCCAGCCTCGTCTTGACCCACTCCTGGAACGCCGCCAGAGGACTGATCGGCGCTTTCTTTCTCAAACCGATGAAACCACCGACATATCGTCTGTGGGGAGGCTGCGTCGCTCCATACACTTAGAAAAGAAATTTTCTGATATTGGTAGGCCTTTTCCTTACGACAAACTGAGCTCTAATGACCTTGCACTCGGCGCTGGCGCGCGGCTTTGGCCATTGCCAGGTGGTGCGCCACAGGTTCGGGAGGTCTCTTGGGAAAACGACGATAGCTTATAGCAAAAAGTAGCTAGGGACATGTGGTCTTCACCATTGCATAGAAAAAAAGATCGGCGCATGAAATGACACCTAAATAATGTGTGCACGTGTAAACCCCTTTAATTGCTTAAGGCACTTCCATTACTTAATAGTCAACCCTAGTACTAAGGTATTTTGACGCCAAACGATTATGGAAGGTACTTCTCATTCACTCGTAATGCTAAGGTCAATTCAGGCCCGGGCAGAGGCTTGCGCTCGGCCACACTCGAGCCCCGCCACCAGCGCCATCTGCCCTAAATGCCATCTACCAGCGCCCGCTACCGCTACCAACTACCGCCCACCATCAAGCCTGAATGGAGCGAGAGACGCGAGTGACCGGTCGCCGGGCAAGGAGCGCCAGAGGGGTAGGGCGGAGCTTAGCGCTGACGTCATTACGTGGCTCCGCCTCATGAGCGCGTAGCCTCTACCCAAACAGCAGATTCGTTCCGTGAAATTTAACATTACGAGTGAATGAGAAGTACCTTTCATAATCGTTTGGCGTCAAAATACCTTAGTAATAAAAGTTTCGGCAGGTTCTGAAACACGCATTGCCAGAATATTGTCAACGAGAGTTGACGCCTTTAAAAATTATCGCAAAAAAGTGGGGTCTCAAGGGGTTTGACGTCCATAGTAGGTGCTGATTAATACGAATTGTTAATGGCTGAAGCTGCTTAAGTTTGTGAGCCCTAACTTCGTAATGCAAGGCATGTGAAATATCGCAGGGCAGGTCCGTGTGGCCGGTCATAAGGGAGCGAGTGACAAAAAACGAGAGGGCAAGAAGGGCTCCAAAGACCAGCAAGAGGCAGGTGAATCGAGTGCAGGTGAGGGCTATCACGCCAGTCATATTCTAAAGACCGCTCACCTGCCGTAATGCATCGATCATTGATTAGTGCAGATCATTCGTCCTGATTGAGCTGACAACTCAGGCTGCGGGTGGCCGCGTCGGCAGGAGTGCTGCTCCACTCCGAGGTAGCCAAGTTTCAGTTAGGCGCTGGGAGCACTTGCCAATTGACTCACCAATTTTAGGTTACACTTCTTATGCTGGCTTCTGTTGAGCGCAATTGAAAGATATTTGTAGAATTGTGAACCGATTCTCAACTCCACGGGCTTATCAAACCCATTGCCCAGACACGCATACAATTTTCGGAGTCGCAATCAAGGCAGTTTGGGTGAAACGAACCCGACTCCGAATATGAAGCCAATGAACCTTCTCGAGCGTTAAATAAAGGGTGATCGAGTTGTAGTTATCGAAACAGGGGAAAAATTCAATACGTAAAGTAACGCATAGCACATAAGTGAAAAGGCTCCAAGAGCTTTCTTCTTCTGGTTGAAGAAAATCAGCAGGTAAATACTAAATATCTATAAGATAGTTGGTAAAATTACAGATCCTTATAGTAAAGAGGCCATCATCATCATCATCAGTATGTATTGCGAACAAAACAAGCATCAGACAAAATATGCAGGGCGGTGCAAAGGCACTCCGTGCTTATATCGAGGCACCGCTCCCGTCACCCTTACCACGACTCCTGGCGCACAAGGAAGTATTCTCACCTTCTCCCCGTAGGTGGCGCACAGCTATCTTCTATCTATAGGCTCACAGCTGCCCGTTTCTCTCCTTCACCAGTGTCCCTGGTGCTCTCGTCACAGCAGGGTGAGGGCAGGCAGCCCCCAGCCTCACCGCGCCGGCGTCCCCCGATGGCGCTGTCGGCGGCGGATGTGGCGCGCTGCGCCGGCCAGCTGGCGGCCGCGCACGGCTGGCCGGCCGCCGAGCTGCTCTGGCAGCCGCCCGACCCCGTCTGGCTGCTGCCGGCGCTGCTGCTGCAGCTCTCCGGACGGGCCGTGTTCGCGCGCCGCTCCCCGGCCGGCGCCGGCGGCGGCGGCGGCGGCGGCACCATCCAGCTGGCGGCGCCCGAGCGGGCGGCGCCGGCGCGGCCGCTGCTGCTGCTGCCGCCCAGTCCGGTGCCGCTGGACCGGCTGCAGCGGCTGGCCGGCCGGCTGAGCGGCGCCGAGCTGCTGCAGCCCGACTCGGGCCGGCTGCTGCGCGTGGCCCAGTACGCCGACTCCGGGCCGCTGGTGACCACCGTCGGCCACTGCCGGGCCGGCCGCCTGAGCCCGCTGCCGCTGCCGGCGCCACCTCCGGCCGGCTGGAGGGACCTCCGAGTCGTCAACAAAACCTACAGAGTCGCCAGGGTGGACTGGCTGTACCCGAGCCCACCCTCTGCATTCAGCATGACGGGACTGGCGGAAGACATCGTACACCTGCTGCAAGACGCCATGGGGTTTCAACTGAATGCATCAATTATCATTCAATCTAATCATATGAACCAATTTCGCGACGTTTTGCAAAACAACCGGGTAGATTTTGTGGCCGATTTCTTCAGCTGGACGCCGGACCGAGATCCGCTCATGCACTTCCCGATTGGTGTCGTAGACTACGGGAAGCTGATGTTTCTCCGCAGCCCGCAGCCGAAGTCGTCGCCGTCGTTCGGCAGTAGTTTGGAGAGTGTCCGGCTGCGCGCGCTGGCCGTCGGCCTGCTGCTTCTGGCCGCCGCCGGCGGGTACCTGGCGCTGCGGCCCAGCGGCGCCGCCGTCTCGCGCCTCTCCACAGTCTGCCTGCTGGCGCTCGGCTCCTTCTGCGCGCAGGGTGAGCCGCTGCGGCCCGGCCGGCTCTCGCAGCGCGTGGCCGCCGCCGCGGTGCTCGGCCTCGGCATGCTGTCGTTCCAGTTCTACACGGCCGACCTGCTGTCGCAGGTGACCATGGAGCGGGCGCGCCTGCCGTTCGCGCAGCCGGACGACGTCACCCGGCTGGAGGACTGGCGCTGGGCCGTGCACTATCTATCGCTGTCCTACCTAGCGCTTCGTGACCACCCGAGGCCAGGGATGAACTTCACACATGCTATTGATCGGGCGTATCTCAAAGGTGGCATGAACCAATGGATAGACCAGGCCCAGTCGGGAAAGTTTGCCTTCTTCAGTGCGGCGTCGGACGTTCTGTCTGCGTGTTCTTTGGATCGTTGTCCGCGAGTGTGCGGCCACCCTCAGGCACTGACGAAGGACTCTGGAGCTCTGCCGTTCCGGCGCGGTCTGGCCGAGTGGCGCGCCTTCGACGCCGCCCTGCTGCGACTCATGGAGACGGGTGTGCTGGACCGGCTGAGGCGGCGCCGACTGCCCGAGCGGCTGCTGCGCGGTCTGCAGCGCTGTGACCTGGAGGCGCGGCCGCGCTCCCACTGGTCGCCGCTCGGCCTCTCCGAATGCTGGCCCGTGCTGGGGGTGCTGCTCGCCGGCACCGGCGCCGCGCTGCTGCTGCTCCTGCTAGAGATACTGGTGCACCGGCTAACCCCACAGCTGGCTGGCAATGTCTGCACCAAATTCCGTCATAGTGTAGAGATAACCACCCTTACTCTTAGCACAAACAAGTAGTCATTGGATAATACATATACAAAAACGTTGTCTCTTAGGTGCCATTTGTCTGAGCGGGCTAGAGGGAGCGCCGGGGTAGCTGCAGGTGGCAGTTGTGGAGTTGGGCTGTAGGTGGCGGCTGTCGGACCATACTGCAGGGGCACCTCGGTCGGACCGATACTGCAAGGGGCAATTGTCGGACTGACTGCGGGCTACAGTTGTAGAGCCGGACAGCGGAGGGCAGTTGTCAGACTGGACTGGTGGAGGCAGTTGTCGGACCGGACTGCAGGGGGCGCTGGAACAGCTGCAGAGGGCAGCGCAAGCGCTAATGTGACGGCCAGTTCCCCTGTAAAGCAGCTCAGAAACTGGTCGTTTAGAGCTCTACAGAGTTGAATATCTCCTATCTCTTACTTCTCTATAATGGTGCGACGCTACCCATATAAATGACGTTAACCCGCGCACCGACGGGGGGGGGGGGCGGATATCCGCCCCCCCCCCTGAGGTTTTTCGCGAATAGCGGGAAAACTGCGGCGCGTAGCGCCGCGAAATTTGGTATGACTATAACCTCATCAATTTTACACATGGTGTGCAAGTTTGAACTTCCTACCTTTTAAGGTCAGGTCACCAGGTCACTTTGAATGACCCAACCTCAAGTCACTTTTTTGCAACTTTGTCACCGTGCCACAGGTACAGTAGATGTCGGAGGCCTTTGAAAGTCGTAGGATATTATTAGGTCATTAGTAGCTACAATTTGTATATCTCGGAATTTTGATATCGGTGACCTAAGGTCAGGTCAATTTCGCGACCTCCCCATTATAAGTCAATGGGGGAAAAATCAACTCCCTGTTTTTACCACTAAAACGGGTCGGAATGGCCCCATATACTTTACATGACTTCATATACGATCAACCTTCACTACCTTGAGGTCTGTTTTGCTGTTGGGCAGCTGTGAGGTCATGTGACGTCATCAAAGGTCACCAAAGGTTTTTGGCCAATAACTCCGTACAGGAACAAGATACAGACGCGTGGGTGGTCTCATTGTGTTCAGCTCGTCAAGACGCATCGAATGATATAAATGATGACCTCGAGGTCACGTGACCTGAGGTCAACCTTACCTTTGACCTTGACCTTTCGAGGTCAACATATATATCATTCGATGCGGATTGACGAGAGGATCACGATGATGCCCTTAGTTTGTTCCTATCTTGACTAATTCGAAAGTTATTCGAGAAAAACTCTCTCCATATCTAGCGCCGCCATTTTGACTTTTTCGACCCCTGTGACGTCATCTTTGACCTGACCTGAAAATGACCTTAGTAAAAATTGTAGATCTTGGCCGTGCGTATCCGATGCTGTTTACCGCTTGTCGCTATCTTGCTTCGTTCTCGAGATCTCAGGGGGGCGGTCATCCGCCCCCCCCCGTCGGTGCGAAGTTGGCGCAGACCCCCGTCGGTGCGCGGGTTAATCATCGCCGTACCTATCGGCTTTTCACATACGCTTCGACAGAGTGGAAACTGGTGGAGCCCATCCACCCCCTCGCCGTCTAACCCTCAATTGAGCTAGATCGTCGCCGAAAACGGAGCGGGTCGCTGTTGCGGGATACAGCCACTGGTACCCGATTTTAATGTCATAGGTCAACCGGTGTCCGGTGATCTCAAAGGTCAGGTCAAGTGCCTCAAGGTAGGGATTTTATGATTTAGTTTTCGGTCAATAACGTCGCCAAAAATGGACGCAAAGCAGCGACTTCGACACTATCATGTGTATGATGCCTAGGCACGTCGAAAAATGTGGGTACACCTGCTAGGGAAAAGTCAACAAAGGGCATTTATTGACCTCAGGTCAAGGTCAGGCCAAAGCCACTCAAATCACGAGGGCAGTCGGAGGTCGCATCGCATATCATTCGATACTGCACATAGTCCATTGGTGTCTTTTCCTTTGTTATGTTGACCAGGAATTATTGACGAGAACCGATGATGACCTCAGTGATGTCATATATGACGTCATGCAAGGTCAACAGTGCAAAAGTCTACCTTTGCCCAGATGCGCGCGGGGAGGGAGCATTTTTGGCAACACTCGCCAGGTCGTGTAAAGAAACCCACGGACTAAAAGGCATCGGTTTCACATCGTTTGTACGATCGATGACCCCAGATCACATAAGGTCAGGTCATCAGGTCAGCCTTCAGGTCATGGAATTACGACGTTACCTGGTTGAGGTGGTCTTGGATTATTTCCGGCGCCAAGACATCAGTTTTCGTATTTTCTCATTTAAGTATAACGTTGCTTGCTGAGGTTACATCACCGACTTGACCCCAGATGACCTACATGAAAAAGTTTAGATATGCAAGTTGTGAGGCCTTGGGAGGTCACTAAGTCCGATAGGTTTCATTTCCCTGGGGAAGATTCCCTTACAGCTGAGGTCTTTCTGAAATTAGGGTTTCGTTTCATAAAGCGACTCCGTAACTTACAGCGGTTTTTGGTCTTGTATTGCAAGCGCATGTGAAGCGATGATGATAGTTTAAATCGTTGAATTTATTTATCTTGCAAGCAAGAACATAAGGGAGAAGGGGAAATAAATTTATCGCTTCACATGCGCATGCAATACAAGCCCAAAAACCGGCGTAAGTTACGGACTCGCTTTATGAAACGAGGCCTAGCCCTCGCCCTGGCAGGGGGGGGGGGTCGATGCGACCCCCCCCCAAGGTTTTTCGAAGATAGCGTAAAAACGGCGGCGCGCAGCGCCCCAAATTTGGCACAGCCTATGGGGCAACCTTTTTACATATGACCTGAAAATTTCAGGTCCGAGTGACCTTGGGTCAGGTCACCAGGTCAGAAAAACCGGTACAAGGTCATGGTCAAATTTCAATTTTCTTTTTGCACCTGTCCAACTCACATTTTTTGACTGATTTCCTTCAAACTTTCAGGATGTGCTAAGTTCACCGAGTTGTATAACATATAGTCCGGCTTTTTTGAGGTCACTGACCTGAGGTCAGTTAGAGGTCATTACGTCGTAATGTTAAGCCTATGGCAAAATACTAAATTCGGAAAATACTGGAGATATCCGCTTCGTTCTATCACTTTTGTGCTTTGAAACCACGGTACTTAACAGCAGGTCACTTGGTGCTTCTTTGTTTGGTGTACTTATCCATGGGTCAGGTCAAATGAGGTCAACTGAGGTCAAATGACGTTTTTGCCAATAACTTGGCACATAATGACACTAGAGCTTAAAAAGTGGTATCATTGTGTTTCTGGTGATCAGCCGAATTGAATGATATGCGATATGATGCAATTTGGTTAACTTGAACTTAATTTATTAATTTAAGTTTACTTAAAATTTAAGAAAAACTTTAAGTACACTTAAGCAAGCTAAAAAGTATATCATTCGACGCGCCTTGACGTGCTGAGTTCACTGGTGCTTTTCTTTTTGCTCTATCTTAATTAGATCAAAAGTTATAAGCGAAAAACTTTTGACATGCTTTTAGCGAAATTTTTACATTTATACCCCCCAAAATCCCCCTAAATATTGACCTAGAGCAACCAAATTTGCACAGGGGCGAGAACTCCAGAGGGCCCACCTACCTACCAAATTTGGTGTTTCTAGGTGCCATAGGAGCCAATCGCGAGGGGGGGGGGGTCGCATCGACCCCCCCCCCCTGCCAGGCCGTGTTATGAAAAATGCCCTGCCAGGGCGAGGGCTAGGACGTTTTATGGCCCTGCAAATGTTCCATTATGACCTCATGTGTCAATGGCCTGACCTCACTTGAAAAATCGGTTAGTGTTACAAGATATGGTTTGTATCAAAGCTCAATTGAACCGACCTAAACCGGCTAAAATCATCTCTCCAATAAAATTGAGTTTTTCCCTTTAATTCGACCCGACTGATCTATAAAAGACATTTTCATGCAAGTGAAAGGTAATTCAGGTATTATATTAAAAATTGAAGAAAAAAGTTAAATATTAATAATTATGGTTTGTCCTAACTGACAAAACGACCAGTGAAATTAATTAACTTATCGTGTGCAATCTGTATCTTGCATACAAATTTGCCTCATTGGCCTATTCCTCCTCCGCAAAATGTATCGGTGGCTAAAACCCAACAGCCCCTAGGAGGCAGCCAACTGTCCTCCGATTGGCTCGCTGGCATATGACGTCCATTCGCTGGGCGGGGCTTGCCGTTGGGAGCTAGACGTAACCACGGTCCGGGAGGTGTCGGGTACGACCTTCTCCTTCCCTGCGCGCACCATGGCTGGAGGAGGTCTGCTGCAGCTGCTGCTGCCGCTGCTGCTGCTGCACCTGCTGGCGGCTGGAGTCGGTCCAGCAGCCGGCTGTGAGCCGCGGCTGGACCGACCAATGCACGTGCTGCGTCGCGACCCGGCCGGTCTGGCCTGCTGGGGCACCGTGAGAGCGGTCACCTGCTGGGGGCACTGTCAGTCACACGAGGTGAGAGAGAGAGAGAGAGAGAGAGAGAGAGAGAGAGAGAGAGAGAGAGAGAGAGAGAGAGAGAGAGAGAGCGAGAGAGAGAGAGAGAGAGAGAGAGAGAGAGAGAGAGAGAGAGAGAGAGAGAGAGAGAGAGAGAGAGAGAGAGAGAGAGAGAGAGAGAGAGAGAGAGAGAGAGAGAGAGAGAGAGATGTGAGAAAGGTGGGCCATGGGAGAGGGCAGTGCAGCGTAGGTGTTGAGTTACCTATGTGGAAAAGGTCAAAGGGCTTTGGTTGCAAGTAATAAGAGAAATGGAGCTCTGAAATTCGCGAAAAGTACGTACATGAGCAGTATAACCGCCCCAATTTCAAAAACCTTCTATGGGACCCAAGGCAAGCATGTGATATAATGGCATATAATTAAGCATGTGCGAGCAGTGTGCAACCAATATATTATAAATTCTAGTCCTAAAAGTAAAGACGTAACGTCCATCTGTATGTAGTTATAACTTTGTCACTGCTCCTTGCATTTCATTAATTTCTGTTCGTGTCACATTCTTATTTTTCATATCGATGACAGGTCTCTTGCGATATTTTCTGCAGGTCTGATGCAGAGTAGGAATATTGTTTCAGACTGTACCAGAGATATGTTTGAAGTGGTTACAAACTACTGAATAACCACTAAGTTCTTTTGGGTTGTTTTCGCAGGCAAATGCACCAAACTCGAAGCAGTGTGCATTAAAAACTTTCAAGAGCAATTTACCTTCGATCGTTGTTCTGAATATGTAACTACGGCCACATCGGTGTTATGTGTATGAACTGTTTCCCTCGCTAGTTTCCAACTCTTTAGATGAAAAACAATGGAAGATTTTAAAAGTCAAAAGCATTGTTTTTTTTTTGTCGTGTAACAGATATATCTGTAGCCTATTGAGAGCCTATGACAGCCTATGAACAGATAACAGCCTATTGATATTAATGGATCAAAACTTTTGAGATTGAATCCGAAACATTGATAATCTCGTTGCTTTGTCTGTTTCGAGCGCCGTATTTACCTTGTCGCCATACAGGCTGGAAGCTGCCTGAAAGTGGTTGCATCAATCGAACGCTTATCTGTCAGGTTTTTGCCTCCCTGCATTTATTGAAGTGTTTCTCGATTGTTTGTGCCGGACGCCGGTGCTTGCCTTCAGGACATTGTGGGCTGAGTCCCGTCCGTCTACAAGTACGTACATACTCTATGATTAGACGTTCACCATAGAGAAACATGTATGAAAGTAAAACCGTTAGCAGAACGCATTTATGGTGATATTACGCACGCGCAGCCACTACAAATATGACTGATTCTGCGGCAAAATCGATCATGTATGTACTAAGGTCATAGGCGTAAATGCGGTACAAATATAACCGCCTTCCACCTTAGTACAATACACTTCTGATGGTGGAATAAACACTTCCAAATGCACCCACTCGCTAACACATGCGTACATAGGGGCTATTTACAGAACACTTCCCTTCTGATGCAGCCTAGATACCAGTCCTTACTCCTAGACCACCCACCACTATAGTGCCATCGTAATGGCAAATTCGCATTCTTGGATACATTCTGAAATATGCATTTTGATTTCTGGAATTGTTTTTCTCGCAGATTTTACTTCCATGAAAACTGACTATAATAAACGCAAATTCTTGCATATTGACGAAATAGCCGACTTTTTCATCTCATATTTATTGCACCTTCCAGTTGTGAAGCTGTCATTGTGCAGGCGATTAAAGTTGTAAACGACATTCTGATTATATCTAACAAGTAGTAGGACCTTGTTTATATTTTCTTCTACATTTGGGGATGTTGCTACTACAATTATCACAGCAAGTATAAAATATTTCAAAACCACCACTATATTTACCTGTTATTCTTACTATAAGCATAACTGTGTTGAATTTCCTCTTTCAAAATAAACGTTATTCCGCGGACTTCATGCAAGACCGTATGCTTTGATGGATCCAGTCAGAACCATAAAATCAAATCCCCTGTCATCCCCACTGAGCTCCCTTGATTGTCCGCCACTTCCGCATCATGCCCGAGCCACGCGCATGCCTAGCTCTCCTGGTAGTGATTGAGATTCAACCGGCCATATCAGTAGGCTGTCAGGATAAGATCGCGTGATCACTGGTGACTTATTTCACATAGGCAGCGGCTATACGCGAAGCGTGGCGGACTGTGCATTGTCTATTTTCCACGATATGAAATACTCAAAGAAGAAAATGGTCTTCCAAAGGTCTTGCCACGGTAGCCAGATCGACTGAAACATGGGTCGTGTCCCGTAAGCTTAAAATATTGAAAATGAAAACGTGAGATCGCAGGGGAATGATGACTGCACAGTGCACAATATTATAACAATGCACAATGTTATAAGTTATAACAATACACAAAGTTATAACAATACCTTCCTCGTTGTTAGAGGCTACTGACGCACTAATGAATAGTGTAATGAATGAATGAATGAATGAATGAATGAATGAATGAATGATATTTTCCATGCCTCTATTCATGTTTGCAGCATATGTCACGCACATGCTGAGTAATAACCATAGGCATCTTTGTTTTTTCCATGACATCGTTACCTATACCTAAGCCATCCATAGTCGAAAGAAAATGGAGTGATATCATTCTAAAAAAAATGACATCACGAGGCTCGACCAATGACGTAAACAAAATAATGATGCGTGAGGTGACGACTGACGAGGTCATTGCGCTTCTTTTTGTGCTGATGACGCGGCTCCCAGTTCCTCGTCTAACCTTGTTCCAGCTGTTCAGTTCCATATCCCGAGGCATCCCGTTCCGTATAACCGAACCGAGCAGTGCTGGGCGCCTGTGGCGGTCACTGGCAACTGTCACCGGCTGCCTGCCATAATGGTAACTGGACACTGGCTGCGAAGAAAGAAGGAATGTGTTTGTCACAGGAGATCCGGCTGTACTGTTCCGCCTGCATTGACCAGATTTTATGCATTTGTTTTTGTTATGCATTTGTTTATCCATGCGTATACATAAGTTAACTTTAGTTAACTTCAGATCATCTGCATCAATTCTCATTCAGTTATATTTTGAATTTCATTCAAACATAGGGGAAGTTGGGGGAACGCCGAATACTTTTTTTCTGACGCCCGTAGCACGCAAGGTAGACAACATAAGCTATTCTTGTTGGCGTCATTCGAGAGGCCAGTCTTTTGCCTTTCAAACATACCAGGCGCATTTGATGAATTCGCATACCGTTAAGCGCACAAACTAAAAATATCAAAGAAGTGACTTTTTCGGCGTTGCCCCGGACTGCGGGGAAAGCCGAAAATGGGAGAAATGATCTACGGGAATGCCGACATTGATGTTTTGCCACTTTATCTCAAACTTTATCCAGAATTTATCAAAGCTGACACGCGTTTTAAGAGCTTAAGGACGCTTGGTGCACACTGAAAGTTATAATTGTGTGATATAATAAGAAAATGCCAGGTAAATAATTCCTTATAGGTAACAGGCCGTTGTGTCGGTTGAAAGTGTAATTTGTGTGACTAAAAATTCGCGTTGCTATTCTACAGCAGTAAAGTCCACGTAGCGTGCTTTAACGTGCGTAATTGCACGTTTTCGGCATTACCCCAGCCAGCCATACTTTCATTTGCAGGCCCATAACTTTTCAACGTGCCGTAACGTATAAATTTCAAATAGGCAGCACACTTTGCAAAGACATGCTGAAGATTACTTGACCGAATTGGCCAGACAAACGGTATCATAATGAGTAAGAAATGCAGCTTCAAAGGCGCATGTAGTACAAGGAACGCGTACCTTGAAAACGCTCTTGGCGCCCTCACAGCCGAAGTATTCCGAATGACGACTCGTAACAAACATGCGATAATTGTAGTCACTTAAGCTTCAGAGCATCACTGACAGGTGGCATCCATGTCTTACGGTTTTCGAAATATCTCGAATTTCGGCTTTGCCCCAACTCCGGCATTGCCCCAACTTCCCCTATGGTGACCATAGCAATCAGTGGCTATTGCATGCGAGCTGACATTTAACAGCGTAACCAGAGAGTAGCAGTCTCCACAGCTAATGCAAACTAAACTTCACATACTCAAACACAAAATGCCGTTCCCCTGACAACGAACCAAAAGTCTTCCTGACCCGCCCGCCTTGGCTGCGGTCAGCAGGTCAGAGGTCGGGGGGACGTCGGCGGTCAGTTAGTTGGCCGACCCTTCCTAGCTGTCGCAATTGTCACAGGGCCACTTCATTCAGTGTGAACCGGGCAGATAGCTCGTTCAATCATCTCTGTACTGTTCCCCGTACCTCGCCCAGCGGAGAGACGTGTTCCCAGAAGAAATAGCCGTTCTGGTGACACGGGGTTATCATGGACAGCAGCTTACACGCTACGGCAGATATCTGCAATGTCACTGTTGGCGACGCTTTCGTTCGAATCTCCTTTCATGGTGTGGACTGTATTTAATCGCGCATCGCACAGCATTTGGTTGTTTGGTGACCGAGATCCAGGAGGAAAATGGTTTAATTGGAAAATTGGGAAAATAATTGTTATAACCTATCACGTTAGCCTAGTTAAGATACAACTAAATATTGGATACAGGATAGAGCGCCGGATGCCGACGACTAAGGAACCTCCTTCTTAGGAAGTATATTTGGACCTAATAAAAGAGCGCCGGATACCGACGGCAAAGGAACCCCCTTCTTAGGGCGTATGTTAGGGCCTAAATAAGAGAGCGCCGGATACCGACGACAAAGGAACCCCCTTCTCTGGGCGTATGTTAGGGCCTAAAATATGAGAGCGCCGGATACCGACGACAAAGGAACCCCCTTCTTAGAGAGTTTTAGGAATGTTTTAGGATGAAAAATGGATAGTCAGTAGACCTGGTCACCGGAACCGATACGCCTGCCGCATCTCCGTCGAATATCTCATCTGTGTGTAGACCGCGCACTGTTTCACTTCTCACTCGGGCTTCTCACACACTTTGTCTTCTAGTTCACTATATTTGGCGGACAAGGCAGCGAAACGTACCGGGAAGAGAGCTAGGGGCAGCGCAGTGTCCCCGTCGAAGTCGAAAGGTGAAGTGAGGACCGGGGGTGTTTACAACTAGCTTATATACAGCGACAGGGGGTGAAAACAAGACGCGTTGAGGACGGTCAGAGCACACAGAAAAGGCTAAAAATGGCCCGGGCGTCCAGCGCTCCACCCGGAAGACACACACGCTGGGCGCGCACGTGCGTGCCCCACACAATGGCCCGGACCTGGGCCGGTCCTACGCAAACAGGGAGCCGCCCTGCCGCGCCGGCCGGCCAGCCGGGTCAGAGGGGACGCCAGCGTCCCGCGACCGCGGACGGCGCTCGGCTCGGCGGCGCGGCGGCGGTTCGGCTCAGCAGCGCTGGGTCTCTCGCCCGTACCGCCTTGCATAGGTGCAATTTGTCGGCAACATCACTCCCCCCTGTGTTCGGCTTCACTGCGAACGTCGAACGCATACATTTGACCGACAAATTGAACAGCGCAAGCGAACAGTCAAGAAAGGTGATAACCGAAACGGGCGCGGGTAACGATCATTTCGAAGCTCCATACAAGCAAAACACGCACAGCATACCAGAAAGGTGCAAAGCGAGATAAAGCGGCCCCTAACACTCGCGCGCGGATACGGGATCCTTTCATATCCCGCTCCTCCGCTCACTGCTGCGCCGTCCCCACGTTCATTTGCACTCCTCTTCCAGGAAGCAGATCTTCGTCGCCGGTCGTTTGTACAGTCTTCCACTAGCGGTGCGGAGTTCTGCTGATCGGACCCTTCCATCAGCTGCAGGGAAGACTCGATTGACACGAGCCAGTGGCCAGGAGCCTCTGGACAGGGTCGGCTCAGCCATCAGAACCAGGTCTCCGACCTGTAGGCTTCGCTGATCCTGCCGCCATTTGCTTCGGGACATGAGGGTCGGCATGTACTCCTTCGTCCATCTTTTCCAGACATGCTCGGCCATGAGCTGCACGTGCTTCCATCGCCGCCGACTACACATGTCCCTTTCTCCCACTAGTCCCGGGGCGAGGTGCCTTGAGACGCCGCCCAGCAGAAAGTGGTTTGGTGTCAGGGCTTCTGGGTCTGCCGGCTCCGAGCTGACGTGCGTGAGGGGTCGGCTGTTGATCATGTGCTCCACCTCAGCAAATACTGTCACGAGCACTTCGTCTGTGAGAGTTTGGCGACCGACCACGACTTTGAGTGAGCTCTTGACCGATCTGACCATTCTCTCCCAGACGCCGCCCATGTGACTTGCAGCTGGAGGGTTGAACCGCCACTCAACTTCATACGTGCTGAGCTTCTCCGAGAGTGCCTTCTCCATAGCTCGAAGCTCTGACTTCATCTCCCGACAGCTTCCAACGAAGTTAGTGCCGTTGTCGGAGAAGATGACGGACGGCCTTCCTCTTCTTGCAAAGAGGCGTCGCAACGCCATGACGCAGCTGTCGGTGTCCAGACTGTGCACCACCTCCAGATGGACAGCTCTTGTCGTCATGCACGTGGCTAGCAGCCCGTACCGCTTTTCAGTCTTTCTGAAGCGCCTGACATACAGCGGCCCAAAGATGTCAATCCCCGTGCTGTTGAAGGGTCTTGAGATGTCAAATCTTTCTTTGGGCAGGCTGGCCATTTGTGGCGGCTTCGGCTGAGCTCGGAGCTGACGACAGGTGGGGCACTTGCGCAACAGCTGCTTCACAGCGGCTCGTCCCTTCACCACCCAGTACTTCTGCCGTACTTCGTTCAGCGTCTGCTCCACACCGGCGTGGCCGCACCTGACGTGTTCCTGCATGATCACGAGACGCGTGACTTCCGCACTCCGAGGTAGAATGATTGGGTGACGGGCGTCTTCTGCCACCGGCGCGTTTCCCAGCCTTCCACCTGCTCTCAGGAGGCCCAGCTCATCGCAGTACGGTGTCAGTGGCAGCAGGTCGCTTTTGGCCGGCAGGGCCTGTTGCAGACGCAGGCTGCGCGACTCTTCCGGATAGCTTGTCTCCTGCACTTGCCTTAAGGTCTCGACTTCAGCCTCCCTCAGCTCCTGAAGCGTCAAGGGCCCAACACGGCGGGTGCGGTCCCCCGGCGTGTGCACTGCTGCATTGTGAGCGAAGCGTCTCACCCGAGCCGCTACACGACGGTACTTCAGCCAGGAGGAGAACCTGCTCGGGTCCGGTTCTAGTTGTCGCTGACTTCTCGCTGCGCAGGCCAGTACGGTCGGCTTCACTTCTTCTGTCCCGTCGGTCAGCGGTAGAGACGTCTTTTCTGCTGGCCAGTATTTCTCGTCTTCGCAAAGAAAGGCTGGGCCGCTCAACCAGCGACTGTGAGTCGTGAGCTCGGAGGCGGCCAGCCCCCTTGAGCAGTCGTCCGCCGGGTTCAGTTTTCCTGGCACGTGTCGCCATGCACAGCCGGCAGTCAGCTCGTTGACCTCAGCCACTCGGTTCGCCACGAATGTGTGAAACCTTCGTGACTCGTTCGACAGGTACTGCAGTACCACGTTACTGTCCGTCCAGTAGACAGTTACGTCTGGCTTCACTGTGAGTTCTTTCACTGTTGCATCGGCGAGTCGTGCCCCGAGCACCGCTGCCTGCAGCTCCAGCCGCACGATTGACAGCTTCTTCAGCGGGGCTACCCGGTTTTTGGCGATGAGGAACCGGCACTGGTGAGTGTTGTCGTGACTAGTTGTCCTCATGTAAATCACGGCGCCAAACGCGACCTCGGAAGCATCACAGAACACATGCAGTTCTCGCGACTTGATGCTGTGTCCTGGCGCTGCACACCGTGGGATACTGATGGATGAAAGCCTGACTGACTCTCGGAGCCAATTCTGCCACTTTGTGAGTTCTGGTTCCGGCAGTGGTTCGTCCCAGGATAACTGTCGGCACCACAATTGCTGCATCAAGATCCGTGCTTGCACAGTGAACGGTGCGGCGATCCCCAGCGGGTCAAACACTGCGGCAGCTCGGCTCAAGACCCCACGTTTTGTCAGCGGCTCGCTTGCTTCGCGGAGACGAAACCCAAGCGTGTCTTCCTTCTCATTCCAGACGACGCCGAGGGCCTTCTCAGCCGCCGCAGCTGCTGTGCTCAGGCAGAGGCCTGTGTCTGGACCAGCCGCCTCACTGGACGGCGTTCCATTCAAAACATCTTCCTTGTTGCTCCTCCACTTGGTCAGCTGAAAACCTCCTTCCGCGAGAGCTCTTGTGGCTTCTTGCTTCAGTCGTCGCGCACTGTCTTCGCTTGCATCGGATAGCAGGAAATCGTCCATGTAGAAGCAGCTTTGTATGTGCTCGGATGTTTTCCCTGTTATTCCCGCTTGCGCTCTCCAGTGATCTTGCAGCGTCTTTCTGAGGACAAAGTTGGCCGTGGCTGGTGATGACCGTGCACCGAAGATCAGTACCTGCATTTGGTAGACGTCCGGAGGCCGGTTACTATCCAGATCTCGCCACAGGAAGCTGATGGAAGGCTGATCCCTTTCGACGATTTTGATCTGGTGATACATTTGTTTGATGTCAGCGGCGATTGCGACGGGACCTTCACGGAAACGGAGGAGGACACCCGGTAGGTTTTGTAGCAAATCTGGCCCCGTGAGCAGCTTTTCGTTCAGGGAGGCTTCTTGGTAGACGGCTGCAGCATCAAAAACAACTCGAACCTTGTCTGGCTTGTTGGGGTTCGTGACAGCATGATGGGGCAAGAACCATCGGCGATCGTTTGGCGCCGCCGCTTCCTCCGGGGAGAGCTTTCTGGCATGTCCCTCCGCGACGTAGGAGTCGATGATGTCCTGGTACTTCCCTGCGATCTCTGGAAGCTTCTCGAGCTTTCTCTCCGTTGCCTGTAGTCGCTGAATAGCCTGTCGCTTGTTGTTGGGGAATGTAGGACTTGTCTCCTTCCACAGCAGGCCGGTCTCGTATCGCTCTCCACTTTTGGTCGTGTTTCTTTCCAGCATCTGGAGTGCTTTCTTATCCTCCTCCGATCGTGACGTCGTTTCACTGTACTTTGTTCCAAATGCTTCTGTAGACCACCATTCGTTGACGGCAGCGCACAGCTCCACTTCGCTCTCACTCGATTGGCGTCTCAGAAACATGACCTGGCGCATGCTGCTGGGCACGATGTCAGACACGCAGCCCGTCAGGGTCCATCCTAGGTCTGTCTTCACAGCGGCCGGCTGATTCGGACGCCCGACACGCACCTCCTTCTGCAGCACTGCTTCAAGGACGTTTGCACCGATCAACAGCTTCACCTGCCCGCCATTATATTGCGGGAACTCCAGATCACGAAGGTGTTCAAACCTCTGAAGCTGACTCTTCGTCATTGAAGTCGCAGTCACATTCAACGCTGGCACAGACCACACTTCAGGAACGTTGATGCACTTCTTTGCCCCTGTGCCAAGGGGGCTGATCTTCAGTTTCACTCTCTCGGACGAACGCTGAGTGCCACTGGTCTCCACGTTTTGTATGCAGAGCGGGTGTCGTTCCCCGGCAACGCCCAGCTCCTCCAGAACATCCTCACGACACAGTGATGTCTGAGCTCCAGCATCCAGGAGTGCCAGAACGTCTGTCGAACCACGGGGCCCGTGAACACGCACAGCAACAATCTGTAGCAGTGTGTCTGTGTCCGTTTTTACCGAGGCCGCTACAAACGGCTGGTTCCCGGAACTACCTTCGGCTGAAGATTCAGGCGCTCCCGTGGTTGTCCCTGCTGACGACTGATCCCTCCTCGAGTTGCTCTGATCGGTTCCTGACCGACTTGATCCTCGGTGGAGAAGCGGATGGTGCGTGAGCTTGCATCCCTTCACATTGCACCGCCGAGACACTTTACAGCTTCTGCTCCAGTGGCCCTTCTTGAGGCATGAAAAGCAAAGACCTTCTTCATAGGCAACAGCGCTTCTTGCGTCTGGGGTCTTGGCCTTGAATTCTGAGCAGTCGCTCAGCCTGTGGTTACTGCTGCACACCACGCACACCGGCAGAGAGCGGGCCTCTGGTTCGGTTTCACCATTAGCTCCTGTCGCCAGCGCTGTTCGCCGAACAGGGCCGTCCCTTGAAGCAACTGTTGCACGTTTCCGTTCCGATGTTGAAGTCCCGGACTGGACAGCAGAGAAGCTCAGGATGCTGACTTGGACTTGGAGCCACTCGGTGAACGTCTCCAGAGTCGGTCTCGTCGGTCGCAGCCGGAACACTTCACGGCCCCACTCTCGGGCTAGCTCGCTCGGCAGCTTTTCGACCACTCTTCTCAAGTTTTCACTGCTTGACAGGTCACTCGCATAGCCGAGATTTCGCAGGACGGTGACTGTGTTATGGACGACCGCATAAAACTTCTCCATCGCTGGGAGGTCCATTAGTGACGGTGGCGAGGTCATGAACACATTTCGCAGGTGGGCCTGGATGATGTCTTCCTCTCGTCCGAACCTGTCTTGCAAAGTTTTCAAGGCCTCGTGATACAAGTCACCGTTGAATAACATGCCGTCAATGGCCTGGGCCGCGGGCCCTTCCACCGCGTTTTGAAGGTGAGCCATGCGCTCAGCATCCGACAGGGACGGCTGATCATGCACCAAGGCTTTGAAAAGACCAATCCAGCGCGGCCACTCACGTGCATTTCCACGGAACGTTGGCAGAGTCAGTCGCGGTATGCTCTTTACGAACGCTGATGGTCCTGCCAGGTCATTCCGTCGGGGTGAGGCTGGCGGTGGGATCCAGCTGTCACGAGCCAATCCGTCATTCTTGTGCACCCCATTCTCGCCTTGAGGAACACCGACAGCTCTGGGTGATGACGAGATGCAGCGGGGAACTTCGCCACCATTGGGTGCCGGCCGCTGCTCACCTGACGTATGACGGACGCCTCTTGTTACATCACAGTGGTTAGGCTCCACCTCCACTGGGATCTCGTCATCAAAGTCGTTTCTCCGCTCCCATTCAAGTTCATTTTCTGCAGCCCTCAGAAGTCTTGCCCTCTGTTGCGCTCGTTCCACCTCCTCTTCTAACTCCTTTTCCTCCATCATCCTCTTCTCTTCTTCCATCCTTTCTTCTTCTCTTCTCCTCTGAGCTGTTCTTTCTTCCTCCTGTTTTCTCAGCTGCCTTTCTCTGTCTTGCCTGGCTTTCAAATGCTTCAGCTCCAGGCTTTTCATCTCTGCCGTTATTACAGCTTCCCTGGACGCCGCTCTGGAAACTCCTGAAACACGGGATCCATTCACTCTACTCCCCCCGTGATGCAACTTTGATGGTGGTGGTCTGTCATCTGCTTGCGACGCCGCGCAGCAGCTCACTGGTCGGTGCGTAGTCGCCTCTTCAATTCTTTTCACCGTCTCGGCGTGCCGTGCCGTCAGTCGGGTGGCGTACTCTTCCGCTTCTTCCAGTTCGCAGACCTCCTGCACCTTCTCAACATAGGCGTCATTCGCCTCCATGAAACCATCCAGTGTCGCATTCAGGGTTTCGAGCCGCTTCTTAAGTTCTTCCTCGCTAGCTCGGCGCGCGATCTGAGCCTCCGCCGTGTTACAGGCACGAGTAAACGCGGCGGCCTTGCGCCCGCGCTGAAGTTTCAGGTGCTTCAACACGCATGCAGTGTCTCCAGCTTCCTCGCCGGCAGTGTCCTGACTCACCGTCGCCGTCTCTGTGTTCTCCGCCTGAGTCGAATCTTCCATCATCGGAATTTTCTTCTCGATCCGACTGGCACACACGAGGCACAGCTTGTAACCTACAATCAATCACTAAGTCGGCGACGGGCAGCCACAACGGACTTCAGTTCTCACTTCATGCCAGGACCATCCGGCCCGGAGGACCAGAAAATGTTGGCGACGCTTTCGTTCGAATCTCCTTTCATGGTGTGGACTGTATTTAATCGCGCATCGCACAGCATTTGGTTGTTTGGTGACCGAGATCCAGGAGGAAAATGGTTTAATTGGAAAATTGGGAAAATAATTGTTATAACCTATCACGTTAGCCTAGTTAAGATACAACTAAATATTGGATACAGGATAGAGCGCCGGATGCCGACGACTAAGGAACCTCCTTCTTAGGAAGTATATTTGGACCTAATAAAAGAGCGCCGGATACCGACGGCAAAGGAACCCCCTTCTTAGGGCGTATGTTAGGGCCTAAATAAGAGAGCGCCGGATACCGACGACAAAGGAACCCCCTTCTCTGGGCGTATGTTAGGGCCTAAAATATGAGAGCGCCGGATACCGACGACAAAGGAACCCCCTTCTTAGAGAGTTTTAGGAATGTTTTAGGATGAAAAATGGATAGTCAGTAGACCTGGTCACCGGAACCGATACGCCTGCCGCATCTCCGTCGAATATCTCATCTGTGTGTAGACCGCGCACTGTTTCACTTCTCACTCGGGCTTCTCACACACTTTGTCTTCTAGTTCACTATATTTGGCGGACAAGGCAGCGAAACGTACCGGGAAGAGAGCTAGGGGCAGCGCAGTGTCCCCGTCGAAGTCGAAAGGTGAAGTGAGGACCGGGGGTGTTTACAACTAGCTTATATACAGCGACAGGGGGTGAAAACAAGACGCGTTGAGGACGGTCAGAGCACACAGAAAAGGCTAAAAATGGCCCGGGCGTCCAGCGCTCCACCCGGAAGACACACACGCTGGGCGCGCACGTGCGTGCCCCACACAATGGCCCGGACCTGGGCCGGTCCTACGCAAACAGGGAGCCGCCCTGCCGCGCCGGCCGGCCAGCCGGGTCAGAGGGGACGCCAGCGTCCCGCGACCGCGGACGGCGCTCGGCTCGGCGGCGCGGCGGCGGTTCGGCTCAGCAGCGCTGGGTCTCTCGCCCGTACCGCCTTGCATAGGTGCAATTTGTCGGCAACAGTCACATTCGTGGCCGCAAGTAACTATAATTGCCTTCGGCAGTTTTTCATCACCTCAAGTTTGTACAGTCGCTGCTGAAGGTTCTCTTCCTGCCTGCCGTGCCACAGAACAGTACCACGAATATCCCGTCTCTGTGACTTAAGGTGCCCGGCCGGTGGTTCCCGGTCCCGCTGTACCACTATTGTACCATACCGCTGTACATACCAGTAACATATCATACCGTACCATCTGTGACCCGCCCGTCCCTCCCGCAGCTGCGGTGGTTCCCAAGCCGCCGTACCAGCACTGACCAGTGCCGTAGCCCGCGTAAGGTATTTTCGTACCCATGTGACCCACCCATCTCTCCCGCAGGTACCCGACTGGCGGTTCCCGTACCGTCGCTCCTACCACCCAGTCTGCATGCACGGCACAGTGCAGCTGCGGACGGTCACCCTGCCTCACTGTCAGCCGGGTGCCGCCGCCGGCACCGACCGGCACACCTTCCTGGACGCTGTGTCGTGCGGCTGTGCGCCCTGCCGCGGCGCCGTCGCCAGCTGCGAGGGCGTCCGCTACCGGGGCACCCGGCGCCGCTCGGCGCCCCAGCCGGCGCCCTGAGACGCCCCGGGCGCCGTCTGAGCGCCCGCGGGCGCCCGCGAGGGATACTCTGCCGGCGGCGGCTGCTGGCTGCGTTTCCGATGCGTTTCCAAGGCCAGTGGTTGGCGGTGGAGAATCAGTGATCTGTGTTGGAAATCAGGAAAGACGTTGTTTCGGATGGGCTTAGGCGATACGGACTCTAACCCGCGCACCGACGGGGGGGGGGGGCGGATATCCGCCCCCCCCTGAGGTTTTTCGCGAATAGCGGGAAAACCGCAGCGCGTAGCGCCGCGAAATTTGGTATGACTATTCCCTTATCAATTTTACACATGGTGTGCAAGTTTGAACCTCCTACCTTTCAAGGTCAGGTCACCAGGTCACTTTGAATGACCCAACCTCAAGTCACTTTTTTGCAGCTTTGTCACCGTGCCAGAGCTACAGTAGATGTCGGAGGCCTTTGAAAGTCGCAGGATGTTATTAGGTCATTAGTAGCTACAATTTGTATATCTCGGAATTTTGATATCGGTGACCTAAGGTCAGGTCAATTTCGCGACCTCCCCATTATAAGTCAATGGGGGAAAAATCAACTCCCTGTTTTTACCACTAAAACGGGTCGGAATGGCCCCATATACCATACATGACTTCATATACGATCAACCTTCACTACCTTGAGGTCTGTTTTGCTGTTGGGCAGCTGTGAGGTCATGTGACGTCATCAAAGGTCACCAAAGGTTTTTGGCCAATAACTCCATACAGGAACAAGATACAGACGCGTGGATGGTCTCATTGTGTTCAGCTCGTCAAGACGCATCGAATGATATACATGATGACCTCGAGGTCACGTGACCTGAGGTCAACCTTTGACCTTGACCTTTCGAGGTCAACATATATATCATTCGATGCGGATTGACGAGAGGATCACGATGATGCCCTTAGTTTGTTCCTATCTTGACTAATTCGAAAGTTATTCGAGAAAAACTCTCTCCATATTTAGCGCCGCCATTTTGACTTTTTCGACCCCTGTGACGTCATCTTTGACCTGACCTGAAAATGACCTCAGTAAAAATTGTAGATCTTGACCGTGCGTATCCGATGCCGTTTACCGCTTGTCGCTATCTTGCTTCGTTCTCGAGATCTCAGGGGGGGCGGTCATCCGCCCCCCCTCCCCCCGTCGGTACTAAGTTGGCGCAGACCCCCGTCGGTGCGCGGGCTAAAGCTTGATGTGTTTGCCATGACATTGGCAGTCGAAAACGGAGCCTAACATCACGATCATTGGAATTGTGTGAATTAAATGGGCGCTGCAATTACCTGGTGAGACACCTCCGCTCTCACCTGGTGAGAGCAATTACACCTCCGCTGAGGTGTAAGCTCATTTGAAGATGTGCACTTAGGTAAATGGGCCGCTTTTTCATATTGTTTCACTTACATAGGAATTCATGCACTCGAAAACAACAATCATTTTTCTCGACTATTTCAAAATAGCATTTTCATGCCCTTAACGTGCGTTCATTTATCTATGTATTGTTTTTTAATGTCCCAATATCTGAGGGGCGTATGGATCTCAATCATACTAGCCAAATATGTATATTTCACGCTGCTGCCGTGTCGATAAAACAATGCGCGGCGCTGGAAGTAAAAGGAGGCCACTGTGGGGAGACGAGCTGGGCCGGTGCCAGTAAAATACCGAACTTGGCGAACCTTGGTACTCTTTTAACCCGGCAGTTGCTGGGGTATTTCGCCACCCACCGTTTGCTGGGGGGGGGGGGCGTTAAACGCCCCCAGCCGATAACTCGAGAACCAATAGGCGCAGCGAAACGCACGAGGCGGCAAACGAAAGAACGCGACGAGACGCTTCAGATGAGTACTTTAAAGTTGAATTTTGAGGTCACAGGTCGGGTCAAGGTCAGGTCAAACATCTGAAATTGGGCTTTCAGTAGCATGGACTTAAGGACTTTGCAATGGGCGCCTCTCGTCATAAACTCTGTCAAAATGGTGCAAAATCCATCATATAAGGCCTACAAGAGTGTCAGCTCCATGTAGGGGTCAGTCAAGCATAGGTCAGGGTCAAGGTCAGGTCAACCGGGTAGGCACATATCCCCGAAAATCAAAACTGATATTCGCAGCCTGTGACACATGTTTTATGGGTAATTTGGGGCGTAGAACACGATGGTGACATTCATTTTATCATATGTGTACGTGTTTGGCTAAAAAAGTTGAATTTAAGAAATGCATGTATCATGGTCATGAAGTAGTCACGAGAAATTGCCGAGATTCAGTTCGAGATTTTGGAAAATGCGGAACGACAATCAATAATCGAAGATAGCCATTTGATTGTTCATGGTATTGGCAGTCTAATGGCGTTTACGGCATGTCTGTATGTCTATTCTGTGATTTTATATGATTTTTTGAATATATGTCGCTTTTGGTCGAAAACTCAGAAATCATGACGTCACTAAAACCTCGATATCTCAAAAATTTTCCGACCGATTTTTTTGAAACTCTGTCACAATAAACTTCAATCAATTCCCTACAGGTACCCAAAATTTGGCGCGCCTGCGGCGCGCCGTTTTTATGCTATGGCCCGGCGAAAAAAGTGGGGGCGTTTAACGCCCCCCCCCCCAGCAACTCGCGGGTTAAGTGATACTTAACTGGTCGGTAATGATGCGGTGGCTTTGTGAATCTAGGGGAGGTTGTAGCTGGCAGCTTTTGTTATAAATGCTTTATTGATCAATAGGTCACGAACTTGTTGAAGTGTTGGAAGCGCTACCTGAACAACTGTGCTGTATGGTTGATCTGATATGACTCTTGCATAATGCTTAATGTGTTACTGTATCTTTCCTTTTGTGTTGTGTCTGTTATATTTCTAATAAAGCGAAGGTATTCTGCTCCCCGAAGAACACTGAAGGGATGAACTTGTGACAATGTGTGAATAAATCCATGATTTCAGATGGCATTTGGAATTGGTAAAAGAGGCCTAAAAATGTAACGGAAAGATTAACATTTGTTATTATTTCAACCTTAGCCGTATGTAATAGTCGTATTATATTTGAATATAATAAATTAGCGGTCGCGTTTGAGCCTGTGCTAAGCTGGTGACCTCAACAACAGAAAGACTAAGCCGGAGCAACCACTGTACATATACATATAGTGCATTCAACACGCACGTCGCGCAATACAACATTTTGTATGTCCCATGCCCACGGACCTTTCAAGCTCACAGCGAAATCGCTGGTCGTTGACAGTAGGCGTGCCAGTTCCGTCCGAAGTTAAACGCCAGGTGATGAAGTTTCACACTCTCAGGTCCCGCTAACGACCGGTCAGAACTTCAGGCGATCACCCTCGCCTCCGCCACTAAACGCCTATAGAGAGATGTGCAAACCGCACAGCCGTTGAACCCAAGGCGAGCTTGTCACACTTATCACAAACAGCCAGATTTGAGATTGTATTTAATGTAGTGCTGACGTTACCAACACACAATAACTCGCCGATATTTCGCTACACAAAGCTGCATATGTAGACCATGGGCATTCACTTTAATCGTTAATTCGACTCACTGCACTGCGTGACCTACCTGTCATGAGCCTGCCGACAGACGATGATGCGGAAACATGGCGCCCATGTCTGCCAGCCGCGTGCGCGTTCTGCTCTGTCTCTGCTCTGATCTGCTTCTGCACGTCTCTGCTCCGTTCGTCTACGAGGTCTCATTTATTCGCGTTGAGCCCGTCTGAAAGGCCCACCTGCACTAGGCACCTACTCGTAAAACTGATCGGATAAGCTAGCCTCAGACCCGCTACCTAATGCTCTGATACTGTAGCACGCTACATCTTGAACATTTAACGTAGTATCTTTTCGGCACGGCTCGGTCCGGCAGTCCCTCTCCCTCGCAGTCATGCCACACGCCTAGCCCCGCTTTCCCACACCCAATCCCCCCCCCCCCCAGTTCCCTTAATCTATCACTGTCCGCACAGAATGGGCAGCCGTTAAAACTCCCATTAAGATGCGCGCTTTTGGAGACAGCTACCGCAGGATGAACGATTCGAATCCCAACAAGTAACAGCTGGATCAGTAACACTGTCAACAGCTCGTGGACCCACGCCGAGAACAGATAACGGCTGGGAGCGCTGGATGAGCAAGATACGTCATCAGATCATGGATCAGTGTAAAGGATGGATGCCGGCTGGAGCACACAGCCTCCTTTGTCGGGGTACAACAACCCAGGGTGAGTGACCCGGCAGAACGCCTTGAAGGTGACCTGCACAGCAGCTGCAAGCAATGACCTGTAGTTCCAGATTTCGCCACTGAATAGAAGAGGCAGCACGCTACGGCCACACCCCGCAACCACAAGGCCTGGCGGGAAAGGTCAGCAGCGAAGCGGGGGGTGTTAGCCAGCTGACGATGGGGACACGCCCAAGGTACTAGTTGCCAGAGCTACCGCCAACCGAAGGGGGCAGCACTATCCAGACGCGAGAAAGGTTGACAACAAAGGATGTATGATTCTGGGAGATAAAACCATTTTGACGGAAGATCGGACGGCTCCTAAAGAAATCAGCCCATACAGTAGCCGCGGGAGAAATGACTGACAAATATGGGGCTTGTGACAAATGCAGGCTTGAATCCCAAGGGCTAGAGTCACCGTCAGGTTAATAGCAAAATACAACCAAGAAAATGGAGCAGCCGGCCATGAACAATGTCTGCAAATCCCAAGCCTGGAGACTAAGCAAGAGGACGTCGGGAAAACAGTTATACCAGCTCAGCGCAATGGTCGTATCGGAAACAGCAATACGGAATACACCGATTCGCCAAAATCTAAAATGAAGGCCAAGATACGAAGTGTCGTCTCCTGAGTACATTGTAAGTGGCTGGAACAAAGAAACGCTGTTGAGGCTAACTAAAGCTGTTATGGGATTCAACCCAATTCAAGCAAACAACGACGAGCTATATGGAATGTGATAAGATGTTTAGCTACCGAGGTATTTGGATAACCAGAGGAAAAGAAGGCTGCTGCGGGCAGTCGATATAAGAATGAAAGTGGTTGAGGATAAAGAAACGGCACGACAGAGCTAATTCACACTTTTATCAATGTTCTTATATCCTACACATCGATGAACCGACTGGTAAAACTCCCAATATGAAGATGGTGAGCGGCCAAGTGACAACGCACGGGAGTAACAAAGACACCCTGGGTGCAATGACTCCGAGGTCGGCTCAGGGCGTGGCAGCCCCTCGAGCTATAAAAGGTGCACGATTCACCCCGGAGGGCAGTCTGCAGCCGGAGCCGGAGACGCCATCTGGAGGCCGCCGTCGGTCCGGGGTCACCCACGAGAAGCCTCTTCAGTTCGACCGACCAGAGCCGGAGGACAACCGCCGACGCTTGTGACCACAATGAGAAGCGGAAGCGCAGAGAAACTCCAGAATGTGAGTGTTGTTGAAGAGTCTGCTCAATCCCAATCCTTGACCCCCCCCCCCCCTTCTGCCCGGTTGCCGTGCCGTGACGACTGCCAAACATTTTCGGTTGCCATAAAATGCACTCTCAATTGGAATTGGAAAACTTAAATTACTTTGAACTTATTGGTCCAGACACCCTAGTAGCATGTTAGGATCTGAATTTCGAAGTCATGTCAGAGTCGCCAGCAAACCGTTATTGTCAGTTGGAGTTCACGATTAGGCCGAGAGCGGGATGCTAAAATTTGAATAAGCAGCTCAGTGTCTCGAACGCTGAAATTGATGACAGGATGCGTGACAGCGTTGAAATGTCTTTGTCTTTGGTTAAACTGGTTCGTTCGATTTATTATCGGCGGGTGCGATTTGAGATTGGAACGTTTGTGAAATTGAGGGTTTAGATTCGTGCTGTACTCACTAAAAGTTGCATTGCGAAATCATTGGTAATATTGCTGTAGGAATTAATTGCAAAGTCGAAATCATTCAGTTATAGAACAGGTAAATACGGTTGAAAGAATGTAATGGTTTAAGGTGGCGACTGATGCATGCAATCGATCTATGAATATGGCTATGAGTTATGATTTTCGACAAATACGAATGCTTGAGCTTACGGCGGAATTTCTTCTGCTACTTAGGTGCAGAGTTGAGAGTAGTGGTTTGAGGTCGACGGTCTGACACTTTGCGACTTGAGATGGTCCTGTACTTTGCGTCATCGAAATGTCGAGTAATAGGTAGATGTAGAATTGCTTGTGGTTAGAACTAATATGCGACTAATATAGGTACCGATCGTTGTGCTTTTGTAGAATAAATACTAGAAAGGACTAGCTTTGTTGGGAAACGATCAATTGGGACAGAAGTTTAATTTAAAAAAAAAACTTACGTGGAATGGAGCTGATGAGATGTCGAACAGGGAGATACTGCAGTGATATTTTACCAGATTCACACTCACTGACACATTCGTTGAATCTACCCGGCCCGAAGAGACCGCACACACCAGTACTGCACCGCGAGTGATGACGCGCCCATCGCGGCGTGGCCTTGACAACTGTCGACTGTCGACGCGGCGCCGGCCGGCGGCCGTGGTGATCGTCGTTCGCGACGCGGGACCGTGCGCCGCTAGATGGCACATGAGAGCAGCGTCGGGAGTGGAGCAGCGGCCACAGTAGGGCAGTGGGCTAACCGTAATTGGGGCGCGTGCGGTAGGTGAAGGTCACTGTATAGGAACATGGTTAGTTGTGAAAAGTTGCCACGGGATAAGAACGTAAACAGTTAATGCATAATTCTAAATACGACATGCTATGTAATATCTAGACTGCAGTTCGTTTGATGTGCATTGTTTACTGTTGATAGGATGATTTAAATTAGATTTCCTCTGAAAAGCTAGCGATCCGTATGACAATATTCTGGCATTCTATAAAGATAAATTGTATAGGTAACTAGTAGTCCATCAGGAACTGCCATCAGAAACTATCGAGCGAGTTTCAAGGGGTCATTTCCGTTTGAGCACTCAGTAATTTACTATGATACGGCGGTCACAACCAGACGACAGATCGGTGTGTACTAATTGGTTCTAGATCATCTGATTAAATCAAGAGCGGTTCAAGGTCTGCTAGGGTTGTATACGAGAACTGATGATTAGGTTCACGTGTGCAGCAGAAATTATGACTTGAGATTACGATTTGGTTTGGATAAATAATGCGTTTCTGTTATACGCGTTCTTGCGAGTTAGCGCCAATAATTACTCCACCAATATTGGCACAGGGCATTGTGAGGCACAGACGGCTTGTTTGCCCGTCTCCTATGGCGTAACGTTTACCAGCATGACTGTATGAGACACAGATGCACTTCTCTAAACCCGCGTCCAGACCGGAATAATAAGAGGGACACACCGTCACGTACGCAGGGCATATGCACGTTTTCCGCCAGTGGTACCGGCCACTGTTAATTTTCCCGCTTAGGTAACACTGGGTGAGAAGGCAGTGAGAGGTTTCTACGGCAGGGGGAAGGGGAAGATTGGCACAGTGCAGTGGAGAGTAAGTTATGCCAAAGGCAATAAGCCGAGGGTCAGGGGTGAGTCACCCAAAGGGCGGATAAGTCGAGCCGTAGTGTCCCGGATAAGTCCTCATACTTATTTCGTAAAGGTACTTTGATCGGTACTGGACAGCCTCAGGGGAGGGAAGAATGTACTCCAGGACACGTAAGGCCTTGAAGAGTAAATCCCATGGTTTAAGGATAGTTCCAGGATATGAACTGTGGTCCCTGGGTCGTGAACGGGAATGTTACACGCGGACCGGAAGAGGGCATAGGTAATCTCTCCCGGTAGAGAGATAAGTCGGATATAAATCGTGTATGTGTGTACCATAAGTCTATCGGACGTGTAGTGAATCCCATAAAATAGAAGGGTGGATATTTGTGCATAATGATTCTGGACGGCCCTGCGATAAGTATCTTTGTCGCCGGTTAGCGGAGCATGCATATGGATTTCGGAAAGAGACATTTATCTCGCCGGGGAGATCGTCGTCAGCCAGACACCTAACACTATCGGAGGGAATTTCGGGGGCTGCTAAATCGATTGGGGTGAGTGAATGGAGGGCAAATGCTTTGTGTGGATGAGTGTAAGAATGATGAAGGATAAATCTTAGGATAAGGCCGATAGGAGTTAAGCAGAACTCAGGTTGGGCAGTCCAGCTAATGATTCTCGAGGGCAACTAAACTAGCAACGCTAATACGAACTAAGTGGGCAATTTTCGTAATGGGGTGGCCAGTGATATAGGAATGGGTGACTGGACGAATGATCACATTCAATTAATCAATGTAATTACCACCCATATGTTTGGCAGTGGTCATCAGGACTTCGAATGCCCTGTCCTTCACCTGCCCAACTGTGCCGCAAACCCAGCTGATCGGATCCCCCTATCCCTAATCCGAGCAGTGAAGAAGCATCTCGTGCATTATGGTCTATACAATGAACAGAATCATCAAGCCTCTAAATTAAAAAGCATCTTCCATCAGATGTATTTGTATGCAAGGTGGATCTATATCTACATCTCTCCCAGGTGGACGTCATCGCAAGATCTCTACCTGGATCCATACATCTATCTCAGGATCTCATCTTCATCACTACCTGGATCTCTCTCTAGATCTCTCTCGGGATCTTTTCCAAGACTCTCAAGCTCCCCTGTTCTACCAGCTCTACTATCGAGTTCATTACAGCAGCAAATAGCTCTGTTCTTCTACAACCAGCTGAACGACAGCGGACTGCGGTGGTTGATGAACCGCAACGATGCAGCAGTGCGTACCACGCCCCCCTCTCTTCCATTCCCTTGCTACAATACCTAAGCTGACGTTGGATATAGTGGCATGACGTCAGCCTGTCCCTAGCGATCGTAAATGTTTCTGCCACGTTTACGGCTAATGAGACACCCACACCGGCATCCTTTATTCGCGTTAAAATGTCCAAAATAGGTCCACGAATGGCGCACCTGATATCATACTTATATCCCTGTTTACATCCCTGTTTTACATCATTTTTACATCTCTCTTCTGTGAGAACTTCTCAAAAGACGCTGCCAAGCATCTGGAAATTAACCCGCGAGTTGCTGGGGGGGGGCGTTAAACGCCCCCACTTTTTTCGCCGGGCCATAGCATGAAAACGGCGCGCCGCAGGCGCGCCAAATTTTGGGTACCTGTAGGGAATTAATTGAAGTTTATTGTGACAAAGTTTCAAAAAATCGGTCGGAAAATTTTTGAGATATCGAGGTTTTAGTGACGTCATGATTTCTGAGTTTTTGACCAAAAACGGCATATGTTCAAAAAATCATATAAAATCACAGAATAGACATACAGACATGCCGTAAACGCCATTAGACTGCCAATACCATGAACAATCAAATGGCTATCTTCGATTATTGATTATCGCTCCGCATGTTCCAAAATCTTGAACTGAATCTTGGCAATTTCTCGTGACTACCTCACGACCATGATACATGCATTTCTTAAATTTAACTTTTTGAGCCAAACGCGTACACATATGCTAAAATGAATGTCACCATCGTGTTCTACGCCCCAAATTACCCATAAAACATGTGTCACAGGCTGCGAATATCAGTTTTGATTTTCGGGGATATGTGCCTACCCGGTTGACCTGACCTTGACCCTGACCTATGCTTGACTGACCCCTACATGGAGCTGACACTCTTTTAGACCTTATAGGATGGATTGTGCACCGTTTTGACAGAGTTTATGACGAGAGGCGCCCATTGCGAAGTCCTGAAGTCCATGCTACTGAAAGCCCGATTTCAGGTGTTTGACCTGACCTTGACCCGACCTGTGACCCCAAAATTCAACTTTAAAGTACTCATCTGAAGCGTCTCGTCGCGTTCTTTCGTTTGCCGCCTCGTGCGTTTCGCTGCGTCTATTGGTTCTCGAGTTATCGTCTGGGGGCGTTTAACGCCCCCCCCCCCCCCAGCAAACGGTGGGTGGCGAAATACCCCAGCAACTGCCGGGTTAACTATACGCTTGTCGTTCTGCAGCCGCAGGGAGGCGAAGCCGTGGGAATTTCAGACAGCTTCGGCTCCGGCTCCGGCTTCAGAGAAATAAAGTCAGCTCCGGCTCCGGTTCTGGCTCCGGATGAAATGCCATGGCGGCTCCGTCTCCGGCTCCGGCTCCGGCTCCGCACCCCTGTCTGCAGGTGCTATAAACAGATTTATGCATTTTCATATGGCATTGCGGGATGAAGTGAAAATAGACTTGCATAGTGCTCAGTTGTTTCCAAAGGTGGCTAAACAGGAACATTGCTCACCGTAAGACCTCATCCGTGAATGTCATTGTTGTCACTTCTTAGCTAAAGAGCTAGAATCAGGTGCGTTAGATTTAGCTGCATCTTAAGGGTGCGTTAACTTCGGAGGTGGCTCCGCTCAGCGTTGGTGTCCGAGCACTACTATTCCGATTCTCAGCCAGTAGATGTCACCAGGGTAGAGCGTTTTTTTCCCACGTTAATGACCTTCTCCCCCTCCTCATTTCACGGCCCTTACGATAACGACGTTTGGTTACTGCGCCGGCGCGGCGGGCGGCGCCGACTGAGGGAGATCATGGTGTGTAAACACCGCGCGGAAGGAACACGTCTCTCGACAGGCCTTGCCGGTGCCGTCCTTAGCCTGGTGTAGGTACGTCCTACCCAGTTAGAACGAAAGTGATTATTTGATATGGATACATGTTATCAAATATTGAGTCTGCCGCAGCTCTAGTCACAAGAATGCGTCTGATATCCTCACATGATTGACCTGACGGCATTGTTTTAGTGAAATGCAGTGCTAGATTCACATTGCTACACATACAGGGTTGGGCAGATAAATTGGGAAAAATTTCAACTTCCTCTAAAACGACTATTTTTTGAGTGATAAAGATAATTTTTGAACATAAATATAGGCTAATGAATATTTTTCCATGTTATGCAGGTTGCGTTGTAATTTTGAGTCGGCTGGTCACAGAACGTGGCCTTAAGCAAGCCACTATCAACTTAGTCCGCGCCCACATGCATGCCAATATTCTAATTATGCTCCATCAAATGGCTGAAAGCGGTGTGTATCGAATAGACGTAAACGTTGGAGGAAGAGATGATATTGACTCAATATTACATACCTATTGCGTTGACACCGGCCGCTCCCCCGGTTTTTCAGGGGGGTTAAAAGGCAAAATTCAGTTAAGTCAGAGGATCCTCGCGAAAACAGTGGCGCGAGCTTACAGAAAAGGTAGCCGCGCCATGAGAAAGCGATATACCAGCACCTCAAAACATGTACTCTTATGCATTTATGCATATCAAAACCTGTTAACATAGATGTTGAAGCAGCTGTGACGTTAAAAAGATTGTTTCCTCTTGAAGGGCTTGGAGAAGCGAGCAAGCACGTGCAGGTCTTTTCTGACGATGGTGTCCCCATAACCGAGCATATGAACAACTGCAAACACCATGTAACATCGCAACCAGCCCAGAAGACGTGATATTAGTTCCAAAAAAACATGCAGCAGACATCGGTGATGGCATTCTACTCGGTGACTTCAGACGGTCACGTGGGGCCCCCTTATTTTACGGAATCGGGAGGGGGTTCGCCATTAAAGGGTACCTAACCATTATTCCGGCAGTTCAAACCAACAAGATGGAAGAAGGCAACATCCTGCATGGGGTGATGCTCTTCGAGAAGTCAGCTCCCCGGCATACAGTAAATTAAATACAAAATCTCCTGAAACGGAGGATCCCGCAAACTGTACCCAAGGGAAAATGCCCCCTTCCTCATTAAACCTCAGCCCACACAAGTTCTGGTTGCTGGGGCGTTTTTGCGGGTGAGTCTAACGAACGTCCCCATGTGACTGTGACGAGCCTCAGCAGTGCCAGTCGGCTACAATTACGAGCCATTTCAGACGGAAGATCTCGCCGCGCGTGCAGTCAGTCCAGGCACCGACAAGGACTGATGCAGGTGGACTACGGTGACCATATTTAGTGATAAATGTGTAAAATTGGTGTGACAATATGTGATCCAAATTTGAAATGCCTATGTTTACAAATTTCTAAACTACGGCGTTTTAAATGCAAATACGTATTTTGTCCCAATTTATCTGCCCAACCCTGTACTACCAGTAAAACGCCTTTTGGGCGAAGAACGAGCGAGCGAGATAGTGAGCCCTGCACGTGCGGAAGGGCGAGAGGGTACTTCCAACGGGGCTTGTGCAAAGCACCCTTCTAAACGGTCGCTAGCGGTGTGCCAAATTTGAACGCAATCGGCCCAGCCGTTCCTGAGATCTGGAAGCGGCATTCTGCACGTGCGCACGTGCAAACGGGTCCAAACTGACTTTTGCACGGCACTCTACTAACCGGTCCCCAGCCGTGTACCAAATTTGAGCACAATCGGCCCAGCCGTTCTCGAGATCTGGAAACGCCCCCTGCACGTGCGCACGTGCAGTAGCACCCTAACCGCAACACATGGGAATGCATTGCCTGGTGGGTGCCGTTTATGCCCCTGCAGGATAAACGGTGGACCTTACGTCAACTCTGAGGACATGCTAGCAAAAGAACGTTAACCCTCGCCCTGGCAGGGGGGGGGGGTCGATGCGACCCCCCCCCCCTAAGGTTTTTGGAAGACAGCGTAAAAACGGCGGCGCGTTGCGCAGCGGCGCTTAATTTGGCACGGCCTATGGGGCAACCTTTTGACATATGACCTGAAAGTTTCAGGTCCGGGTGGCCTTGGGTCAGGTTACCAGGTCAGAAAAACCGGTACAAGGTCATGGTCAAATTTCAATTTTATTTTTGCACTTGTCCAACTCACAGTTTTTGACTGATTTCCTTCAAAGTTTCAGGGTGTGCTAAGTTCACCGAGTTGTATAACATATAGTTCGGGTTTTTTGATGTCACTGACCTGAGGTCAGTTAGAGGTCATTACGTCGTAATGGGAAAATACTATGGGAAAATACTAAATTCGGAAAATACTGGAGATATCCGCTTCGTTCTATCACTTTTGTTCTTTGAAACCACAGTACTTGACAGCAGGTCACTTGGTGCTTCTTTGTTTGGTGTACTTATCTATGGGTCTATTTTCTGACGCAAAACTCACAGTCAAAAGCGTTTTGCAGAACTGATAAAGTTTTCGTTTCATTTTGGTCGTTACAATGAATGAACGATTAAAAGAATAAACGCATCTTCTTCCATCGATGTACGCATTCGCAACAAACATAAGCAAATCCAACGTAGATGACCCACTTGCTTCAACAGTTTGTCGTCATATCCGAGCTTGGCCACAGCAAATGTCCTTTCGTGACCTTTCTATGGCCGTGCACCCCAATTTTACCACCGCATTTTCCGGCACCGTTTCGCTCGGCCTTTGACGTGGCGACCTTGCGTTAACTACAGCAGTTCCTTGGCGTCGAGTGCCAGTGGTGTGGTGATTGATCGAGTGCTAACCGGAGGCGGGTTCTTTTTACCTGTCGCGGGGAGTACAGAAAGTCCATGGGCGCTGGCTCGGGACGAGGGCGGGGTGTGGGTGGACTGCCCCTTCCACCAGTGAACGATGGGGTGTTACCGCAGAACGGCTGAAAAGAACCCTGTGCTGCGCTTCACGGTCTTGAGTGGTGCGAAACACGTGTGAGTAAATAAATGCAATGTTTTCTTGGCTGCTTATCTCCATGCACATAGCTATGAATATACAAATGCGGAGGTCAGGTGCACCACCAGATGATCAGCGCTGCTAAAAATAGACGTGTCAGAATAGGATGGCCTCCTATCAACTTGATATCCAGGTCGCGCCCAGCCCTGGGTGGTTAGTTTTCCTGAATGAATCCATGCGCGCTCGGTATGACCCATTCGAAGGCGTGCTACTCCTACGATGGCTTCCTGCCGATGTCGTTCGGTGGCGCACTTTTCGGGAAACCGGTGCACTTATCTATTCATGGTGCTGCCGCAAAGGTGCTAGTTAGCAGCTGATACGACCATTGCGAGTGATAGAGCGTAATAGAAGTGACGTGTCTCCCTCCACCCAGCGGCTGGTGACTGACGGGCTATTTGTGAAGTATACAGGAAAATTACGAAAGAACGGAAACTCTAGAAAAAAATGTCGAATTCATTAAGAATCTACAATGACGTGACAGGATGCATGCATGGCAGCCTGCCGACTGAAAAATGAGAGCTTCGTAAATAAATCGGGATTGCAAGTTTTTAGGGTTAAATCAAATTTAAATGCATAGTGAACATAACATAGACAACCATAAAAGAGAACTCCGTCATCACTATTAAATTGATTTACTATACACACAGAAAAATATTGACACCGTTAGCGGTGTAATTGCACAGTACATATCTGAGCACTTGAGGAAAGTTAATTTAGTCCCTTCCCCGCTTAAATTACTCGCGCTTCTAAATGAACACCAGGAAGAAGGTAATAGAACACTGTTAGGAGGGTTGGGTGTTTTACTACATGTAGCAAAACACCCAACCCTCCTAACAGTGTTCTATTACCTTCTTCCTGGTGTTCATTTAGAAGCGCGAGTAATTTAAGCGGGGAAGGGACTAAATTAACTTTCCTCAAGTGCTCAGATATGTACTGTGCAATTACACCGCTAACGGTGTTAATGTTTTTCTGTGTGTACGCTAATGCATTATGCATGGTAAGTGTTTGCATTGCGTTATTTTTGTTAACCTCACTTAGCACTCTGAAATGAATCCATGACTGCAGACTGTCGTTATAAGCCATTTAATGGATGAAAGATGTGTGTACACTGGACATCGGACGTAATGTCATTAGACCCCACAATGTTACGTATGTAGTACGTCAGCCGCAAAATGATCATTTAGGAATGGTCTTCGTCCATAGCTATTTCATGTCCATGCACTTAGCGATCAGTGATCATCACAAAACGACAAATGTAAGTACACAGTCAGTGCATATTATGAAAAGAAAACCTGATCCGGAGAACAGACTCGACATCATTGTGCATAAGCATTTCCGAGAAACGACAGCAAGTGTTCTTGCATTCTGAGGAACAAGGCTACACAAATACGATACTTTGTATAAGCCATTAGGCGGATACTTTAACGCACTTAATTAAAACCATCCCTTACTTCAGTAGCACCTAATCAATGCAAGTGAATAGACATTCAGCCTCAATTCGAGCATAGGCACACTCACGATGTGGACGCGTTCGAAGAACGGCAGGTGACTGCTGGTGCTCATCAATCCTAAGATATTTGCAAGTTGTACAGATATTTTAAATCTAATCGGCTAATGCATTCCTTGAGGTAGGCATTTTCTTCTTCAATGTCTCTCAAAGACTGCATTGCCAGCCGATGAGACTCGCAAACGCTGTCTACAAGAGACTTTGGCAAGAGGCGGTGCCGAATCTCCTTGCGAATTTCTTTTAAGGTCTCCTGCTTCTTCAAAATCTCTTCTTGTAGCTCTTCAATCTCTGCCACATACTCAGAGGACGAACTCAACTTGATGTCTTTAGGAATTACGACGTCTTCCAAAATCTCTGGTTTTCTGTATGATTTAGACGCCTCTTCAAGTTCTTCCGCTATTTTCTTTAGTTCGAGCTTGGTTGCTTTGTAGTGAAGAATTTCTTTCTCCAGTAACCTTTCCTGTTCAGCTATCTCCTCTTTTTGCTGTTCAAGGCTGTTGGAACCTACATCAGAGCCATTTCCTTCGACTTTTGTGCTTTTCATTAAACGTGACGGCTCTTTGATATCTTGAAAGAGTGCTTGCGCGAAGTTATAGTACGCATCGTGGATGCGTTTCAGTTCCTTCTCGTCCGATGTGCCAGCATGAGCGAGCTCATCCAGCAGCCGCAGACCGCTGTCGAACTTCTCCTCCAGTTCCTTGATGTCGGCGTCAGGGCCAGGGAGGTTCAGTTGAGCCATCTGCTGGTGGAGGCTGGCCAGCTGAGGTGAGCACTCCTCCTTGTCTGTGATGAGGTGCCGAGGGACCAGGCCAGTGTCCTGCCGACACGGTGGAGGCTGGGTCACTGCCGATGAGGATGGCAGGCTAGTGTTCTGCTGACCCGATGGAGACTGGGTCACTGTAGCTGAAGATGGCACGCGCATCTCATCGCCCTGAACAGGAGAGATCACAGCCGGCAACGGGGCGCCGCCGTCCTTTTGCGACTGCGCCCAGTCCCCTGATGTCGGCAGTTGCAGCTGTAAGAGCGCCGTCTCTGATGTCCACGGCGACGTGTGCTGAGTGTTCTCGTCTTCCCCTGTATCCTCCTGCTGCTCTTCATGTCCTTCCAAGTTGTCCTCATCCGACGTCTCTCTGTCGAAGACAGGACAGCTCTTCCCCACATCAAGAGGTGATTCATCATCGCTCTCGTCATCTAAGCCGGATACGTTTCCATCGAGCAGGTTATCTGGGATGATGGCCGAACTCTCCCAGATTGCGTCGCTGGAGGTGGGGAAAAATAAAGAGTCGGAGAAGGCAATCAGAGATCCATGGGAATCCCTTGAATCCGGTGTTTCTTCCGATGACGGTGTGGACGATGTTCCCATCTTTTCTGTCTCATTTTGCTTACCTTGGTGTTGGCCTGGCTCCCTGGATGTTGCAGAC
The DNA here is from genome assembly GCF_019059575.1 of Amphibalanus amphitrite. Lineage (NCBI taxonomy): Eukaryota > Metazoa > Arthropoda > Thecostraca > Balanomorpha > Balanidae > Amphibalanus > Amphibalanus amphitrite. The sequence continues at coordinate 168,969 of NW_024882061.1, forward strand.
ATGATGCTATTTATTTTCATGCCAAAGCCATATCGATTTTACTGTATTTGATGTTTTGTGTGCAACAGGACATTATTTGCAAATTGTTTTTGAATTGGACCAGAAGAGCACCACCCAAACAGCGAAACATATCGGCACACGGAGAATAAATACAGCTATATCAATGGCATCGGGTATATGGTAAAATATAATCAAGTATAGGAAAACACCTCTTGTGAAAAATAACACTGTATTTCATTCAATTAATTGATTAGACAAGTTGTAAGGCCTTTTTCCAAGCCCGATTTCATCCGCCTAAAAATCTAGGCTTGTGCTATACCTTACTGAGGTGCTTTCAACTCTGAAACAATTTGAACATTTACCAACAAATTTCGGGCATTCATATGAACCTGTCAACGTAACCAGGCTATTAAAGATGTAAAACAGTTAAAGTCATCTTCTGTACCACGATAAAAAAAAAAAAATGCATAGGCACACTGCCATTTCAACCAATGAAAGTGTTAAGTAAATCAAGTTTTCGTATAGGTCTAAACGAACAGAGGTTTAACCCGCGCCCTACTGGGATCTGCGTATAATACGCCCTACGGGGGGGGGGGGGGGGGGCTATTCATAGCCCCCTCCTAACTCTGAAACTACTGGGCCGATCGTCCAAATTCAAACGGCGTCTGATAGCCCCGGAAAAACTGTCGAGCGGAACCTAATTTCATTGACCTTGAGGTCACCAATGACGTCACAGGTCAGGTCAAAGTAAAAATTATTAGCATTTTGGCTTGTTCACGTTTTGGGCTCTGGCCGCCGTCTTACAAGTCAGATCAGGCTCATTTTTGGTTCAGACACTCGTGAACAGATGCTCTAGATACCCTGAGGGTACCGAACTTGTACTTTGATTTTCAGGTCAAGTTCAGGTCATCACAGGTCACGAAAATATTATATCATGCGTCGGTCACGTGACACATCTTTTATGGTCCATTTAGGCCAAAAATTTCGAATTTGATGTCGTCTGTGTCATTCGAGGTCATTTTGAGTAGAATTTAGCTTAGATCAGGTCACTTTCAGGTCGAAAAAGGTCAAATTTTGAAGTTAAAATTTTTCAATAAAAAAGGTGTCTATTGGATGCAGTTTGAGCTCAGAAACACGATGGTGCTATTTATATTGGCGTACGATGTCAATTACGTGCTGAAAATTGATTTGAAAAATTAATAATTGTGATTTTTTGCAATAATGCGTATAACTTGGCCATTTTTGAAGATATTTAGCTTAAACTTGCTCGAGTTAGTCATTACGGAGCGAGCGAAGCGAGCGTAGTCTTTCCTTAGATTAACGGAAATTTCTGAGTATGAGCGGCCGGCCGGCCGGCCGGCCGGCCGTGGTCACGCTTTTGCGAGGCTTATATCTCAGCAACCACTTGACCGATTTACACGCAGTAATTTTTGTAGGGTAGCTTCATTCCTTCTACCAAGTATTGGACTATTCCTGATGCATGTGGGTGACCCCTTATGCACGTGCCACGTGCAAAACGAAGAGGTGTCCGTTTTGTAATTGTTGCAATATCTCGGTAACTACTTGGCCGATTGCGCTGAAAGTTGGCATGTAGGTAGGCATCCACTAGGCACTGCATATCCATGTGCCAGAGTTGGGGCGCTGCTGCACGTGCGCACGTGCAGGGGTCGTTTCCAGATCTCGAGAACGGCTCGACCGATTGCGCTCAAATTTGGTACACAGTTAGGGACCGGTTAGTAGGGTGCCGTGCACAAGTCAGTTGGGACCCATTTTGCACGTGTGCACGTGCAGGGTGCCGCTTCCAGATCTCGAGAACGGCTGGGCCGATTGTGCCCAAATTCGGCACATCGCTAGAGACCGGTTAGTAGGGTGCCGTGCACAAGTCAGTTGGAGGTACCCCCTCGCAATTTTGCACGTGCAAGGCCCACCCTCTCGCTCGCTCCGTTAGTCGCCCCAAAACACTGACAACCAAAACGATTCTCTATTCCCTTTGATCATGGTGTGTCATGCTCCTATAACTCTGCCGTTATCCTGGCGGAATGCCCTTAAGATACTCAAATGATTCCTCAAATGATTCCTTTTAAGCATATCAGGGGTTTTGGTCTAAAACAACACCCGGATCATTTTCTTCGAACATACCCAAACCCCTCATTCTTTAAATATCTCCCTTGAATTCTTCTAATATACCCTAGTGTACAGTCTCTGCCGCTACTGTCAGATACCGTACCTGTGCCGCTCGGCGCCTCCGGCGGTGACCGGTCGGCGGGCCGGGACTGGCCGGCCGGGCGGGCGAGGAGGACGGGCAGTCGCTCCCTGGACGTGTTGCTGACTACTAACCCGCGCCCCGCTGGGCTATTCAGCCATACGCGCCCTGCTGGGGATAGAACCTTAGCCCTCGTTTTGGATGTGTTACGATATATCAAGGGAAATCGGACGAGGGAGCTGAGAGTAATGAGACAGTTTCTGAGCAAGTTCTACGACGAATATACCTAGGGCATTATTATTTTCCCTTCTGGGTTTATGTGGGGTCTAATGCAAGAATACATTGAGATCAGTGATGGAAATCACAGAATGATACGGGAGTATTACGTGGGATAATGCGAGTATAGTTTGCAAAATATTCCCCTTATACGCTTAGAAGGAATACTAGAGGTTTCGATGTAAGGGTATTTTGGTAGGTTAAAAGGAGTGTACTGTGGGTATCGCAGGGAATAGAACAGGAATCATATTCCTTTCCTCTTCGGTACTTACTAGGGTATATTAGAAGAATTCAAGGGAGCTATTTAAAGAACAAGGGTATAGTTTGGGTATATTCGAAGAAATGATCAGGGTGTTGTTTTAGACCAAAACCCCTAATATGCTCAAAAGGAATCAAAAAGGTTCTCAGTGTAGGGTATATTTGAAGAATTTCAGAGTGATATTCAAAGAAAGTGTATTTGGGGTATATTCGGAGAAATGATCAGGGTGTTGTTTTAGACCAATTCCCCTAATATGCTTAAAAGGAATCAAAACAGCTCTCAGTGAAGGCGTTATACTGGTGATAATGCTTTCTATCACATGTGTTCCGGTTTTTTTCGAAAATACAAAACTTTTTGGAAAAAATGTAAAAATATAAATTTTGAATTTTATTATATTAAATTTTCGAAATTTTCAAAATTTCGAAAATTCGAGATAGAAGTTTGATAGCGCAGACTATTCTGAGTCCTCTCATGCAAAGAAATTGGATCTATCTTAAAAACTGAGCTCTTGGGAGCGATTGCCGTGGTTCAATGTTTTGCGTCGAAATCGGCCGAACATGACGTCACTCTGACGTCATTTCCGGCCGACCTATGGTAGGTACGAAGCTCAAATTTTGACACAAGGTGTCAAATTGATGCAGCCGAAGGTACTGAAAGTTTGGCGTCGATATGTGAAGTGGTTTGGAAGTTATTGCAGAAAAACTGGAGGGGGGCTATAAATAGCCCCCCCCCCCAGTGGGGCGCGGGTTAATAAATCATCGCCAAGAAACCGGGTCTCATGAGCTCTGAAGTCTGAAACGCATTAAAGTAGTGTTGGACATTGTTAAGAATCCGTTCGTTCTTTACTTCGGTATAAATATAACAGATAACGATTTGACCTCAGTGCTGTATTGAAGTGCAACAGCTTCGACACCAACAGGCAAGGCAATATCGAAAGGCAGTCACCGTATCACCAAGCAAGCAGGTATACACACGCAGCGAACATTTACGATCGCTGATCACAATTTCAATAATTCACGCGGAGTTATATATAAACTCGACAAACTCGATGATGATATGTAGACCTTTAACTGCTTGAATATCTGCTAGATAAGCTGTTGAAAGCTTTTACAAGATATGAACGAATGAAATGTAAATATCCATGCATTGGTCAGTAGATACAATTATTGAATTACCCGTTCACACGCCTATGTTCTCTGTTGAAAGGCAGCCAAACGTTGGAGTTCTGTCAGTATAGCGACAAGTGACAGGTGTTGTCAGTTGCAGTGGCCGCCAGGACAGCTGATAGACTATTCCGTTGTCTAGACTCTGCTTTCATGCGGCCATTTTTGTTCACTCGCCCATGCTGCAAAGAATGGTAATCCTACGCACGCCAGAATCAGCCATGACAGAGTGTTAACAGGCGGCGTGCGTGAACAAGCAAACGCCCCATCCCATGACTTTGGATGAAGTCGTGACACAGGCCTCATTTATCGCCTTTTACCACACGAAGTGTATTGTATTGATGTGTTTTAACCATCACTTTTGTACTGACGTAGACGCTATATAATCCATGTCATGGAAGGTCTTAAAGGGACTATCCCACCTTTAACATGGGGTTTGAGTTGAGATAGCCAAGTTTGCGGCGGGGTTCAAAAACCACTAACTATCTAGGTTGCAACCCCCGCGGCCTCTTGGTGTTGAAGAAATTCGTTCCCTTTATTTGAAAATGGGCCTTGTACAAGGCCCTATCTTCAACATGGAGCGACCGTTAGTGTGACGTCACCTCGTTTAGTCATTCTGATTTAAATGGGTTTGTTCGTTGAAAAATCGCTTAAAACTTGGTCTGAACTTTGTTGTGGTGCCTACAGAGTAAAAAGAATCAGCTTTATGACAGTAATGTGGCCTGGGGAAGGAGGTAATTTTGGGCTGTGACGTCACATATTTGAAAGTTTGTGTTTGGAATATGGGAAGCCTAAGATGTTTAATGAAAAATAAATGCCAGAACCGTGTTCCTGGTCATCCAATCTACAAAGTCGGGCACAATTTAACTGGTTTTAACAACATTTTAGTAGGTGGGATAGTCCATTTAATACATTATCTATATAAGCGCATCACTTTCAACCAATCATTGGTCTCTTCTCTTTTCTCATCTATCTTCACATCCCTGTATGTATATTTTTTTCTGATAGAGCTGATGTAGGTAAACTGAGTTCGTCATTCTTGCTATACATAAGCATAGATGTATAGAGATGCGCATAGGCGTTTTTTGTTGTTGTTTGTTTTTTGGTGAAATCAACATCAAGTACCGTTAGTCGGGCAGGTTAGCAGTTACAATACATTTGTTCTGTGAACGCCGGAGCCGTCAGAACTATCGAAAAGTATCAGATCATCACTAAAATAGGTCAGCTACACACTCCTAACTGCCAACCATACTGCCCAACTCCTAATCGTACTGGCAATCGGTCATGTATCATATTTCAGCTGTTCCCTGCGCATGGCTCATTTTCAGTTTCCTGATCATCGCCTCCGCAGGTCACTGACGAACGGTATATTCTGCTGATATTTGCAATATGTCCGTAAGTAGCTGCTGGCTGTCAGCGAATGGTCGCCCGTTACGTCTGTTGTGAGCACGTCCGACCAAACACATAGTGGCCTCATAGAATGGCTTGACGTCAACAGTTCACTCAGCTCACTCGCCGAGGACAGTTTGTGTGAGCGCCTGGGTACTTATTGAACACTGTTGTTGTCAGTCATGTTTACGGCGTGTACCATTAGATATATTACTGTGCAAACTCACTTATTGTGCTGTTGGAGACCATTGCTACTTCCGATGAACGTCATGTCACGCCATGTGGCCGGTGTCTATTTTGACTCATTTCCAGGGCGTGGAGCAATTAGTCCGCACATTAGCGGCACGGTGATCCGGTCGTAACATACCGAGGTGCGTAGGTCAGCCCCCCCCCCCCGAAACTCGGCACTTGGGTCACATATGGCGTCAGTTGGCAGCGCTACAAAGGTCGTCAAAGTCATGAAAAAATAGCTGCTATCTCATAGGCAAAGTCAAAGATCAATTCGAATAATCGGTGTAATCCGCGTCGCGCGTAAGAGGTAATCCAAAACAATTTTCGTGATTTTGGCATTTAAAATTTGCCCATAACTCGCGTACTGAGATTTGAGTGCCTATCTGTATGCCTCACCATTCCTCGTGCTAGAATGTCAGTTGCAAGGTATGGACGTGGGTGGCTTATATACCTCCCACGCAGTACGAGGCCTACACCCATTTACAGTCATTTGCCGAAGATTAGTAAGTGACTGCGTCGGTACATTCATTATAGCCTAAGTTTCATTGACACTTTGATGACACTAAGACACGATGGGCGCGTTGGTAATAACCTCACTGGGATCGTGCAGGCTTCGCGCACAGCCAACATTATCCAAAACATAGAACACCACTGAAAGTGGTGCGACATAATCTATCAACGGTAACAGTTTCTTAATTTTTCCTCAAAATTCTTGTGAAATCAAGGCATGCATCTTGAAAAGCATTTGCAAGTATTCCTAACAACACTGCTTATTTTACTACTGTGTAACTATGTATGCTCATGCACGGACACCAATTTGGCGTTTTTTACCGCAACACACGCTCTTTGCGCACAGAGCTTTATCTCAGCAGTCGCCGCGGTGTACCGATCGAGGTCGGTGCCATCTCTCCCGAGCTTTCTGCGCCACCGGTGTGCAGTGACATCAGCGGGTGATCAGCATAAACTCCGAGTGGCGCTCGTGAAACGGGGCGACGGGAGACTCCGTTGAGTTCCCTGCCCTTCACTGCGAGTGGACTCGAGTGTAGGAGTCGCCGCCGGTGTATGACAGGCAGGCTGGTATGAGATATATAATGTATTTACGAAATGCGAGGGTATGGTACAGTGGAAATGAAACCAGTCAACACCGCGGCAGCAACAACATAGCTGCCAGTCATGAGGGTCGTTACGCTTTCTTGCAGTGGAAACATGCACATGCTCTGGCTGATTTGATGTCTATGTACTTGGGTCCGTTGGCACATTGTAGTTCAACCTGTACCTGAAATGGGACAATATAATGTCAGAACAAAATCAGCGAGCAAATGCCACATCCGAACATGAGGATTGTGATGATGTTATAAACGATACATGTGAATTAAATATGATAAATAAGTGGAATGCAAGGACTCTAACTTGTGTGTGACTGCCGAATGCTGTGGCGGCAAAAGACATCGAAAGCATGCCTTAATCTTGATATATTTCATTGTAATATAACGCGAAACTAGACCTGCTGCTGACAGGCCAGCATTATTGAAAGCGAACATCTGGAGACTTTTACGAAAACCGGATGGAGTTATTATTGCGCACTGAAAGCATAATGTAGGTACTGCTGTAATTTTATAACGTTTCATGATTTGACCAGGCATGCGTTATGTATGCATGATTTCTGACCAATATTGCTGCCCAGGTATTTTCTCTATTGTTCTAAAAGTGGTGGCTATTTGGCTGTTTTGTGAAGTTTTCCATTGAGGTAGGCAGCACTTTGATACTGAACAACTTTAAATGTCAGGCCACGCAAATCTAAACCTTTTGTTGCTGACGTCGCTGCAAGACACTGTTTTCTCTCCGTCCATCCGTCCGTCCGTCTCCATCCGTCCGCTCTCCGCCCATGCACGCCACGACTACGCAATCAGCTGTACATACTTCAGTCAGCTCTAACGGGATCTGCTCACGTTTTTCGTCTCCATGATGTTGCAGCACTGCGACACTGAGGTCAGTAGGTGACGCGGGTTCAGCTTCATGGTCGCCCAGCTGGACGGCAGCGCGTAGGATTCGCAGGCGCCCTGGCAGGCATTCACCGTCAGAGCCAACGGGAGACAACCGGGCACCACCACCCGCTGCGTGTGACCTGCCGGGTCAGGTCAGGGTCAGGTCAGGTCAGGGTCAGGGTCAGGTCAGGGTCAAGTCAGGTCAGGTCAGGGTCAGGTCAGGGTCAGGTCAGGGTCAGGTCAGGGTCAGGTCAGGGTCAGGTCAGGGTCAGGTCAGGATCAGGGTCAGGGTCAGGTTCAGGTCAGGTCAGGGTCAGGTCAGGGTCAGGTCAGGGTCAGGTCAGGGTCAGGTCAGGGTCAGGTCAGGGTCAGGTCAGGGTCAGGTCAGGGTCAGGTCAGGGCCAGGTCAGCATATACGAGTATTAAGGTAAACTGGTTTCAGCTGGCACATGGTGTGGGACCCGAAACAAGCTAGTTGCAATATTTACCAGTAAGTTGCAATTCTCATTGACAAACGTCGACAAAAGCGCAACTGGAAATCCCTTGCACGTTAGCTGTGGCTGACAGACACGTCTCTAAGTGTACTAACTTAATTAGCCATCATTTAAGCCTCTGGACTAAATTTTGCAAAAAATGCAGATTTCACATGGCAGCAGGACGCAATTTGCTGTCGTTCGGCAGTTAGTAGAGGGTCAGTGAGGGCCAGCCGACTAGTCTACAGCTGGGCATCTTACCGACTAGTCTGCAGCTGGGCTCGTCGTACTCGAAGGCCTCCAGCTGACCGATCTTCTCCAGCTCGAGGCTTTGAGTTCGGTGGGGAAGGTGAGCAGAGAGCACACAGCTCAGTACTGTCAGCTCGACCGCCAGGAGGAGCACGGCGCCGGTCGGCATCACTGCGGGGCAGGGCGGGGCAGGGCAGGTCAGCGTATGTGAGAGGAAAGCCATGCGGGTCAGGGCAGGTCAGGTCAGGTCAGGTCAGGTCAGGTCAGGTCAGTGGATGGTCAATTGGTTCGGTCAAGTCAGGTGTTGGACAGAAGGAACGCGGCCGGATCGCTGCAAGTCTGGTCATTTCAGGTCAGGTCAGGGTAATCGGGAAAGGAGAATGAAAACTGCATCACTGCACGTCTGATAAGGTCAGTTCAAGGTGTGGAAGAAGAGGCACGGCTCGCATCACTGCAAATGGTCAGGTGAGGGCAAAGTGCGGAGACAAACAGTGGAAAGTACAATCAGGTATGAGGCAGTGATGCATTGCAATAACATCGGTCATGATGATGACGTAGGTAATTACCATCGACGCCTTTTCAGAAGAAATAGCAGAGGTGGGCATCGCTACCGAAATTTGGAAACCGCTACCGCTACCTTCCGCAACCTAAGGTACCCAAAGCGCAATCGCAACTCCGAAACTATTTTGCAGATCGTAAAACCGCAACTCACAACTCCGCAACTCCGCAACTCCGCTACCAACCTCTATTAGGTTCCTATGTTTTATCAGTTTTAGTCCTGAAGTGCAGTGTTATGTCTGACAGGTAGTACCTTTGGTTGACCTCTGTTGGTGACCTGACTGTTGGTGACCTTTGATGACGCCACGTGACCTATAATGCTCAATGCGCAAGTCATTGCGACACCAGTCGACGTAAATGACCTGCCAGTGCTACTCTTTGCATGTTTTAATTGTTTGGGATCATTTTGCCGCAAATCCGGACGAGTCGTATTTTCTCCCATTGACTTATAATGGAGAGGTCACACAGTTGACCTTACCTTAAGTCACAAATATAAAAAAATATGAGACAATACACTTTGTACCTATATCTTGTTACCCTTGTCACATGCAGACAGTTTCAAAGTGATCGGTCAATAGGTGTATCTGTATTGCTATATTGCCCTGTATTACTAGGGCGGGTGTTTAATTTTTTTTCGGAGATTGGGTCCCTTGACTTGACCTGGTGACCTGACCTGAGGTGACCTGGGTCTGACATGTTGATACAATGTGTGGAAAGGATGTGTTAATAGCAGTGTCGAAAACAGCCCCGCTGCCGCCGCCTTTTTTATATATTTGCGGAAAACCTTACGGAGGGGTGTCCAAACACCCCCCCCCCCGCCCCCGGCCCCGTGCTGGCGACCATAAAATTTGACTTAACCCTCGCTGTGTGCGGTGTTTTACAGCGTCTAACGTGTACGTCGGTTGGACCCCCTCCCCCCTGCCGTTCGGCCCCTGATCGAGCTAGAGCTTCGCGGGGAAAAAAAACGAGCGTGTTGCCCGTGACGAGAGGAAGCCGATGATACCCAATTTTAAGGTCATAGGTCATTGGTTGACCTTCCAGGCCAGGTCAATGACCCAAAAGTCGGGAAAATCGAACCTGCTAGAACTTCGTAAAGTGAAGCTTTTATGCTTCTTTTTTTTTGGGGGGGGGGGGCGCTGATAACAAATTTCATGTTAGTTTTGATCAAAGAGGACGTCTTCATGCATTTGGGCCTGGTCGGGTCAGGTCAGGTCAGGTCAACCAGTAGGCGTCCTACCGCCTATCCAGTGTCAACCACCACTGAAAGCCTCGTAACATGTTACTAAGGCACTAAAACTACTTCGTAAACGAAATCAGCTTCAAAAACTAGCCTGGAAACACGTGCAGTGTGCAGTGGAGTGCAAAGAGTACAGTGGCGCCCCCACCAGCGGTGGCGGCCCCGGTAGCGGTTGCGCTTTAGAATTTTTCGCTTCCGCAACTCGCAACTCCGCAACTTTTTTGGGCTCGGTAGCCGATCCGTAACTCCGCTACCAAGAGGGTAGTCCGCAAGTTGCGGAGTTGCGGAGTTGCGGACTTAAGTTGCGCAATGCCCAGCTCTGAGAAATAGTAGAACGAACTGGGATAAAACGTGGCTGACGAGCATACCCTCAGAAAAAGTTGGATATAAAATTCGATAATCGTGCTTGATATCGATATATAAACCTCAATGCCGATAGAAAAACCCTGACGAATATTAACAGCAGGTGTTTTCTACTGTGCATCGTTCATATGCACTGCGACGCGTTCTGTGACGCTTTGGACTAGAATGACGTCAACATCGAATAATAACGGCTATTACCCTCATCAACTGTCCACAAAAGGTAATAAAACTGCTGACAACTGCAACGAAAAACTACACTAAGCAATTAGCTCACTGACAGAGACAACTCACACTGCATAGTAACGCACTATGTGATATAGTGACGCTCATGTCAATCTCAGTAAGTCCCGGTTGCCACGGTGCGTCCCATGACGGGCGGCTGCAAATTGAGCACCCATTTCGGCAGCCACTATCTGTGCGGGGAACGGCATCCTGCGGGACTCTGGGACCGGCCGGCGGTAATGAGATGGCAGCTCAGGACGCAGCGGCGGCAGTGAATTGTGGCCACCAAGTCGTTCATCAGATGAGGAAGGAATGTCAGATAAAATAACTTGAGAAAAATATATGAAATACTCGGTACTGACGGGAGTAAGAATTTCGTTCTTCAATGGGATGAGTGACGTGTGTTATCAATATCTTATGCGATTGAAAAGGTGTAATTCAGCAGCGACCTGCCCACAGTCGTAATGTGGGCGCCCTGAACGCGGCCCATAGGTTCAGTTCCGAATGCTGTTCACTGAACAGCGTTCGGTGGGTGCAATGGTCAGGAAAGGCCATTTTGACCATCCAGCTTGACAAAGTGGTGTCAATTGTTACAGCAGCAATGCTAAATTGCCACACCCTGTGGCTTCATGTGCCTTATCTGATCACATAAATCTTTAGTTCGTCTTTAATGGCGTCATCTAGATAGGAGATAAATTCACAAACTTTTATTAAATCATTCTGGCATCCAAAACCTTCCATCAGTGCATTGTCAAGACAAACCAATGAGCCAGAGTAAATATATGTCGTAGGCATCGGGTGAAATCCGTCATTTCATGAAATGTCTAGGCATTACATGGAATGCCGGCAAAAACTGAAATATTCGTAGAAATACGGGCGTTACAGCGAATGCCTGAAAATTTTAGGCTTTTCATGAAGTGCCAGGCGGAGGCCAGGCACTCCCTGAAATGTGGTCAAAACCAATTGAGTACATTTGTTGCCTAGGCAAAGGGCTGGTTTCCGCGCTCAGCTTTGCGGGAAACCGATGCAAACGAGGTTGGGGTGGTCGGAACAGATCGCACTCTTGGCCTGAGAGAGGCGTTCCGAGAGCAGTCACTTTTTGGAGGGCAAGGGATGAAGCAGTGTGCATGCCGGGCCAGCGCCAAACAGTGCAACACCAAAAGGTGCAAGTACCGTAAGGCTGGAATGATGTGTACGAATCGGTTCCACGCAGCGCTCCCATGTGTCAACAAATAATAAAACAGTTCTGGAACCTTTTCTTTGAAAATGCGGTCTCTATAGGAGAGTTTCCAGACGATATTTTTTTTTACTGCCTATGGACCAACACAGTAGACCCCACACTTCAGAGAAAGCCGATAACTGCACAGTGTAATATTTGTGTACTAGCTAACAATAAAGTATACATAGGTACGCTGCGCTGCAGACGAGACGATCCGTGAAATATCTCGTAGTGTTAGCCCATTTTACACCAATACGATAATGTCCCTCCCCCTCCCGCCCGCCGGCGTGTATACTCGTATGCACACAACCGTCCGCGTACGAAAAGTTTTGTTACAGAGAGTGCCGGTCGTCTTTTGGGCAATCCATGTAAAGCCTAGGCAACGAGTGTACTCAGTTAATTTTGACCATATTTCAGGGAGTGCCTGGCCTCCGCCTGGCATTTCATGAAATGCCTAAAACTTTCAGGCATTCGCTGTAACGCGCCTATTTCTACGAAGATTTCAGTTTTTGCCGGCATTCCATGGAATGCCTAGGCATTTCATGAAATGCCGGATTTCACCCGATGCCTACGACATATATAAGCGGAAGCAAAAGCTTGCTTAAACCTATTGCTTGGGGTCTCTACGGAGTACGTAAACTGGCTGGGGGAGGGGAGGGAAAGGGAGAATCGGACGCCCTTGATCATGAGAATCGCAAGGCACATTTTGATGCGGTAAACGGCATCCGGTTACCGTAATCGTAAACTACATTATTTGATGCTTAAAAACAAAAAAGGCAAACGTTTGAGGATTGAGATTAAAAAATACCGAAAATCATATATATCGTGAGTGGCTTGAACGGCTATACCTTCCTTATTTTATTTATTGGCCGATTCGGTCCAGATTTTAAGACAAGCCTCTCAATGAGCATCGTAATCACAATCTTATCACTTTTCCGCTTTTTCAGGTAAGATAAAAGGCAGGCTTAGTAGGGGAGAGTGGAGCAAAGCGGCCACCCTAACGCTTCTCGCGATGCCAACGCTTGATTTTTAAACTTGGAAAGATTCTTTCTATACCAATGTGATCCCTATTAAGTTGCCTTTTATTTCAACTGCGTTTTATTTCCAAAGGCGTTCACATATGGAAGATATTGACAAAACTTTAAGCCTATGCATATTGGCCACTTTGCCCCATACCCTGGGGCAAAGCGGCCACCGGCGTCTTCTCAAGTCCCGATATGAGAAACAAAATAGTTGCCTCGTGTACGACTAGGGTATTTGATGGTGACAAGGTTTAAGCGAGGATGGACTGTTTGCTTTGTCAGCATCCCACTTGTAGGTAAACAAAAAAAGGATTTTCATGAAAAACATTTAATTGCATTATTTGGTAACTCATGCAACTGAAAAGTGGCCAAGATGAATGCATGACGACACATTTGAATATAAATAATGTTTTTTATCCAGATGGAAACAACTTATGGCCAATTGGGAGGTGGCCACTTTGCCCCGGCCACTTTGCCCCGCGCATACCGTCCGAGACAAAAATATTCCAGCTTAGCTATTAGTGGGGTAAAAAACATTAAAATTGGTAGAATACATGTACGATAACTATGCAATGCATGGACAAGAACGCTTATAAAAATTCCAAGCGGTTATGGAATAACATAACATTTAAAAAATGTAAACACAGTTGGTAATCTGGCAAGAAATGCTTTTCCGTGTTTCACAGAACAATGGTGACGGGCCTGAAACCCCGGTCTGGCTCATTCGAACGACCGTGAAGAGAAGTATAATTGGAAACCATAAATTGGAACTGACGCCAGCTATGAAGGGCTAAAACGATGGGTGGCCGCTTTGCCCCGGGTGGCCGCTTTGCCCCACTCTCCCCTACATTTCTTAGACGAGCTCTGATTTGAATGCTGCCGTAAAGGCCTTCAGAATCGGCTACCCCTCAGAGAGGTGGAATAAGCAGCTCACCTGTCTCGCACAGACCAGTCTCCGAGACTCCTGCTGCTGATCTGGTCTGCTCTGGTCTGGTCGGGTCTGGCCTGATCTGATCCGTTTAGCTCTGGTCCGGTCTGCTATGGTCTCCGGTCTCGCAGACACCTGTTGATGGTCTGCTCTGCGAGTTGCGACCCCTTCGGAGCCGGACGTCCCAGCAGCCCCCGAGCAGTCTGATGTCGTGTGGCACACCGCTCGCCGACCGAAGCCGGCCGCGGCTCTCCTCAGGATCGACGTCACTCGGGGACGACCAATCACCGTCGAGTGTGGGTGGCTGTGACGTCACTGGTAAGATTTTGTCGGAAATGTTGCGGAGCGGTGTGACACGGGCCGGACAGCTTCTCAATAGGGCTGTTTGAAAGTAAGGCATTAAATAGCCTCGTAAAGTGACACCCAATGGTGATGGCAGCCATAACGTGTGGTCACCAGTGCTGATGCAGTGTGCTTGAGTTATGGTCATAAACCAGGCCTGAACTACATACACCTCGGCTATATATGTGCAACGTCGGAAGCCATCGAAACGTTTTAGATCTTTCCGTTTTCGTCATCACTTGTCTGAAACTCTGAAGGTGTGACACTTACTAAAGTGCTAAATAATACTAAACAAATTACTTAAAAATAGCTTTGTAAATTAGACTTACAAAATAAGCCAATGCGGTCTTACCAAGCTCACGGTTTAGGTCAAGGCAAATGCTAGATCTGGTCACGTAAGTAGGTCTACGTTTTTAATGGCATAACATTACATAAATATGAAATTATGTGCTGCGCTCCCCATGCCCCGTGTCGGCCAGTGGGCTGGCGCCCTGCTCGGAAAATGAAGCGGGTTAATATACTGGAAATACTTTTAGTGGTCTTGAGGGCATAAGCAGTAGATATGCACTACCGAAGTATTTTACATTCCACGCGTTTATTACTTCCAATCACTAGTGTTGATGATTATGTTAACATCATGTTTTACTCTGTCCTTAGTTTTTGTTACCTTCTATGTCGCTACCCTACTCTCGCCTTGCCATCCAAAGGTGAAACTAATTCCATACATGTAGTGGACGTTAAGCCCGTCGCGCTGATATGGGACCTCAATGTGTCAGCGTTTGTCACCAAGTGTGGGGGTGTGAAATCAATAGCTCAATTGATTAGCCTACTTCGTACCTATTGCAGCGTGCGTACTAAGTAACCCACATACAGTGCAACACCCGTGCATGAATATTAATTGAGTCGTTTGCATGTGCCGTGGAGGAGTTTAACATTATCTTTCGCTTCCGCGTGAAGCGTTTGTAATAATTATTTGGTGATGGGTAGGTGTCAGGTGATGGGTAGTTTAGTTGAAGGTATTTTGGTTATTCTTGCATTTGGTGATCGAATTATCAACTTCTCTTCACTTGCCTAAAGTCGATTCGATAGCCGAACCGCTCCTCTCCCCTGCACAACGCTCAACAATTTCGAAGATAAGCATATATGTAATCAATATCATTTTTAATATTCAACAGAAAAGCTTAAAATATTGCTGAATATGATTACATATGGTTTATGATAAGTGTCCGAAACGTTTCATATTATTTAGGAGTTAACTTGTATTTGAATAATTTCGGGTCCGAAGTTTCGCATTGCATTTCACATAACAATTGAGCGCTCGTCGAATATAGCGACATTGATAAAGTGCTGAACTTATTTATTCATCACACCATAAAATAAATGCATGTTACAGTTCTCTGGAATGAAATCCAGAGTTTCACAGGTGGAAATACCTGCTGATTGGAGTGTGCAGTGCACTGTGCATCAGTTCATTTTGTATATTATTTTGGCGATATCTAATGCCATGGCATTGGCGCCTGCCGTCTACGCGAGACGTGATCATTAAATTAGCCGTAAGCGTTTTGTAACTCAGATTGAATCACATTTATCTTGTGCATCTAGTTTGCGATGGTTATCAGTTATCTCAGACACACGTAACTAACGTGCGACCGATCTGTCAATGTCATTTCTCCATTTACACCATCGCTATTCCTCGTTTGTTTGTTTGTTTTGTTTTGTTGGGTTAGGCCCTTTCGGTCGACAAGACCATTGCAGATCCGGAAGGATGATAGGAATTAGGGGGAGACATTGGTCTGGGCAGGCACCCTAGTGAGTAGCCGGGGCTGAGCCCGTCCAGAGGACAGGCCACCCAGCCCCAAGGCACTCACTGCACCCGGCTACGGGGTGCGCTCCCTCGGGAGCAGCGGTGCCGCTCCAAGGGAGCAGCCCGCATGAGATAAAGTTGCCTGTCCAGCCCGGAAGGGGGTTGTGGCGTGGAGGAGAAGGATTTCAGTATCCTGAGGATAGAAGCACGGATAGGTGACTATTCCTCGGGTAATTTGCGAACCAGTTTCGCTACATGCTGCACCGCTGTGCAAGTAAGTCCTGCGGCACAGCATCATCGCCTGCGCGCTTAGCCCACCATCTAGCGACAGATATGCACACTACTGTGTCGAATTTCACCATAGAGGCGCCTCTGTTTTAGAGGCGGCCGTAAACTGACTCGGTCGAGGGGTCAGCGCGGTTCGGGACCACGCGAGATATCGGCGCCGATCAGTCGAGAAGCGGGCAGCTCACGGCGAGTGGGGTGGTTACGGACGGGTGAAGTGGGAAGCAACTTGCACTAGAAGAAAGGGTGAGTAGTGACTAGCTAGTACATGCCGTAGTAGCGCGAGACGTTTTTCATTTTTCAACATATTTGAATTGTTATGTTTATGACTGTCTTTCGGTCCGATGGAGCTCAGGGAAGTCCCGCTATGGTCCGTAAGTGATGATGTGCGTTCGCACTCTGGCCGTTGCCGTGAGCGAGGGCAAGAAGGATGCCGGAAACTAGGTGACGGATGCCCGCTCAGACGCTCAGGCCTCAGTGCTTGCATATAATCTTAACTTTATCCTAAATTGTATTAAATATCATTAATATATTTATAATTTATTAGTTTTATTGTTGGGGATTCCCGATCAGGGTACTTGCAGTCGGCAACTGCGTCCAAATTTTGTGATGGATAGCGAGTGTATGACCCTGCAGTAGCCGCTGACTGCAGCTCTAATCGCCGTCCGTCCTTCCGCTTTTGGTTGAGCTGTCTTTCAGTGGCTGTAGCTATGCCGTCCCCTCTCCCCCTCCCAGTCTGTCTGCAGCCTACCCCTCCCCCGCCCTACGGGTGACCGTGACCGTCTGCACTCCTCCCCTCCCCTCCCCCTCCCCTCATTGACCGTTTGCACTCCTCCCCTCCCCTCCCCCTTCCCCCTCGTTGACCGTCTGCCCCTCCCCTTCTGCAGATGCCGGCGCCGCCGCCTCCTCTGCTGCGGCTCTACTCCCCGGTCCCTCCGGCGGGCCCTGTCCTGGCCGTAGCACCGCCCGACTGTTCTCTACGCGCGGAGCGCTGTGTTTACGTGGAGAGTCGCCGTGTACTGAGCGCTCGACAGCATGGAAGACTGTGCTGGCTACTGCGTCAGACGGCCACCGGCGCCGCCCAGCCGACCGAGGTCACTGACCTCCGTCCACCGCCCCGCCGGCATTCGTTCGTGTTCGAAATCGGCCCCAGGTGAGATGAGATCGGTCTAGAGTGACATCTGTCCAAACACCCAGGTGAGATCACAGGTGAGGTGAGATCAGTCCCAGGTGAGATGACAGTGAGTGATGTCTACTCCCAGGTGAGATGAGATCGCAGGTGAAGTGAGGTGAGATCACTCCCGGTTGGGACCGGTCCCGTCACCTCCTCACGGGAGCTCTGAAGTCTGAATCGTAGACGAGTCCGGCGGGAGGCCACACAAGGCCGACCGTGGCCTTACGAGCGTAACCTTGAACAGCACTGCGATGTCAAATGACCCGAGGCCGATGCAGCGCAGCGCTCAGTGTTGCATCATTCTGTGGGGTGCATGTGTTGCATAATTAGCTGCACTACGCTGGTGATTCACGGACTATTACCTACTGAAGGCCGGCAGAGCGTAAATAGCGCAACAACCGAACTATCAACAACATAGACACGGGAAATGGGAATGAGAGGATTGAGGAAGGGGAGCAATGAAGGGCATTGGGATGGAAGCGATTTGTCAACCATTGAACGAACAACTTGAGATTTTTTCTCAAAACCCAGGTAAGTAGTATAGTTGAGAAAAAATGGAATATGATCAGTCGGTTGAACCTTTTCACAATAGGCGAACTGGCACCTGTCCTGTCGACTGTCGTGTTCTGTCATGGCACCCGATCGTGATAAAAAACGTTGTCGCCTGTCATAGGTACACAATCTCTTGACATTGTTCTGTTCCACGCTACCCTCACCTTGAACACGACCCCGTATCTCCGATCTCTGGGACGAGTATCGCCTACCATCAAATAAACAAATCAGTCCGGGCCGGGCTGGGCCTCACAAATGGTCCATCGAACATTCCAGACTCGCCGGCGGCCTGGTAACAACGGCTCGCCCTATATATGGCCATGGGCTCGTCCGTCTGCCGACAGTGGGCTGTTGACACCACGTGACCGCCCGGGGCGCACTTCACGCGAGCCGCCCTGACATCACGTGACCGCTCGCGGCGTAGCTCATGCGAGCCGCCCTGACACTACGTGACCGCCCGCGGCGCAGTTCACGCGAGAGCCCCTGACACCACGTGACCGCCCGCCGCGGAGTTCACGCGATCCGACCGTGTACCGGGGCGTGCGCACGGGATCGTCCAGTGATCGACAGTTACGGTAGCTGTGCGCTGCCACGATATGTAAATGTTTATGGGAAGGAGGCTATCTCACCCAGTACATGCACTCGCGTCTAAAATTAGCCCTCCCATAACTGGTGCGACGGGAGACAGACAGGTTTCCTGACTGTATTACGTCATTTGTAGCACGAAAGCAGTTCGTGATAGGAATGTAACGTTTTTGGACGGGTTATGCCTTGAATTAAAGAAGAGGCACCTTGGAAAGACAAGAAAGACAGAAGGGAATGGATATTAAACACAAGCGGGAACAGTGAACACGAAGCCTCGTAGCCTGTAGCGTGTAGATTGCAGACGACTTTGGTGAGAATTATTTTATTTCATGTTTTACATAACTTCCTATAATAATGTTGCTCATCTAGGGTCTACTCAACAGTCAAACAGATAGGTGATGAAAATATTTATTACAATTTATTACATATATTTTGCCACCTTGCTCCCCCCCCCCGTGTCTACCCCGTCTACAGACGTAACTATTTGTGCGCCCCTGCTCAGTGTATCACCTCTTGTTGACAGGCTGAACTTCTGCACGCCCCTGTCCACCAATGCCGTGGCCATCTGCCATTCGCTGGGGCTTAGTGACGTCACACGAGTGGAGGTGGCGCGACGCTATCAGCTGATCAGCGACAAACCGCTCAGTGACGTCATCAAACATAAGGTCAGTAAACTAACTAATTTGCTTCGAATGGTCAGAACTCAGAAGCAAACGACGGTGAGGGTTTGTCATCGCATTTCGCACTTATTGACACGGTCGATAATGGCGTACGGAGTGGAGTCCAATGCAAAGAAGTCATGGTGCTGTCATAGACCGAGAAAGGCATGAGAGTGCGTAATTTGCTTCAATTTCCATGTAGACGTAGAGTGCCGTTATGATTTCTGATTTTCTATACTAATGTGACATAGACAATGGGTGTTCTGCAATGCGCATTCAGAGTATTGGCTCGCCAGTCTCCCTCTCTGAACTGAGCTACCAAATTGCTACCGCTTCCCAGAGAGAAAGTTGGTGACTAGCACGGCTTCTTTGCCGTTATCTGTGAACTGTTTTCCCGTGCGGCTCCGTGCAGCAGCTTTCACAATTCACCCCATTAGCATTCTCAAGCTAATACTCGAGCATACTCATTCTCAAGCATTTTTAGCCTTCCCTGCATACTGAATCTGTTCGTCCGTATAGTTACATAGCTCCGTGCCCCAACTATCATCTCGTCGTCGCTATTGCGGCCCTCTGCCACCCTTGACCCTTCCATTTCAGATCATTTCCACCTGCCATGACCGTCTCACCGAGTGCTGCTACCCGGCGCCTCTCAGCTCGTTTGGCCAGCCGCGGCCCGCTGAGCCCTGGGGCGTCGTCGACGTTCTCGAACACGGCCGCGGGGCGCTGCGAGATGTCAACAAAAAGCTGGGTAAGGTCGCCGGTCGGTTCGAAGATGATCCGCATCGCGACGTACCTATCCGGGATGCAGTGTTTCTTGCGTGCTGAGGCAGTGAAATGTTATCATAGATTAGTGTTGCAGGCTTCTGGTTGTTTCAGGCATCATCGTTGAAAATTGTGAACAATTTCCAAATCACTTTTCATTTCAATTTCAATTTCATGATGTTGTTATGCTTGAACTGCTTCAACTATGCAGGCGATATTGGTACTGATAAACAGTTTTACCACACACAAAGGTATAAGATGAAATGACTGCATTTTTTCTCTCAGGCCTGGCCTTTGATGACTGGGACCTGGACTTCTACAGCCAACTTTTCACCGAGAAACTGCGCCGAAATCCGACCACGGTGGAGTGCTTTGACCTGGCTCAGTCCAACAGCGAACACTCCAGACACTGGTTCTTCAAGGTAACTACCAGTTGTCGCCGGTTCATGTAGGATATTTGAGAAGCTTATGATTAAGGATAGTTTTGTGGCGGGTATTCACTCACTCCAATCACTTACTTCCTCATCTTTTCTCCAATAATTTCATTCGGGTTCTTATATTTCTCTCATCTTATCCGTCCTCTTAACCCTCTTTCTCATCTAATCAATTCTCTTACATGGTTCCTCGTTTATCTGTCAGGAGAATATGTTCAAAGTCGTATTATTTGCACCTTCTTTGGTCTCCCCGGCAGGGCTCCCTGGTGATTGACGGCACCATCATGGACAAATCGCTACTGGACATGGTGATCGAGACGCAGAAGCGCAGCGCAGACAACAACGTCATCAAGTTCTCCGACAATAGCAGGTATGCGACGCTCCAGCTTGTAGGATTGACAAGAAACTTACTAAGACACTTCATACTTGTCAGGATTTACAAAAAGATGCGCATGTCACAAGGGTTCAGCGAGATTGATGGCGGTGTACTATGCGATCGCGTCCTGAACTTTTTAATATTCATTGTTACAAATTTCAAACTAGCGCTTTAACCCGCCCTACACCTGCCCCCTGCTGTCCCCAGTGCCATTCGAGGCAGTCGAGTGACCGCACTGCGAGCGGTGGCTCCCGAAAAGGCGGCTCCCCTCACCGCTTCAGAGAGCTCTCGTCATATTGTCTTCACCGCAGAGACGCACAACTTTCCGACAGGGGTGTCACCCTTCAGGTCAATGGAGGGGAGGGGGCACCGGACGGTGAACAGTGGAAGTTGGGCGCTGGGTGTTGGACGGTAGACTGTATAGACGGTGGGCGCTGGATGGTGGGTGGTGCGGACGGTGGACGGTAGGCGGTGGACGGTAGACTGTGCCTCTTACTCGATGTTCATTCGTTAGTGTTCATTGTTCAGTGATCAAAGATCAGCGCGATCATTGCTCAGACACAGTAGCCAGTAGTCGGCCAGTGACCTGTATCCGGGTCGGTCGAAGGGTCGAGACTGGCTCGCTGACGTCATTAAAGGGCATTTACGTGAAGTGATTGGTCACTTTCTTTTTCTACCTAAGCTGCCAGCCGGACATGTCATCGCCCTGAGCTAATCACTGATGGACGGATGTCCTTTCCACGTGGAGTCCGCGATTTCATCACTCAGCTCCTTTTCTATAGATGACCTCTTTCTAATCTAAGATTGTTTGATAATATAGCACACTGAATTAAATTCTGTATGTATAATAGTCAAAGAAGCTAGACTGGAGTTCGTCAGAATTGATACAAATAAGTAGGGATCGAACCCATCACAGTATTAAATCTGTTGTCGACCCGTATCCGCCACGCTCCCGCCCCTGTCCCAGTTTCTGACTACTCCCCCCCACCCCCCCACCCCCCACCCCCACCTAGCGGCTCAACCACCGGTACCGGAGGACGCATCAGGGATGTGCAGGCGGTCGGCCGCGGCGGTCACGTGATCGCTGGCACAGCCGGCTACTGCGTCGGTCAGCTGTTGCTGCCCGGTACGGCACACGGTGCTGAGGGAGGGGTGGTCACGTGATCAATCACTGGGACAGCAGGCTGCTGCTCGGTGCGTCACATACTTTGGGGAATGTGGAGGAGAAAAGGCTGTTTAAATCTGGCGCCACCAAGAGCCTGTTGCCATTTATTTGTAGGTACGATACCGTGGACTATTTCATTTCGACTTTGTTCTGGCTCGGTTGGCGCTCTTTTGTCCCTACTTGGCATCAGACAACCCCTCTTTCAGCGTATCAGGCTAAACAGTCCCTACTTCTCTGACCCCTGACCCCAACCCCCTTTCCTCCCTCCCCCACCAGACTACCAGCTGGTGTGGGAGGACCCGAAGCTGGTCTACCCGGCGCAGTTCGCCTCGCCGCGCCGCATCCTGATCGAAGCCAGTGACGGCGCCTCAGACTACGGCAACAAGTTCGGCGAGCCCGTGGTCAGCGGGTTCACGCGCTCGTTCGGCCTCTCGACTCCGGCTGGCAGGAGGGAGTGGGTGAAGCCCATCATGTTCAGTGGAGGAATCGGCTCCATGGAGGCCGACATGGTGGAAAAGATGCCGCCCGAGAAAGGTGCGGCTGGTAGAGGGGAGGGAGAGAGAGAGAGAGAGAGAGAGAGAGAGAGAGAGAGAGAGAGAGAGAGAGAGAGAGAGAGAGAGAGAGAGAGAGAGAGAGAGAGAGAGAGAGAGAGAGAGAGAGAGAGAGAGAGAGAGAGAGAGAGAGAGAGAGAGAGAGAGAGAGAGAGAGAGAGAGAGAGAGAGAGAGAGAGAGAGAGAGAGAGAGAGAGAGAGAGAGAGAGAGAGAGAGAGAGAGAGAGAGAGAGGAGTGTGGATAGAGATAGGGAAGCGATAGGAAAGGATTGAGAGGGATGGGCATAATGTAAACGGAACGAGGGAGATGGACTTCGGTCCGAAAGAGATATGGAATAGTGGAGATGTCCCGGACTGTTCAGTGGTCATACATCTATAATTGTTTGTGACCATAGTGTCTCGAGTAAAGCTGTCCATAACTATGTAGGGGAGAGTGGGGCAAAGCGGCCACCCTAACGCTTCTCACGATGCCAACGCTTGATTTTTAAACTTGGAAAGATTCTTTCTATGCCAATGTGATCCCTATTAAGTTGCCCTTTATTTCAACTGCGTTTTATTTCCAAAGGCGTTCACATATGAAAGATATTGACAAAACTTTAAACCTATGCATATTGGCCACTTTGCCCCATACCCTGGGGCAAAGCGGCCACCGGCGTCTTCTCAAGTCCCGATATGAGAAACAAAATAGTTGCCTCGTGTACAACTATGGTTTTTGATGTTGACAAGGTTAAGCGAGGATGGATGTTTACTTTATCATCTTCCACCTGTAGGTAAGCAAAGAATGGATTTTCATGAAAATAAACATTTAATTGCATTATTTGGTAACTCATGCAACTGAAAAGTGGCCAAGATGAATGCATGACGACACATTTGAATATAAATAATGTTTTTTATCCAGATGGAAGCAACTTATGGCCAATTGGGGGGTGGCCACTTTGCCCCGGCCACTTTGCCCCGCGCATAACGTCCGAGACAAAAATATTCCAGCTTAGCTATTAGTGGGGTAAAAAACATCAAAATTGGTAGAATACATGTACGATAACCATGCAATGCATGAACAAGAACGCTTATAAAAATTCCAAACGGTTATGGAATAACATAACATTTAAAAACTGTAAACATAGTTGGTAACCTGGCAAGAAATGCTTTTCCGTGTTTCACAGAACAATGGTGATGGGCCTGAAACCCCGGTCTGGCTCATTCGAACGACCGTGAAGAGAAGTATAATTGGAAACCATAAATTGGAACTGACGCCAGCTATGAAGGGCTAAAACGATGGGTGGCCGCTTTGCCCCGGGTGGCCGCTTTGCCCCACTCTCCCCTACCTATCACCATTTGTCTATGTTTGCCTATCTATACAATTATATGACCGTTTGTCAGTGTCTGTGACAAACTTGCCGCTCGTGCTTTGTCTGACAGACATGCTGGTGGTGAAGCTGGGAGGTCCCGTGTACCGGATCGGAGTTGGAGGAGGCGCCGCCAGCTCCGTACAGGTAATCACCGGCACACCACACCTGATGCCGTGTGGCGTGTACACTGTACATGGAGATGGAAATAGATTTCCGCTTATCACAATTCACACACTCAGTTGTTGATGTTCAGTGGCAATGCTCGCGGTTCACGTCGTGTGCAAAGTTTCGAACTGATTTAATCGGTGACTATCTTTCGTTATTGGCTAAACTAAGTTCTGAGCTAAGTTATCTAGTTTTCTTTCACGCTTACCTCGCATGTCACACCGTCTTCCACTACCTCAGGTGCAGGGTGACAACGCCGACGAGCTGGATTTTGGCGCCGTGCAGCGCGGTGACGCGGAGATGGAGCAGAAGCTGAACAGGGTTATCCGCGCCTGTATCGAGGCGGGGGAGGCCAATCCCATCACCAGCATACATGACCAGGGCGCCGGGGGCAACGGTGAGGACAGGAGGAAACTGCGACGCAGGAAAGATCGCCACACTGTAAAAAATGTTTCAGACTTATTTCCTAATTATCCGGCCACTTTTCACTAACCAAAATGCGGGTAAACTTTAGGTCTACTCACATTTTGTAAGTGAAAAGTGGTCGGGTAATTAGAAAATTAGTAGACATTTTTACAGTGCAGTAGCAGCGAGGTCGCGGGTGAGGGCGCAAGGGGAATGGTAGGAAGCTGCGGGGACCAGCGGAGGGCGGTGCCGACGGACATAGGAGCGTAGTGCGAGTGTATGGATGGCCCGTCCTCCCCGGGTGGTTTCACGATTTTATGGATCGGGATGGACGTGCCGGTCCGTGTCGACCCCCGGGTGGGGGGGGGGGGGGGTGACACTATTGTTTGTGTCGAGTGGAAGGATCCAGTTCACTTCTCAGCTGCTCTTAGGAAACCTATGTGTCGGTTCACGGGATCAGACTCGCTTTTCATTTGATCTAACGATATTGTAGCGCATTAGACTTATTACAGAAATACTGGAAGCATTCCTCGATTGTCATATGCTGTAATCTGCTTACGCTCGGCGTTCACCGCTAATTATTTGTATATTATTTTGTTTGTACTCAATCCATCAGCGTCTGATTGATCTCCGTTTTCCTATCCTGCTCTCAGGGAATGTCCTGAAGGAGATTGTGGAGCCAGCCGGGGCGGTAATCTTCACCGAGGAGTTTCAGCTGGGTGATCCATCCATCTCTGCGCTGGAGCTCTGGGGCGCTGGTGAGTTCCAACACATCCGATACGACCGCATTATGTCCGCGACGCGACATTCTTATCATGGAATATCGGGGACACCGTTCCGTGCTTCTATCTTCAGGATACTGAAATCCTTCTCCTCCACGCCGCAACCCCCCTCCGGGCTGGACAGGCAACTTTATCTCATGCGGGCTGCTCCCTTGGAGCGGCACCGCTGCTCCCGAGGGAGCGCACCCCGTAGCCGGGTGCAGTGAGTGCCTTGGGGCTGGGTGGCCTGTCTTCGGACGGGCTCAGCCCCGGCGACTCACTAGGGTGCCTGCCCAGACCAATGTCTCCCCCTAATTCCTATCATCCTTCCGGCTCTGCAATGGTCTTGTCGACCGAAAGGGCCTAACCCAACAAAACAAAACAAAGAATATCGGGACGTCGCCGGATTTTATCAACAGTATTCAGATGCATGGGAGCTCGCAGCCTGTAGCTGAGTTTGCTAAATAAACGATATTTTCTGACGGATATAAGGACTAAGGTACATATTGTCTTGTTGTATGTAGCCAATAGATGATGCTTTGACATTTTGATGCAGCTTACTCACTCCTCTACTGTATTGTGAGTGCATTTTTTTCTGCTTCATGCCATTTTCTAGAAACCGAATGTTCTATACTTCGTCTGTATCCGGCTTTACATTCTTGTCTGGCAGAGGTACTTGCTCATCGTAATGGATGAGTTGACCACTGGGCACTGACCAGATATAGGTACCTACATGGAACGGGATTTTACTTTTCTAGGTATAGGATCTTATCAGATGTTATTTGTCTGATGAGAGTATGAATGAAACATTAGTCAGCTTTTTTGTAGTATTAGGCTCTTTCGGTCTAACGAGACCTTTGCAGAGCCGGAAGGATGATGGGAACTAGGGAGACATGGGACTGTGCGGGCGCCCTGGTGCGCCGTCAGGGCTGAGCCCATCACGTGGATAGGTCGCCCTGCCCCGCTAACGGTCACCCCACCGCACATGAGTCTGCTACTCTCGTCCGATGAAGGTGACCGACCAGTCCTGATCAGGGGGTTAGAGGCGTCGAGAGGGATTTGGCCGTCCTGTGGATGAAAAAAGTGATGATTAAAATGAAAATGGAAAAGAAAAAGCTCAGGCGATCGGATAACCAGCAACGAGCGATACAAGTAATTAGTTCGTATCTTTGTGTGAATGTGTGTGTGTGTTTTTTTATAGATAAATCGTTCCTAGGCTTACCTAAACCCTATCCACGTTCGAAGAGACTTTCTTTCAGAATCATGAGACCGTCTTCGAAAGTACACCAAAATTTGATGTTCAGTGACGATATTTATGCGCGCTATATGTGT
Organism: Amphibalanus amphitrite; assembly: GCF_019059575.1. Lineage (NCBI taxonomy): Eukaryota > Metazoa > Arthropoda > Thecostraca > Balanomorpha > Balanidae > Amphibalanus > Amphibalanus amphitrite. Next base: position 195,447 of record NW_024882061.1, read on the forward strand.
GCTGACGTGTTACAGAATAGAGATGTCAATCGAATACCAACTTTTTGGTATACCGATACCAAACCGATACCAACTTGGTATTTGGTATTTCAATCCTAATGTGTTTGGTATTTGGTTGGTATCACGAACCGTCACTAATGTATAAGAGGCTAATAAATTGGTAAAAAATGGTATTTCCCACATGTTCCCAAGCTGGTTCGGTTTCGGTATTTCCTTATGGCTTTGGTTGGTATTTGGCTTGGTATCGGTTTGTTTGTTTTGTTGGGTTAGGCCCTTTCGGTCGACAAGACCATTGCAGAGCCGGAAGGATGATAGGAATTAGGGGGAGACATTGGTCTGGGCAGGCACCCTAGTGAGTCGCCGGGGCTGAGCCCGTCCGAAGACAGGCCACCCAGCCCCAAGGCACTCACTGCACCCGGCTACGGGGTGCGCTCCCTCGGGAGCAGCGGTGCCGCTCCAAGGGAGCAGCCCGCATGAGATAAAGTTGCCTGTCCAGCCCGGAAGGGGGTTGTGGCGTGGAGGAGAAGGATTTCAGTATCCTGAGGATAGAAGCACGGATAGGTGGAAAAGAAAAAGCTCAGGTGATCGGATAACCAACAACGAGCGATACAATTAATTAGTTCGTATCTTTGTGTGTATGTGTGTGTTTTTTTAATATAAATTGTTCCACTGGACTTACCTAAACCCTATCCACGTCCGAGGAGGCGTTCTTTCGAAATGATTAGACGTCTTCGAAAGTACACCAAAATGTGATATTCAATGACGATATTTATGTGCGCCATATGTGTGCTGACGTGTTACAGAGTACCAGGAGAGTAACGCCATCTTGTGCCGACCCGAGTCGCGGCCGCTGCTCAGCGCCATCTGCCGCCGCGAAAAGTGTCCAGTCAGCTTCGTCGGAAAAGTCACAGGCGACGGAAGGGTGAGAAGTGAACGGCAATTGGTAGTCTGAGAGGCGCGTGGTAGAGGTTTTTAATTGGGGAGTGGTTTCTAAGTTTTAACGAAAAAGCACAGTGGGTGGTATGCATGACACAGTGCTAAGCGTTTTTTTCTTTTTTACTTAGAGTTAACACTTATGTTGTGTGGAAACGCTATGTGATAGTCTGTGAAAGCTGGCAGCGTTTATAGTTTTGTCTCTGCTCTCGCGATGCCACAGGTGACGCTGAGGGAAGGACCGTTCGACGCGCCAGCTCCGGCCGAATCCGGCAGTGCCAAGGGCGATCCCGTTGATCTCGACTTGGAGCTGATTCTCGGCAAAATGCCGCAGAAGGTGAATTATTTATAGCATTGCCTCGTGTTGATTGGGTAGCAGCAGACGCTGCTTTCTGCGACAATGTAGCAACTCTAAGATAACTCTAGTCATGCTTGATGATATACCTGCACGCATGAACTTGCAGAATCTATAGAGTATAAATTGAAATGCATGGCTATAAACGTCACTCTATTCTACTGCCCGTCAATCTGTGCTGTTTCGCGTACAGGTATTCCAGTGCGAATCTCCACCGAACCTGGGTTCTCACCTGAGACTACCTAACGGTCTCCGGCTGCAGGAGGCTCTCAGTCGAGTGTTGCGCCTGCCATCGGTCGCCAGCAAACGCTTCCTCACGAACAAGGTAGGTGCAGAAAAATTATCCTCTCATACAAAGTGTTGTGTAGTGCACACATAGAAAATGTTTCATGAAGAAGCTGGGTGTCTGAAGCAGTATTCGGAAATGTCCGGAGATCAAGCAATAGAAAGGATGTCGACCTTTCTCGGAAAAGTTGTTCCGAGATCGTTACATTTTGTGTTCTGATTAGGGTTCAATCAGCATCGATTATATGCGTCATCATTCTTTTGCCGAACGGATTAGGGAAATGTCCCATTAGATATTCATTGTCTATCAGGAGCTGGTACGGCTCACCGGGCGCTCTGCCTCTGTGACGCTGTATCCCTTGACTGTATCTACTTAACTATTTTCTTTATCTGTTAACATGTCACGTTCTGACAGATTGAGAGATCCGTGTCAGATCTGCGATGGGTTGGTGATCTCATGGTGTTTTGTTGACTGGCCGATCTTTGACGGCTCGGGTGATCTCTAGATGTGTTCTGTTGGTGACCGATCTGTGAATGGGCAGTCGGCGATCTACATATATACGTATGTTTTGTTGACAGGTTGACCGATCTGTGACGGGTCTGGTGATGTCTCTTTGTCTCTGTTGACAGGTTGACCGATCTGTGACGGGTCTGGTGATGCTCCTATGTTCTCTGTTGACAGGTTGACCGATCTGTGACGGGTCTGGTGATGCTCCTATGTTCTCTGTTGACAGGTTGACCGATCTGTGACGGGTCTGATGGTGTTTCTTTGTTCTCTGTTGACAGGTTGACAGATCTGTGACGGGTCTGGTGAGTGGTGATGTCTCTGTGTCCTCTGTTGACAGGTTGTGTCCTCTGTTGACAGGTTGACCGATCTGTGACGGGTCTGGTGATGCTCCTATGTTCTCTGTTGACAGGTTGACCGATCTGTGACGGGTCTGGTGATGCTCCTATGTTCTCTGTTGACAGGTTGACCGATCTGTGACGGGTCTGGTGATGTCTCTATGTCCTCTGTTGACAGGTTGACCGATCTGTGACGGGTCTGATGATGTCTCTATGTCCTCTGTTGACAGGTTGACAGATCTGTGACGGGTCTGGTGGCGCAGCAGCAGTGTGTCGGTCCGTTTCACACACCTCTGGCCGACGTGGCTGTTGTCTCCCTCTCCCATTACGATACGGTCAGTGCCGCCTCGCATAATCGGGGAATATGAAGAAGAAAAAAAAAACCGTTGTATATTTTAACTCAGTGATGCATTAGGTGTCAAGGGACAGTTAGCATTTTCCTATTTTGTGCGGCGTCATAGTTTCAAGTGCCAAACTTGGATCTTTTTAGCTCATGAGATCCGTTTAGCATTTATTTTGAAATGCGTCTTCAGCTCACAACTCGCTGTGACCAGTGACTGCCGACTGAACTGTGCGTTCTGTATTCCATCCACAGGTGGGGGCGGCGACTTCCATCGGTGAACAGCCAATCAAAGCTCTGCTGAATCCCGAGGCCGGCGCTCGGCTCAGCGTGGCAGAGGCCATCACCAACCTGGTGTTTGCACCAGTCACCAGTTTGCAGGTATGCTCCTCTCTGTCACCAGCCCAAGGAAGTCACCAGTCACCAGTCTGAAAGTATTTTTCTTCCTTTCACCAACCTTAGGATCGTTTCCCGCCCGCCAACAGTCTCAGGGAACGTTTACGTTTCTAACACATATGTCATCGCGGCAGTTTCTGATTTCTCGCATTTGTGTTATGCGGCACAGCCTGCATTCAGGCGCCTACTTCTGGCGCCACCTAGCGACGAAATTATAAGCTGAGCTTCATCCTCGTTGAGCTGGTGTTGAGAATGAATGCTTGAACATTTTCTCAATGTTCTCATACTATTTCAGGAGGTGAAATGCAGCGCCAACTGGATGTGGCCCGCTAAGCTGCCCGGCGAGGCAGCCGCTATCTACAGCGCATGCGCGGCTATGTGTGACGTCATGGGTCGCCTGGGCGTGGCGGTGGACGGCGGGAAGGACTCCCTCAGCATGGCGGCCAGGGTCTCTGGCAGCACGGTCAAGGCACCCGGTACGGCACCCAAGGGGGGGGGGTATGGGTGTGGAGGGCTTGGAAAGGAAATCGGACGGGGGATGGGTTGAGCGCTAGCAACTAAGGTCACAGCCGGTCAGCTTCTTTGTGAAAACAGGAATACATTGATATCAGATTTGCGTCATTATTGTTGGATGAAAGGAATAGCAGCTTTTGCAACGCGCGTTTTACTAGAAGGAAGTACATTATTCTCATAATATCATACTGACTTAATCTTTCGTATGAAGTGACGTTAAGTTTCTAGGTCTGCCAGAAGCTGGCACGAGGGCTCTAGCTCCTCCCCTGTTGTGTCTGACAGATTTCCTGGTGGTCTACAGGCGTTAGGTGTTCTTGGTCCTAACCCCTCTCCTGTCCCATCTCACAGAGAGTCTGGTGGTCTCGACCCTGACGCCTCGCCTGTCCCACAGTCTGGTGGTCTCGGCCCTAACTCTCCCCCTCCCCTCCCCTCTCACAGGCAGTCTGGTGGTCTCAGCCTACGTCGGCTGCCCGGACGTTCGCCGAGTGGTCACCCCGGATCTGAAGGTCGGCCGCGGACGGCTGCTGTACGTCGGTCTGGGCGGCGCCGGCGGTCGACTCGGCGGCTCCGCCCTGGCCCAGTGCTACGGACAGCTGGGAGACGCTGTACCCGATCTGGACCGGCCCGAGCTGCTGGTGGCTGCCTTCGGGGTCACACAGGACCTCATCAACGGTGAGGCCTGATAAATGAGGATAGAGCTGTTACGTACAGATAACCGAAGGTTTGTTGTCAATAGTTAAAACACTATTCTTTAGAATTGTGTTTTTCTATTGAAAAACAAATCTGAGTTCCCTGACAATTTGGCAAAAGCTGCCTGAGATATTATGAGATCACTTGATAGTTACGTTTAATTATTCGAATGCGTATCACATAGTAGTTTGCCTTACAAGGTGTGCTACACTCATGTTCAGTTTTGTTTATCAGTACATATGTGTCATGTGATGTGCTTCATGTTTTTTTTTAATCAAAATGGTAATTGTTTATGTCTTCCTTACGTCGACCCGGGTAGGACCCTGGTGATGTCTGCATCCGACCCTGTATTTTTCTCCGGCAGAGGGCGTCATCATGTCGGGACACGATGTCAGTGACGGCGGTCTCATCGTCTGTCTCCTGGAGATGGCCATCGCCGGCGGCCGCGGCCTGGACCTGACCTTGTCCTCCGCTGACGTCACGGCCTCCGGTGACGTCACGGACCCCCTGGCGGTGCTGCTGGCTGAGGAGCCCGGCTGGGTTCTGCAGCTGGAGGAGGCTGACGCCGGCCGGGTGGCGGAGCTGTTTGCGGCCGCTGGGGTGCCCTGCTGTAGTTTAGGACGGGTGATCGAGGAGAGGACGGTGACGGTGCGACTGGACGGAGAGCTGGTGCTGGAGACGGAGCTGGAACGAGTCGCCAGGGACTGGGAGGAGACCAGCTACCGGCTGGAGCTGCTCCAGGTTAGAAACAGGAGATGGGGAGAGGCGAGGGGAACAGAGGGATTGGGAGGAGACCAGCTACCGGATCGAGCTGCGCCAGGTCAGAAACAGGCGATGGGGGAGATGGGCTGAATTCGAACTCGACTGAGGTCCTATATGTAGGTCGGCCTCGGCTGTATTATTTTCATGCGTCTGCGCCTTCTGCTTTGATTCAAATCAACTATACCGCTATAATGTCTCTATTTTGTTTGTTACATATTCGTAAACCACAGCCGCACTCGGAACGCTAGTTTGACAATGCCTGGCTGTCTTCACAGGTGACTCCGTCCTGCGCGGAGGCCGAGTGGGAGGAGGTGGGCCGTCGCCAGCTGCCCAGCTACTGTGTCTCCGAGCAGCTGCAGCTGCCCAGCGGCCCGCCGGCGCCAGCTCCGCCAGGTGGGTGACACACCGTTCTTTATGTATAATTATCATTATCATTAGTCTTTCATCAAGAACAAAACATGAAAGATACCTGGGTATAGCGTAGGGACATTGCAGGAGCGAGGGATGGAAGGTGGCCGTTCGCTTAGCCATGCTTTCTTCAGCCGGCACAGCTTATGCTTGTGTGTTATATACCCTCCTGCTAGCATAGGTTGGATACTGACCGGGTGTTCACGTTCTCAGGTGGTCCCCTGGTGGCCGTTATCAGAGAGGAAGGTGCCAACGGCGACCGGGAGATGGCAGCAGCGCTGGACATGGCTGGATTCGAGGTGAGACCTGCTGTACTGATATTACCACTCTTACGGTGGCAATAAATATTCACTAGTGCAACAGCTGTGGGTGCGTCTCGACGTCGTCCGCTTTTGTAGACTGTAGTCTCGTATAAATTTCTAGAAATTAGTCGGCAGGCCTCAGACAATCATTGTATGCAACTCATGTATGTGCAAATCCTCACGTCATATCCACATTAATTAATATTTTCTGGAATATCAGGAATATGGCATATCTTTGTAATGCTTGAATAAGACGCTTGTTTTGTAAGACGCAATGCAATAAGCACTTCAAGTTCCCATACGTCCATGCATGGTGGAGGAAAAATGTGTGTGTTCCGGGCCAGCATTCGTTGATGTTATTTGACGTTTTATGGCATTTGGTGACCTCTGCCGCCTTGTGCAGGTGTGGGATGTCACGATGACTGACCTGATGTCGGGCGGCGTCACCCTGCACCGGTTTATTAACTGGTTTTCCCAGGATATGTTGTAACTGTGACTCTCTGTCATACAGGTGTGGGATTTCACGATGACTGACCTGATGACGGGCGGCGTCACCCTAGACCGGTTTATGAACTGGTGTTCCCAGGATATGTTGTAACTGTGACTCCCTGTTATACAGGTGTGGGATGTCACGATGACTGACCTGATGTCGGGCGGCGTCACCCTAGACCGGTTTATGAACTGGTGTTCCCAGGATATGTTGTAACTGTGACTCCCTGTTATACAGGTGTGGGATGTCACGATGACTGACCTGATGTCGGGCGGCGTCACCCTAGACCGGTTTATGAACTGGTGTTCCCAGGATATGTTGTAACTGTGACTCCCTGTTATACAGGTGTGGGATAATATATTCCTGCCCGGGGCCGGGATGATTCAATAAATGTCACCGAGGTTTTTTAGCGAAAACTCCGAGGGCCGTTAGGCCCGAGGTGATTTTGCTAAAAAAGCGAGGTGACATTTATTGAATTCCCGGCCTTAGGGCTGGAAGGTGTTTCCCATACCTGCCAAAAAGCTCACAACTATATGATAGTGACGTCAGCAGCCGTGTGGTTCAACGTGTTTAACCACACCCCTTGAACCACACGGCTTGTAATATTAAAGCATTGCATTAAACTTTGAAAAGTGTGGTACAGTGCACGTGCCGTTTATATGCCTGGATGTCTCGATTTAATCATGCAATGTAGCAGGCATGGGAAGTCACGATGACTGACCTGATGTCGGGCGGCGTCACCCTGGACCGGTTTATGAACTGGTGTTCCCAGGATGTGTTGTAACTGTGACTCTCTGTTATACAGGTGTGGGATGTCACGATGACTGACCTGATGACGGGCGGCGTCACCCTGGACCGGTTCCGTGGCCTGGTGTTCCCTGGCGGGTTCAGCTACGCAGGTGAGGAATCGGCCTGCTCTCCAAATATCAGCTGTTCGATACAAAAATGGAAATTTGTGCCAGAAAATTTTTGTTTCCCATTGCAGGAACAGAAACGCGCTAGCTCTCTGTCTTACGACATATCGCCCACCCCACCTCCACCTGCCCTCTGCCTGGACCTACACAATGACCTGTGCCCTGCCTGACCTGTACCGGCCTGACCGGCTACCTGACCTGTGTCATGACCCGTGTCCCGAACTGTGCCCTAACCTGTGCCCTGACCCTTGCCCTGACCTGTGCCCTGACCTGCGCCCCGCCTCCCCACCAGACGTGCTGGGCTCGGCGGTCGGCTGGGCGGCCTCCATTCAGTTCGAGCCCCGGCTCAGTGAGCAGTTCGAGGCGTTCCGCCGCCGAACCGACACGTTCTCCCTGGGTGTGTGTAACGGCTGTCAGCTGATGGCGCTGCTCGGATGGGTCGGGGGCGTCACGCAGGGAGGTGAGTTGGCCGAGGCTGCAGGAATGAGGATGTACTAAAGTGATAGATGATACTCGATTTAATTTTAAAAAACAAACCATTTTTGGAGTTTAAGATACTGTAACACGTAGTATTCAGGCGTCTGGCGTTCAAAGGTAGGTAGTTATGTACTTTTCTCGCAGTCGGTTTATCCATTGCTGCAGATGGATCGAAAATCATTTAATGTTTGTCTTGGTCGTCGATTTGGTTATAAAAAATTGTAGTCAGAGAAGTGAACTTAAGCTTACACGTTTTTCTGAAGTTTTCGGTTTATTTAGCTGATACGAAAGATGCACACTTTAATTTGGATTATTAACCAGTTGTTTCTGACACATGTCCCTCATTCCGAACTTCGTCCCTTTCAGCCCCGGGCGGCAGCAGAGATAACGAGTCCAAGTGGAAGGCCCACCTCACGGAGAACGAGTCGGCTCGTTTCGAGTCCCGGTTCAGCGCTGTGCGCGTACCGCCCGACTGCCGCAGCCCGCTGCTGCTGGGTCTGCGTTCGGCACGTCTCGGGGTGTGGTCCGCACACGGCCAGGGTCGATTCGAGCTGTCCGGCGGGCCGGCACACCTGGAGAGACTGAGAGGGGACGGTCTGGTGGCGATGGAGTATGTGGATGATGGTGGCGAGGTCACCGACCGGTACCCGCACAACCCCAACGGTGAGTCGCGCTGGGGGCCGTGGAGTGAATCTATGGATCGGTTGTGGCCGCAACGTGCCATGCATGTGATGGCTTGGAGTTGTTGCCTTTTCTGTCATGCATTTTTTTATAATCGATATAAGCTTTTAATTGAAGCTGACTATATTTCCACTTCTTTCAAAACAACCACGGAACTGTTTTGGCTGAAGGTGACCTAAAGTAACACAGATTAATGCCAATTGCTGCTCTCTACCCATCAGACTCCCGCTGACCGCTCTTCCCTTGTTCTCCCCCAGGCTCCCCGGTAGGCGTGGCCGGCCTGTGCTCCCCGTCTGTCAGACTCCCTTATGACCGCTGCTCTCCCCCACCCAACAGGCTCCCCGGGAGGCGTGGCCGGCCTGTGCTCCCCCGACGGCCGCCACCTGGCAGTGATGCCGCACCCGGAGCGCTCTGTCCTGCGCTGGCAGTGGCCGGTCGAGCCGCCGCCATGTGCCGGGGACTCGCCATTCGCTCCGTGGTTCCACATGTTTACCAGCGCGTACCAGTGGTGTACCGAGCCGTCAGACCACTGAGACAGGTCAGCACTCCGAGACAGGGGCGAGCGGGTTACGGGAACGGTGGGACCAGCGGTGACGTGATTTTGGGTAAGTCTGGGTGGTTAGTATTGTGAGTGGATGCGGTGGAAGTCAGGAGTAAATGTTGGCATCGATACGTTGCGAGCAATATGGAAGTAACAGTTAATGTATCTGGCGTTGATCGCCTGCTAGAGATGTTGGTTTTGTTATTCTGTCATGTGAAAAGTAGGTGGAAAATACGTTGTGAAAGGTTGTTTTGAATTTGCAGGCATGTGCCTTATTCCTGATCAATATACACATTTCAGTGCGCTTGTGATCGAAAGCTCTTATTGCCTGGCCTTCTCGACGGGACTATAAGATATCGATGTACTGTCATTTTTTTTTTTTTTGAACATCACCAAATATGAGGAATTTAACAAGATATTGGGATTGTCCATAAAACTGCGTAATTTTAGCATGAGGCATTTCCTCAATACCGGAGTGAGTTTTTGTAAGTTCAGAGTAAAGTGAACTGTCTAATTACAGGAAGCATTTCTTTCGGACCCTTCCTACAGATAGCATAACTTTTGGCGCCACATGTAAAAGACACCGAACATGTGTTTTGGTGCCCTGAAGTGTTTAGCTGTCTCGCTTGGGTTCGATCGGGCAGAAGAAAGAAGGCAGCGTTGGACGGTTTTATTTTCAATGAAACACACTGATAAATATGTTCCTTCTTGACACGCGTCATTTGGGCTCCCCGGAGCTCGTGACTTGGATAGCATATCTTACAACATCGCATAAGCTCCCCAATCAAATCTCCAATCAACAATTTGCTAACACAAAAAATACGGGCTGCTTATAGAAGCCTTTGGTCGACACATTCTCAACATTGGACGGACTCGTATGGTCATCCGGTAAGCACGCTACTCCGCCCACCGAACAACCTTCAGAAATCTCACAATTCAAATCACCATAGTCCACCTGAAAATACACAAACCCCCTCCCGACGGGCCCGGCCCCCACCCAGCCTCTCACAAGGAGAGCGCGTGTGTGTGCTGGGGCCCGCCGTCACCGCCGTTCGCTGGGGGACTGGCCGGCCGGGTCTGACCGTCCACGCTGTGACGCCTGTCCTTCCCTCCCTGACCTCCCCCGTCGGTACCGGCGGGGCGGACGCTGAACGACACTTGGTAGCGTCGTTTGCCGTCGAGGGGCGCCGTCGGCAGCTCGACGGTGTGCCGCTGGGCGCCGCCGTTCAGCTCGAGGCGCAGCGGCCCCACCTGACCCGCGGTGTGCCCGGCCGAGGGTCGGGAGGCGGCCGATTCGATCCGCGGCAGCTGGGTGCGCCCCGGGGACTTCTGCGGGCCCGGCTGGCCGGGCTTGTTGACTGTGGCGCAGATCGGGGAGTGGGATCAGGAGGCTGCCGGGCGAGGCTCCGCCCAAGGGAATGAACTACTGATGCCTCACACCACTGCTACCTCGATACATACGAACACCGATGCCGGTAGTTGTGTAACAGGCATGCTTACAAACGAATGCATCAAAACCACACCGTCCGTAAGGACGCACACAGAACTAAAACATCGTGACTGCCGCTCCTCATAATAAATATGCTGCTGTGAAAAGCGCTTCACAGACAGCCATTTGTTTCATATACCCGTTAAATTCTGCATCACATATAAACTCACTTGTCTGGTCATGCTTTATGCTACCATGCATCTATATCACAGCCCACATTGCACACAGTGTGCAGCCGACACGGCACCTACAGAACACTCCCCGCACCTGACTCCCTATACATAATGGTGACACTTCCCGCAGGGTATATAGGGCAGACTGCGCGCCGACCGGGCCCCCTCCACCGCGCCGCGGTACTCACTGTAGGCAGCGCACGGGACGCCTGTGTAGGCGTGGGCCGCGTGGTGGCACCGATACGTGCTCTGATGGCAGTTGAGCGCGTCGGTGCCCGTCGAGCCGTGGTGGCGCTGGCTGCGCTGAATGCGCGCCAGGTCATCGGCGCGCCGCAGGCGACGGGAGGGGCGGGAGGGCGACTGCAGGCGACGAACCTGGTCTGTAGGGGTCAGATGGGGTCAAATGCCATCCGAAGAATGGATAGTTGCCAGTGGTCGCAATTACTTGATCAAAGGGAACCATTATAACAGCAATAGCTTCCAGGTCCCAAGAAGCTGACAAAAACCAATAGGACATGGCGCCCCCCCCCCCCTATTTACCGTTTTAAGTACCAAATACTAAGTAAATACCTACATGGTTGAGTCTTTCCGACGCGAATAATACCGAAAGTAACGACGGTATTCTTTTGCCAAATCCCAGCATTCACTGCATCATTGATATCAAATCGGCACGTGAAGCACCGTACCGGCGCGTGCAGGAGGCCATGCGTTCTTCTAATCGTTCATAGATGGCGCTAGTATCTAACGCCTGACAGGTTATACTGTCCCGCACTACTTCAAACGCGAAAATGCCTCAACAATAGGTGGTCCGTGCTCAGTTCTCGCTCAGCCAACAGAAAGGAAAGCAAGCGCATGATGCCATGATGGCTGGCTGGCTAACTGATGATAGGTTTTGGATTTCTCCCGGTATCTCGGCTGTCCATTGATGAGGGATTTACCCACCGTTCAGGTACTGTTCGTAGTCACGGTAGGTGAGCGGCCCCGTGTACCGCGCCAGCCCCAGTCGAATCACCCCCAGGTTGAAGTTGTCCGACAGTCTTCTCACGAACGCCTCCTCATTGGTTTTGACGGCCCGCATCTGCACCCGCTTCAGCTCCAGCAGGTCCTGGAAAATACGCTTTTCCGCCTGGAACCTGCGGCGGAGAGACGAAAAATGATCGTCGTTACGGTCCAAACTCCATAGACAAGCGGACATACGGTTTTACAAGAGTTAGGCGACGAAATACTCAGCTTAATTATTAACCCGCGCCGGGCCGGTGCTCTGAGATTCCGCGCCGGGCCGGGGGGGGGGGGGGGGGTGTCTGAACACCCCCCCTTCTAACTCGGCTCCTGAGCCACGTAGCGACACGCGGTAAGCGGCAATCGAAAGAACGTCCAAAATAAGGACGAAAACACTTCGGTCATTTTTTGGGTCAGGTCAAAGGTCAGGTCACCAGAGGTCACCAAAGGTCAAATGTCCGCTATTTCAACATTTTGGAAACTGCCAACGGCTATCTCGGGAACCGATAGAGCTACAGCGCCGCGGAAAAGCGCATTCGATAGCCCTTTTACAGACCTTTCTGAGTAATGTTCTCAGATTTGACCTCAGGTCAACGGTTTAGCCTCCACGGGGCAAAAACTCCAAAAATAGCCGTTTTTACGAAAAACGTTTTTTCGGCAATAACTTTTGACTCAAAAGAGTCATGACATTACTTTTACCACCATCGTGTTCCTCTCGTCGAGACGCGTCGAATGAACTATAATTTGACCTTGAAAGGTCAACTTGAAAATTTGACCTCAGGTCAAGGTCATGACCTGACCGGAAAAGGTCATGTTGCATATCAGTCGATCCGCAACGTCGAGCCGAACACATCTAAGGCGTTTTCAGCGCTCTAGCACGTCTCTATCAGAAGTTATTAGCGAAAAACTGTTAGATTCTGTTCGTGACCTGAGATGACCTCGGGGACATAACGAGGGGTCAGAGTTGCCATTTTCCGGTTCAGTGTGTCCATTTTACCTACATCTCGATGTTTGAGAGTGTCTAGAATAACGTTCGTGCAAAACAGACGCTTTTTCAATTTTCTCCCATTGACTTATAATGGAGAGGTCGCAAAATTGACCTGACCTTAGGTCACCGATATCAAAATTCCGAGATATACATTTTATAGATATTGTTGCTCTAATCAATCGCTGAAAGTTTCAAGGCAATCGATCAATCGGTGTAGCTATGACGAGCATTCTTATTTTTTCTGAGGTGAGGTCACTTGGCGTGACCTGGTGACCTGACCTAAGGTGACCTGGGTCTGAAATTTTCACATGTGCGGAAAAGATGCACGAACAGGTGTGCCAAAAACGGCGGCGCTCCGCGCCGCCGTTTTTGAGATATCTGCGAAAAACCGCAGGGGGGGTGTTCAAACACCCCCCCCCGGCCCGGCGCGGGTTAACCCGCGCCCTGCTGGGGGGGGGGGGGGTGTTTGAACACCCCCCCTTGTGGTTTTTTGCGAATATCTCAAAAACGGCGGCGCGGAGCGCCGCCGTTTTTGGTACACCTTATCATACATCAATTCTACACATGTTGTGAAAATTTCAGACCAAGGTCATTCAAGGTCAGGTCACCAGGTCACTTGAAGTGACCTCACCTCATAAAAAGTTTCAATGTCTGTCATAGCTACACCGAGTGACCGATCGCTTTGAAACTTTCAGCGATTGCTAAGAGCAATAGCATGTACCAAATGTATATCTCAGAATTTTGATATCGATGACCTAAGGTCAGGTCAATTTTGTGACCTCCCCATTATAAGTCAATGGGAGAAAATTGAAATGCGCCTCTTTTGGACGAAAGACATTATAAACACTCCCAAACACTGAATTACAAGTGGTTTAGACACACTGAACATGAAAATGGTGTCCGTGACCCCTGTTTATGCCCTGAGGTCATCTTAGGTCACGATTGGTATCTAACAGTTTTTCGCAAATAACTTTTGAAAGAGGCATGCTAGAGCGATGAAAACACCTTAGATGTGTTCAGCTCGACGATACGGATCGACTGATATGCAACATGACCCTTTCCGGTCAGGTCATGACCTTGACCTGAGGTCAAATTTTCAAGTTGACCTTTCAAGGTCAAGTTATAGTTCATTCGATGCGTCTTGATGAGAGGAACACGATGCCGGTAAAAGTAAGCTCGTACAAGGCTCGGGTCAAAAGTTATTGCAGAAAAACTGTTTCCGAAAAAATCGGTTATTTTTGCAGTTTTTGCCCCCTGCAGGCAAAACCGTTGACGTTAGGTCAAATCTGAGAGAATTACTCAGAAAGGGCGTTAATAGGGCTATCGAATGCGCTTTTCCGCGGCGCTGTAGCTCTATTGGTTCCCGAGTTATGCGTTGGCTTCTTGGAAATTGTCGACATTCGACCTGGAAATCGGCGAAATTTTGCCTTCAATGACCTCTGGTGACCTGACCTTTGACCTGACCAAAAAATTGACCGAAGTGATTTCGTCATTATTTTTGACGCTCTTTCGAACGCCGCCTTCCGCGTATCGCTACGTGGCCCAGGAGCAGAGTTAGAAGGGGGGGTGTTCAAACACCCCCCCCCAGCAGGGCGTGGAAATCCAGGACCCCCAGCCGGGCGCGGGTTAAGTAATGGGCACCATTAGGTAGGCCATGCAATTTTCTGTAGTACCGCATAGTCGCTGCAGTCAAAGGTGTTCTGGTTTTTATGCTATATGCCAAAGAATTTTTGCGTGTAATCACCGGTGACACGACATATTTCTGCTTTATTGGGTTGGGCGGTGAAGTCGATGACGTGATCACAATGAAAATGGTGGCTTAGTTTTGTAGAACATTGAATTCTGATTGCGGCACGACTCTCGCTAGTCCATTTTTTATTATAAATAAACCATTAATTGCGGTACAAAGTCAAAACTAGCCCGAAACATCGCCCGCAGCGGCCGTTAGCACAGCGGCCTTATGGTAAACAGGTTAGTTCACATTCCCGCCGCTATGCGAGTGGCGGCGGCGCCACCTGTCCTTATGTCCGCCTTGGACCGTAACGTCACGTTATCTACCAATGATTTGAGCACCGATAATGATAAGATAATGGATGCTTGTGAAAAATATTACAAAATTACGCAGATCTCAAATGTGAGTCATGTTGGACGTTGTTCCAGTGAAAGTAACTGAGTACTTGGCTCGTATTGTCTATGTTCAGTAAATCCGTCTTGCTGGACAATTTTCTACCCTCTACAGCCAATGACTTTATGATTCGGGGTGGAAACTTGCGATGCAAGGCACAGGGTGAAAAACAACATTTAGACTGATATTCCCAGTACTGCTAGCAAGCGTGACGCTGACGTTCTCGACTGACCTGAGCGGGTTGCCGGTGGCGCGTCCGGGCCAGGGCAGCACCTCTGACCCGGTCCTGTCCTGCTGCGGCCGCCCCAGCTGGGTCAGGTCCCTCTCCAGCGTGCCGACTTTGCCGGCCTGCGCGAACCGCTCCTGGTCGGCCGGTTTCCGTCGCCCGCGGCCGGTCCTCCTCACAGTCTGAGAGGGACCTATGGGAACCGGCAGGCGAGAACGGTGACCCGAGCGACCCGTGTGAGTCGAGCCCGGGTCACTCCCTGAAGAGGACTCGCCGTTTATATCACCGTTAGGCTCACTGACATAGTCACCGTTCTGGTTGGCATCTTGGCTTGTGTTTGAGTTCTGCTCTGTGGCGTTTTCGGAGGGGTTATGGCGTTGGCGACGACCAACAGAGGGTGATGACTCAGCTTCGGTGGCATTCCCATTGTTTAGGCGCTGATTGGTGGAATCAAGAGAATCTTGCTTAGAAGGTGGGTCTTGGGAGCTATGTTCGGCGTTGGAATCGAGGGATTCTGCCTTGTGGCGATCTATAGATTTATGTTGTCCATGTGAGTCCAGGGAGTCCGTCTTGCGAGGTGAGGTTGAAGGTTTTCCTTTCGAATCTTTTGAAGATGATTTACTTAGGGACTTAGACGATGGTAACTTGTCAGATTCTTCTTGCGATTTTCTTGATTTGCCTGTATGCCGATCTTTACCTTTATCTGCGGCACCTGAAACATTCTTTGTAGTTGTAGATTCTTTGGAGCTTTGCTTTTTCCTTTGCTCGGACCGATGTCCATTGGCTGTAGCCACTTTGTTTTTAGAGGGAGAACCTTTTGCATCATGCTTGTCATCAGTCCCTTCGTTGATGTCCCCATTTAAATGCTGGTCAGAGGGCTCGTGATCGGCAGGGTTTCGACTTGATTCAGAGTTGGTAGGTGGATTTTCTGCTTGTGTTGGATCTTCAGCCTGTTTCTTTTTACGTCTTTTGGAAGATGTTACTTCTGATGCATTGTTATCTTTTGCCTTTTTCCGTGGAGATGATTTCGCTTTTGTAGACTGTGCTTCGTCGCCATCTGCAGCATGTTCATTTTGATCCTCTTCTTGAGATTCTCCGTCGGGACTGTCCACAAGTTCACCAGAACGCATGCCACTATTCACGCCGTTTTGTAACTGACTTTTGGTCTTACTGTTACTACCATCTTTTAACACCACTTCACCTCCGTTTGTGTCGTAACTCTCAGTGCGATGCACCTCGGCTGTGGTGGTAATCACCGCTCCTTTGACGGTGGTCTCTCCGCTGCTGTCTGCCCTCCGCGGCGGCACGTCGGACACCGAGGCTGCCTCCCCCTCTGCTCGAAGCCTCACGACAAACTCCTCACTGGCGATACCCGAGTCCATGCGAAGGGAGCCCTCCTCGCCGTCTGCGACAGCGCCGGCCGCGTGCACCACGGCCCCTGCCTTCATCCGCACCAGTCTCTCTTCCGTGGGGCTGAGGCGGCCGCTGACACCCTCCTCAACCACCCGGCGCCGGGACCTGACCCCCTCGAGCTCGTCCTCCGGCCCGGACGCCAGTCGGCCGCGCGTCTCACCGCGACTCCGCCACACGGTCCGCTCGTCCGGGTCGTCTGAGGAGTCGTAGGACTCTGAGCGGGGCCGGCGGCGCAGCGGGCGCCGGCCGCGGCGCCAGTGGTGGCGCCGGCCGCCCGCCTCCGACCACCAGCGCTCCTCTGCGCGGCTGTGCCGCAGCGCCGACGGCCGCTCGGAGGCCACGCTGCCGCGCCACGAGCCGTCGTCGGACGGGTCGCTGGAGCGGTGCCGCCGCCGCCGCCGGCGATCGGTGCGCCACTCCCAGCCGTCGCCGTCGTCCCGGCGCCGGCGCCAGTGACGGTCATAACTGCGCTCGCCGTGCCGCCGCCGGCTGCGGCCGTGGCTGGCAGCCCACGCGGTGCTGTCGCTGCTCAGGTGTCGCCGGTGCCGCCGGCCGCCGTCGCTGCTGTACTCGCCCTCGCTACTGTACCGTTCCTCCGGTCGCCCCTGCCGTCCCGCTGTCGGTCACGGCTCCAGTCCCGAGCGCGGTCACCGCTCCTGTCCCTGCCCCTCCGCTTCCTGTGGTCTCTGCTCCGCTCTCTGCTCCTCTCTCTACTCCGCTCTCTGCTCCTCTCCGTGCTCCTTCCATCACTCCTGTCCCTACTTCGCTCCCTACTTTTATCTCTACTTCTCTCTCCTCTCTCCCGGCTTCTTTCTCTGCTCCTTTCCGGCGTCTTTTCACTCCGTCCTCTTCTTGACTGATCATCACGCTCCTCGTCTTCCGTTTCGTACCTCTCATCAACATACCTCGTATTGTGCTCCCTCCTCAACCTCCGCCTCACTACTTCGACATTTTGCACGTCATCCTCACTCTCCTCTCGAATTTTCAGGGTGCCCGGGTGACGCCGTCGCGCGCTGCTGTCGGTCGGGGGGTCGCTGGGGTCCCGGAACTGTCGAATGTGCACCTCCTCCGTCTCGTGGTGATGCCGCTGCCGGTGTCTGGACTTGGGCTCATGTCGACGTCCTTTGGAGCTGGATTCGGGAACGTCGAGGCGATCGGTCATCTCCACCTGTGTGAATAACGGAGAGATGTCACTAATTTACCAGCGAACGTTCACGATCGTAAAGTCACACACTTATGAGAGAGGTACACACTTTCGGGAGTTCTACGAGAGTTGTACTAGGGTCGTGCAGACAAACAGCGAATCGAGCCTCACCGAATGGCCAACGATCGCCAAATGTCCGGCGGGATGTCAATTACGGCGCGGTTTCAGCGGAGACCGTCGCTCCATTCGACTGTTTGATCGATTATTTGGTGAGTGAGTGATCGGCCTGAACGGCCTCTGCTGCATTTGGAGCTGTCGCGTGATGGCGGACAGTCTGACAGGACGCCTCCCCGGGTGATTTCTACACACGCGGCCGGAACCGATACACAAACGGATGGAACGGTCGGTGGGTGGGCTGGTCCAGTTGGGATCGTTGAGATTTAGAGCAAAATGATATAAATGCAAGCTAAAAATGATATGTCAGAAAATCGATTTCAGCAATAGAATGGGGAAACTGAAGTGCCTATAAGTTGCCTGTGAGCAATCTTCCGGATATCAAAATAGGTTAAATTGCACCGCTCCCCATTCACCTACCTGCACTCCCATGTGTTCCGTGCTGCGCCGGTCGGTCTGCATCCCGCCCTCGGTGACGTCACTGGCGGCGCGCCTGACGTCATTGGGGGACGGCGGTATGACACCGACGGGCGCCGGTAGCGGCGAGCTGGCGGCAGTGGTGATCTCGGAGCGTCTCTGGGTGCCCGGCACGGAGACAGACTCGTCTCCGGAGAGGTGCAGGTAGGTGTCCGGGGTGACCACGAACGCCCGACCCGTCTGACCCTCCGGCAGGGCGCCGCTGCTTGGAGGGCAGAGACAGGGCGCTTATGACGGTGAAACTTGGTACACAGGATACAGAACATGCCTGCCTCTGGTGTTGGCTGAATGATTGTTCGGGATTTATCGATCATTTCCGATACTATTTTTCATTCTTTTGCATCGTCTGTGCTTCATTCATTTTAATTCAAAATCATTTACAAATATATTGGGTTTTGCCAAGATGCCTATGAGATAAATAAAAAGTAATGTGCTTATTCACTCCTCTACATAATTGCTGATCAGCAAATATGTGCTCCAGCACACAGATATATCTCCCAACAACTCCCCGCCCCCATCTCGTCCGTCACTCACTGTTGCAGCGCCTTGACCAGCGAGCTCTGGTCGGTCAGCGTGCTGGCCGGCGCGCCTCCGTGTAGCTGCAGGTACTTGGCACAGCTCTGATTGCCCCGGTACAGCGCAGAGTCCAGCGGGGTCATCAGCTGGCCCTTGCTGGAGCGCATGATGGGGTTGACGTGCGCGTGAAGGTCCATCAGAACCTGGGGAGAGGGAAGACGAGGATGTCTCTTGACGTCCGGGGACTGACTTTCAAATTGGAGTATTCTAAAGCGTCTGTGCTGCATCCGAAGTTGGTATGGCGATATCTCATCACATCAGGATGTCTAAATGAAACTTTAATCTTGAAGGACGTAGTTGTTTGTTTAAGGTTACGTATGGTTACGTCTATTATGTACGGGGCAAACGGTGTGTCTCGTGCCAATCGTGTTCTCACCTTGCACATTTCGATATTGTTGGTAATGGCGGCTGTGTGCAGGGGACATCTGCCGTCATTGTTGGGCTGGTTTACCGCTTCTGGACGCTGTTGTAACAGCCACCTGCGGCAAACGGTGGACGTTAGTCACTAAAAAGGAATGCTGACTTTTTACGGTTATACCGCGTTTATCCAAACTTGATTTTACAGTTGAAACTGTTTATCTAAACTAAGAACTTGGCAACGTTTCTTTCGAACAATTTACATATCTTCAGTAAGCTCCAAGTGTTCCCCCATTCTCCTTACCTGACCAGTTCCTTCCTGCCCGACTGGACGGCTTCATGCAGCGGCTGGTCACCCTTCACGTTCCGGATCCACAGGTTGGCCCGGTGTCGACCTAGCAGCTTCACAGTCTCAATCTGACCCTTGGCGGCCCCGCAGTGTGCTGGTCTGCAATGGATGGGATGGGAGAAAATGGTCATGGAATTATTCATACCACATGGTTGATCATACACGTCCTTACATATTCAGCGTGTGACGTTCGCTTTTTTCTATATCTTAAGAGGAGTACGAACGGAACGGCTGAAAACATTCTAGCTATGAACGGCTGTTCTCTAAGCTCATTTTCAATCACATGAATCCGTTCCAACCCTAACTAGACCTCGTCGCGTTCTCTCCAGCCCCTCTGTCACTCACGTGCGTCCCTTGCGGTCCTGCCGGTTGGGCTCTGCGCCGCTCTTGAGCAGCAGCTCGGTGCAGTCGGCATGTCCCAGGGTGACGGCGTAGAAGAGCGGCGTGCAGCCGTTCCCGTCGATGACGTCTACGTCAGCGCCGCAGAGCGAGATCAGCGTGTCGATACAGTCGGTGTGGCCGCGGCTGGCGGCGCAGTGCAGAGCTGTCGGTGAGGGGGGTCAGGGCGGGTCAGGACGGGTCAGGAGAGAGGTCAACTGTGTCAGAGTGGTCAGAGCCAAAGACAGTGACTCGGGTCATAATTATGCAGCACTTGGCAGGTTTAACGTAAACAAAAACGACGGGTTGTTCTTCTGCACTTCGCCCTCTGTCTTTTCTTACAGATTAGCCCGTCCCCTTTTACTAGTAATTCATTGCTTTCTCACTGTGAACCCCGTCCTTTTTCACCATTGAACCCGTCCTTCTAGCCGGAGCTTCGTCGACTCTAACCGGTGAGGTCGTCCTTTATTACCGGCAACCCAATTCTTTCTGAACGGCAGCCCCGTCCTTTCTCACCGTTAAACCCGTCCTTTCTCACCAGTGAGTCCGTCCTTGTCCCCAGCCGACACGCTGGCCCCGCTGTTGACCAGTGTGACCAGAGCATCCGCGCTGCCCGAGGCGCAGTACGTCTTGGATGGACGCGTCTCTGTAGAGAGAAGCAATCGTGCTGCTTGTAATGTTAGATCTTGGTGAAGATGACAGAATTTTAGCTCTGAATAACATCATTTTATTACTGAATAATTACGGCAACTCTAGCTATTTTGCTATCCCGCATTCTGCAGGTCATTCTACTAAACTAACTGAGCTATTCGAATTCTGCAAAGCTTTCCCATAGCAGCGAAGCTGTCCTCAACTGTCTCATCAACCATTGTCTCGCCACGACTGTGAACCCTCCAAGTGAAAATGCTTATTCGTCCCCGTTTCTTCCATCACTAAATTCAAATGCAAAAGTAATTCTACCATTCAGCACCATTCCGAGCCCGGCCACTGACCTGCGGACGCCGCCCAGAGCAGTGGCTGTCGTCCGTCCTGATCTGTGACCGTGACGTCCACACCAGCGTCCACCAGTTTCTTCAGCGCCGCCAGCCCCACGCGCACGTCCGTGGCCATCTCTACCCAGACGTCACGTGAAACGCTTGTTATACGGGAGAATGGGAGTTAAGTTGAACTTAGGGGGAACACACACAAAAAGAACATATTGACGCATTAGTAGATTGAGCTTAGTAGTTTGTCAAGCAAAAGGCATGAAATAGGCCGTCTCCGTCCTGTCTTCGCCGCGCCTGCTGTGTATAATGAGGATACTGAATGATGCTGTGCCGCATTACACTTGAGCGCTGCGGCACAGTCTACCATCCCAGTAGACGGCAGAGGGAAGCCTGTTGTGCCGTGGCACTGGCAAGACCACTCGTTAGCATCACAATAAAGGGTTGAATACAGAATGAAGTCTTTGTGATGTTCACGAACTGTTATTTGGCTACTCGTGACAAGTGCCATTTGAATTATTTTATCCCGTGATGGTTTGTTTGCACGCAAATATGAAGAGTACCTTTGCTCTCATAGCTGTGATTGAAACTAGCAAACCGGCATAAACACTCTAATCGCATTAGCAAGTGACCATGGTTATTTCACTAGAATTGAATAACGGACATGCAAGAGTTATTATTCTCCTAACATGAAGTCGTTCGTGCATGACAATGCTGGTCCTCCTAGTTTCTCATATTTTTCATGAATAAACTGCAGTAGTGATTTAGTGTCTGATTATAAAACACTTAATCATTAGGTATATGGTAATGTTATACATTTAACAGTAATATTTTACCGGAGTTGGGTCCACACATCTGCGCCGCGTAGTGGACCGGGTACGCTCCGTGGATGTCGGGGGTTGACGGGTTGGCCCCGGCCTCCAGGAGAACATCCAGGATCTCCAGCTCTCCGCACACTGTCAACATGAACCGTGGGGACGGGCGAACAATAACCTCCAGGATCTCCAGCTCTCTACACACTGCAGACAGACAAAACATGTGGACGGGCGAACAATAACTTCCAGGATCTGCAGCTCTCTACACACTGCAGACAGACAAAACATGTGGACGGGCGAACAATTAAGTCCAGGAGCTTGCAGCTCTCCGCACACTGTCAACATGAACCATGGGGACGGGTAAACAATTGGAATTACATTTACACGACACTTAGCAAGGTGAGCTATCTATTGTATTGTATTGACAATTGCTGACAACTCCACATCACTCATTGTGGCTATTCTGTGTCACAAGTCAAAAGATAAAAACGATCAACGGGAAATATGGTTGAGGGGTAAAAACAGGCACACAGTCAAACAACACTCATACGTCAGAAAATGCTAACCCCGTCCACCCTCCCCACCCCTATTGCACACCACCGACTTGACTGCTCGCTTAAAGCGTGCCGGGTTCAGCTCCAATGTGCTCGCAGGCAGTTCGTTCAGGAGTGATGCGGCACGGTAGGTAAAAGACCGCTGGCCGGCGGCTGTACGCATGAGTGGAGGCCGCAGCCGCCGGTCCTGCCGGGTACCACGATCACAGCGCTGACGTGAGTCCACAAATGTCACAAACTGGGATGAGATGTCCGTGGGCTCCCCGCACACAATCGCCTTCTGAGCCACAGTCATGGTGGACACGTCACACATCAGTCGAGGGGAGATAAAACCAAGCTCCTCCCGCGCGCGAGACACATGGTCATACTTCCGCAGGCCAGTGACGACTCTGGTGGCGAAGTTAACCACGCTCATCAGTCTAGCGTCATTCTTGGAAGTGCCACAGCCATAAATCGCAATACAGTACCTCACGCGCGAGAGGACCAGGCCGTCAACCACCGTGCGCATCACATGCCGCCGACATACTCCATACTCTGCCGACAGACAAACAATGGGGACGTGTGACGCTGCAGCTTTCGGGCACATGAAGGGTGGATTTAACAACAGGCTAAGTATCATGCAGTTGATTTCGACGTATGTAGAGTCAAAGATAGTCATAGTTAAATGGATAAATATGCAGGGGCCGATGCAATGCGTTTTTATATATCATGCCGGAGAGGCAAGGATGGCAACTTCAATGCCTTATAAACCACGTATAGTCGTATAGGTAGGCAGTATACTAATTAACCCGCGCCGGGCCGGGGGGGGGGTGTTTGAACACCCCCTTTGCGGTTTTTCGCGGATATCTAAAAAAAACGGCTGCGGGGAGCGCCGCCGTTTTTGGCACACCTGTTTGTGCATCTTTTCCGCACATGTAAAAATTTCAGACCCTAGTCGCCTTAGGTCAGGTCACCAGGTCACGCCAAGTGACCTCACCTCATAAAAAATAAGAATGCTAGTCATTGCTACACCGATTGATCGATTGCCTTGAAACTTTCAGCGATTGATTAGAGCAACATTATCTATAAAATGTATATCTCGGAATTTTGATATCGGTGACCTAAGGTCAGGTCAATTTTGCGGCCTCTCCATTACCTTTAGTCAATGGGATAACATTGAAAAGCGTCTGTTTTGCACGAACGCTATTCTAGACACTCTCAAACATCGAGATGTAGGTAAAATTGACACACTGAACCGGAAAATGGCAACTGTGACCCCTTGTTATGTCCCCGATGTCATCTCAGGTCACGAACAGAATCTAACAGTTTTTCGCTAATAACTTATGATAGAGGCGTGCTAGAGCGCTGAAAACGCCTTAGATGTGTTCGGCTCGACGTTGCTGATCGACTGATATGCAACATGACCTTTTCCGGTCAGGTCATGACCTTGAGTTGAGGTCAAATTTTGAAGTTGACCTTTCAAGGTCAAGTTATAGTTCATTCGACGCGTTTCGACAAGAGGAACACGATGCTGGCAAAAGTAATGCCATGGCTCTTTTGAGTCAAAAGTTATTGTCGAAAAAACGTGTTTCGTAAAAAAAGGCTATTTTTGGGGTTTTTGTCCTCTGGAGGCTAAACCGTTGACCTGAGGTCAAATCGGAGAACATTATTCAGAAAGGTCTATAAAAGGGCTATCGAATGCGCTTTTCCGCGGCGCTGTAGCTCTATCTGTTCTCGAGATAGCCGCTGGCAGTTTCTAAAACGTTGAAATAGTCAACATTTTACCTTTGGTGACCTCTGATGACCTGACCTTTGACCTGACCCAAAAATGGACGAAGTGTTTTCGTCCTTATTTTGGACGTTCTTTCGATTGCCGCTTACAGCGTGTCGCTACGTGGCCCAGAAGCCGAGTTAGAAGGGGGGTTGTTCAGATTCAGACACCCCCCCCCCCCCCCGGCCCGGCGCGGAATCCAGAGCACCGGCCTGGCGCGGGTTAAGGAATGCCTGAGTGATAGCACGAAAAAAGGAAGGAAAGACATGCTTGAATCATACGTTACACTCCCTCTAGTCGTTCCAGGTCAACATACGGTATGTCATTTTTTAATTTCACTATCTTAACCCGCGCACCGACGGGGGTCTGCGCCAACTTCGTACCCACGGGGGGGGGGCGGATGACCGCCCCCCCTGAGATCTCGAGAACGAAGCAAGATAGCGACAAGCGGTAAACGGCAAGGGATACGCACGGACAAGGTCTACAATTTTTACTAAGATCATTTTCAGGTCAGGTCAAAGATGACGTCACAGGGGTCAAAAAAGTCAAAATGGCGGCGCTAGGTATGGAGAGAGTTTTTTCTCAAAAAACTTTCGAACTAGTCAATATAGGAACAAACTAAGGGCAGCATCGTGATCCTCTCGTCAATCCGCATCGAATGGTATATATGTTGACCTCGAAAGGTCAAGGTCAAAGGTTGACCTCAGGTCACGTGACCTCGAGGTCATCATGTATATCATTCGATGCGCCTTGACGAGCTGAATACAATGAGACCATCCGCGCGGCTGTATCTTGTTCCTGTACGGAGTTATTGTCAAAAAACCGCTGGTGACCTTTGATGACGTCACGTGACCTTGCAGCTGCCCAACAGCAAAACAGACCTCAAGGTAGTGAAGGTTGATCGTATATGAGGTCATGTATGGTTTATGGGGCCATTCCGACCCGTTTTAGTGGTAAAAACAGGGAATTGATTTTTCCCCCAATGACTTATAATGGGGAGGTCGAGAAATTGACCTGACCTTAGGTCACCGATATCAAAATTCCGAGATATTCAAATTGTAGCTACTAATGACCTCATAACATCCTGTGACTTTTAAAGGCCTCCGACATCTACTGTAGCTCTGGCACGGTGACAAAGTTGGAAAAAAGTGACTTGAGGTTGGGTCATTCAAAGTGACCTGGTGACCTGACCTTAAAAGATAGGAGGTTCAAACTTGCACACCATGTGTAAAATTGATGAGAGAATATTCGTACCAAATTTCGTGGCGCTACGCGCGGCGGTTTTCCCGCTATTTGCGAATAACCTCAGGGGGGCGGATATCCGCCCCCCCCCCGTTGGTGCGCGGGTTAACGTTATCTCTAAAGTCTCAACACCGCTGACCTAGCGTCATCATCTTTTCTATACGCTGTTCCGTTTCAAGCTTGCAGCCGAAGTGCCCTGCTGAAAGCAGTTCGTGATTTCTGTATATACAGCAGGGTATATACAGCTCTTACATTTTAAGACGCAAATTCTTGAGCGGAGGAGCGATCTGCCGAAGAAACTCCGACTGCAAGCTTGATATGAAACAGACTATAATAGGAGCTTCCATGAATGTCTGAGTTACATCATCGTGTTTTGTGTCATTTGATTTCGCTGATAAAGAATTTAGTGAATCACATTACCAATTCGTGAAGTTATGCGGCGTTATACAGTCGTGTGGCGATCTAACGTGCCATTGGCATGACTCATTGCACGGCAAGTCTCCCTGGTGACATTTATCAAAGCTCCATGCCTCTATTGCTGCACTGAGATCGAAACTTGCAGCCTCCCTATGAGTGCCCCATGAATGGACCTGCAGTGACGGTCCCACGCCAACCGACAAAACGTGAGACCCAGACAGTCAAGGTCATGAAAACAATTACAGCAGGTCGATACATGCCCCGCTCGGTTAGTCAGCCAAGGTCAGAGGTCTGGCGGCGTCATCGCACGCTCTTGCAGTAAAAAAAAAAATGTCTGCCGCTTACAGATGCAAGTTCTTTTGATAGTGAATACACACAAACTGAAATACGAACGCATCGTTTGCATGCAAAGGTCCATTGTGCCATTAGACTTCAGTATTCGTTTGTCACGCAATGGCTGGTCGAGTTAGCACTGAACACCTCATTGCCTTTATGTCTGTGAAATGACGACTGTGATTTGGCCCGAACACGAGACCGACACGAGTTCAAGGTCACCGCGTGTGTGGAAAATGGGTGATAGCTGCCGCCAAAGGTTAATAGTCGCTGGTTCGAAGTTAAAGTCGTCACGTTTCGACTCTCGAAAACGACGCGGTGATGTGACCAAAATTGATCTGAAGCCAACAGTATTCTGTCATGGAAACACGAACAAAATTAATTCGCGAGTCATAAAACAGTTTAGTATGAGTGTATGGAATACGATACTAAAAACAATATTCCAAATGTTGTATGGGTAAATTAAGCAAGGGTACTGATCGCTACAATTTCACATCATTGACTGCTAATTAAAATGCTTCCAGCGTAGCTCCTCGATATAACCGCTGCCGTCAATATACTGCGCCGCTCCAATGACAGCAGGTCATAAGGTCGACCGGACAGCTGATTATTGGGTCCCCGGGCGGGGGTCAGACACCACGGCCGTCAGACGCTGCGTGAGACATATCCGACGCGGCTAATTGCTTTTCCCTGTGTGGCGCAGCGGCCTGCCACAGAGGAGGAATTTCTGAAGGCCGCATTGAACACAAGTCAATGTCATAAGCCTTTCCGATTCCTGGTAATTTATGCTTATAACCATGCAATATGTTGCATAGCAACACTGGTACATTTTGACATAAATCGTATATGCGCTCTGAAATGTTGTATTGATGCGAATTATAGGCTGCGTGCAAATTATTAGGACTCTCCTCAAGCACAAGGCATGAACGCCATTGCATGCAGGTCAGGTGCTTGCTGAAAACGATGATAATATAGCTATAGGCATCGTAATTGAACGTCTCCGCTATAAACGACTTATAAATATATAATACCCTAGGAAGAGGCTGCTACAGCACTATGATTTCAGGCATGCAGTCTTTGTTCACGCCACGGTGCTGTACTCAATGTCCAGATTACACGATACCCTGATTACTGAGATACCAGTTCATAACAGAAGTCAATTGCAATGTTATCCACGTCGTTAGCACGTGCTCGGCAATCGGTGGTACGCGTAACATTCATATACCAATTTTCTTTTGGCGCGACTCGGTCTCGACTCCCTTCACGCCCTCTGTCGATCAGCGTCTTGCATAGGGTCAGTGCCGTGATTTCCCGCTGAAAGACGAGACGGACTGATGAAAGGAGGAGACAATGGGTTGGGAGGGAAGATAATGTAATAGTGGGGGAGTGGGGAGGAGGTGGGGAAAGATGTTCCCTCTGTGATGGTTTGTCAGCAAAGGGAAGGGTGCAGTTCGTGGGGCGCCGCCGCCTGTAGTCACTTCCACGTCAGTGCAATGTCTGGCCGACCGCTAGGTGTCACTGGGTGTTTCATATGAGTCATGGGTTCGCACGATGCCGCCGCCGAGTACGTACGGGCGTTTGCGGCGCCGATGTGTGTATGGCTGTGGGCCTCGCCGTTCTAATGAATCTTACAGTCTCATCCGATCCAGTAAGGTGCCATTAGCACGTGCTCGGCAATCGGTGGTACGCGTAACATTCATATACCAATTTTCTTTTGGCGCGACTCGGTCTCGACTCCCTTCACGCCCTCTGTCGATCAGCGTCTTGCATAGGGTCAGTGCCGTGATTTCCCGCTGAAAGACGCCAAAGAAATTGCCAAATGTATGGGAAAATTAGGCCGTAGAGGTCGCGATCGCCGGGACACCACGCAGGTACCCGGCCGGGGTGAGCGGCGGGTACCTCGGCTGACCGCGGAGGCCGTCGGAGGGAGGTAGGCGGGGAAAGACTACCTCGGCCACCGACACTACCGAGGAGCGCTCGGCGAGCGCGCGAAGTGCGGTGGCACTGGCGGTGGGCAGTTTCAGGCCACGGGGAGGAGGGGGCTGGCAGGAGGTAGAGGGGATGGTGCCGAAAGTAAGGAAACCGACCGTTCCGGTGGGGAGGCAGCGACGTCGAGGGGTGAGGGATAATGACGTCCGAGACCGCTTGTGGCCGCGCAGTGATGCGACGGCGGAGCTAGAGGAGCACTCGGAGCTGCCGGCGGTGTCTTTGCTTGCCCAGTCGGTGGTGTCCGGGCTGCTGCTGCAGCTTCGAGCGCGGCGCCCGCGAGACGGCTGTCGGGAACGCTGTGACGAGCCGAGTAGACCCAGCTCGGGGAGCGGTATCGCGCATGGTGCAGATGGGACAGGCACGGGCGAGGCAGACTGTTGACACGCCACACGGCGGCGGCCGGTCGGTGCATCATCGTTCATTCTGCGCGGGCCGGTGCGGGCGCCGCGGCGGCTCTGAAGGTTAGTCGGTAATCCTGTTTCGGTGTTGAGAGAAGGAATGGCGGCTGATTTCACCGCCGCTGCCGCAGCGGCACGGGGACCTGTAAGTCGCCCCTGACGTTAGTCGAATGAATAGGTGACTCATCGGTAGTTGGTGCTGCCGCCGGGGGCTCGAGAAAGTGGACCGTTTGACGACCCGGTGAGTATGGGTTCCAGCAGGTTAGTAAGGGAGACGTGACAGACAGCAGACAGGTATGGTATGGTCAGCGGACCGGTGACAGTGGGCGCTGCTCCATATCCAGCCAGCGTGCCGCGGAATGGGTACGGTCAGCGGACCAGTGAGTGTCAGACCCAGCGGGCAGAGGAGGGCGCTTCCAGTCAGCGGGCCGTGGAAGTGGGACGGTCAGTGGACCGTTGAGTGTCACTGCCAGCGGGCAGAGGAGGGCGCTTCCAGGCTCCAGCTAGCATGCCGTGGAAGTGGGACGGTCAGCGGACCGTTGAGTGTCACTGCCAGCGGGCAGAGGAGGGCGCTTCCAGCCAGTGGGCCGTGGAAGTGGGACGGTCAGCGGACCGGTGTGTGTCACTGCCAGCGGGCAAAGGAGGCCCTTCCAGCCAGCGGGCCGTGGAAGTGGGACGGTCAGCGGACCGGTGTGTGTCACTGCCAGCGGGCAAAGGAGGCCCTTCCAGCCAGCGGGCCAGCGGACCGGTGAAAGTCACTGCCAGCGGGCAGAGGAGGGCGCTTCCAGCCAGTGGGCCGTGGAAGTGGGACGGTCAGCGGACCGGTGTGTGTCACTGCCAGCGGGCAGAGGAGGGCGCTTCCAGCCAGCGGGCCGTGGAAGTGGGACGGTCAGCGGACCGTTGAGTGTCACTGCCAGCGGGCAGAGGAGGGCACTTCCAGCCAGCGGGCCGTGGAAGTGGGACGGTCAGCGGACCGTTGGGTGTCACTGCCAGCGGGCAGAGGAGGGGGCTTCCAGCCAGCGGGCCGTGGAAGTGGGACGGTCAGCGGACCGTTGAGTGTCACTGCCAGCGGGCAGAGGAGGCACTTCCAGCCAGCGGGCCGTGGAAGTGGGACGGTCAGCGGACCGTTGAGTGTCGCTGCCAGCGGGCAGAGGAGGGCGCTTCCAGCCAGCGGGCCGTGGAAGTGGGACGGTCAGCGGACCGTTGAGTGTCACTGCCAGCGGGCAGAGGAGGGCGCTTCCAGCCAGCGGGCCGGGGAAGTGGGACGGTCAGCTGACCGGTGAGTGTCTGCCAGCGGGCGGAGGAGGGCGCTTCCAGTCAGCGGGCCGTGGAAGTGGGACGGTCAGCGGACCGTTGAATGTCACTGCCAGCGGGCAGAGGAGGCCCTTCCAGCCAGCGGGCCGTGGAAGTGGGACGGTCAGCGGACCGTTGAGTGTCGCTGCCAGCGGGCAGAGGAGGGCGCTTCCAGCCAGCGGGCCGTGGAAGTTGGACGGTCAGCGGACCGTTGAGTGTCACTGCCAGCGGGCAGAGGAGGGCGCTTCCAGCCAGCGGGCCGGGGAAGTGGGACGGTCAGCTGACCGGTGAGTGTCTGCCAGCGGGCAGAGGAGGGCGCTTCCAGTCAGCGGGCCGTGGAAGTGGGACGGTCAGCGGACCGTTGAGTGTCACTGCCAGCGGGCAGAGGAGGGGGCTTCCAGCCAGCGGGCCGTGGAAGTGGGACGGCCAGCGGACCGTTGAGTGTCACTGCCAGCGGGCAGAGGAGGGCGCTTCCAGCCAGCGGGCCGTGGAAGTGGGACGGTCAGCGGACCGTTGAGTGTCACTGCCAGTGGGCAGAGGAGGGCGCTTCCAGCCAGCGGGCCGTGGAAGTGGGACGGTCAGCTGACCGGTGAGTGTCTGCCAGCGGGCAGAGGAGGGCGCTTCCAGCCAGCGGGCCGTGAAAGTGGGACGGTCAGCGGACCGTTGAGTGTCTGCCAGCGGGCAGAGGAGGGCGCTTCCAGCCAGCGGGCCGTGGAAGTGGGACGGTCAGCGGACCGTTGAGTGTCACTGCCAGCGGGCAGAGGAGGTCGCATCCAGCCAGCGGGCCGGGGAAGTGGGACGGTCAGCGGACCGGTGTGTGTCACTGTGTATGGACTTGGTGCCGGCTGGCGGCCTTCTGTGTGCACTGACATCTGTGCACACCCCTGCCGCGGCCCTGCGTGGACGCTGACCTCTGTGCACGCTCGGCGCCTCGGGCACACGGTGGCCGATCGCGACCGGCCGGTGAGCCGCGCCGGTCAGTCGGTGCCGGGACCGAATACAGGCTGCGTCGATGGACAAGTCTCTCAGTACCATACACCACCTGACATTGCCGCACGGCCGCTGCCGGACATGAGGTGTGCATCCTTGGCCGAAGTCTCCAGCGCCAAGCAAATTCTCACAGCGGTGCTGACATCACGGGATCCAGTGCTGTCCTGAGTGAAGCGTCTTGTCCAAAAGGGGTGGCCGGCCTCTCAGCACGGACTCGGAACTGTCTGCATTGCTGGTAAACGGCTGGCATTGTCCGTATGCTGCGGCGTGCTCATGTGGGGTCACCGAGTCGTTATTTCGAGCAGGGCACGTAAAGCGATCTTGGCCGAGCTCCACGTGGCGCAACCTGGAGTAAGTTGCATGAAGGCTCTAGCAAGAGGCTGCGTCTGGTGGCCGCTCATGGACAAGGTCATCGAGCGTGTCGGGAGCCTGTGTCGGGCATGCCAGGAGAGCAGGCCAGCACCTGATCGCGCTGCCCTCCGCATGTAGCCCTGGCCGGATCGTGCCTGGTCACGGATACACATCGACTTTGCCGAGCCCACGAAAGGAAGGTACGTGATGGGCGTGGTAGACGTTGATTCTAAGTGGATTGAGGCAGAGTGCTGAACCACTGTCAGCTCCAAGTCGACGATTACTAGGCTGGGAAATGTGTTCCCGATGGGGATTACCAGACACGGTTGTGACTGAAAACGCCACATCATTCACCTCATCCGAGTTTCAATGTTTTATGCAGGGAAATGGCAGACATCACAGGACGAAAGTACCTCGCCACAGCCAAGGCAACGGATTGGCTGAGCATGCTGTGCGTGATGTCAAGCTTGCCTAGTAGAGGTCTGACGACAACTGGGAAGATGCTTTGTCTCGTTGGCTGCGCTGTCAGAATATCACACCTCACAGCACGACCTCAGTTTATCCCTCAGAGCTCATGGTTGGACGCAGCATCCGGAGCCGGCTGGATCTCCTTCACCCGGACATGCGGAAGGGAGTGACTGAGCATCGGGTGAAACAGAAGGAATTCATGACAGCAAGGTAAGATCTGAAAGAAGATTTGGTGTGTCATATCTCGTGTTTTTTTTTCCAGAAACTACGGTGATGGGTCGCCATGGGCTGCTGGAGTGGTCGTTGGTGTCGACGGGCCAGTATCGTACGCGATCGAGCTAGAGGACGGCAGGATATGGCGACGGCATACTGATCAGTTGAGACGTAGACTAAACGGAAACACGGTTACAGAACCTCCTGCGATGACTGCTGGTGCAGCCGAGACCGTGGCCGAACCAGGAGTGCGGCTGCAGAGGAGCCGACGCCGCCGACCCAGCTGCACGCGCCTCTGCTCAGGATGTCGAGCTCCGCCTCCCAGCGACCGCCGACCTGCTTACCCGGACTGGATCCTGCCGCACGGCGGCTGCCGGTGGAAACTTCTGTGACTGGGCACGCAGGTGCCATTAGCGAAGGCGCCTGCGCCATCAGGCGATGATTGTCTCGAAGTGGCGGTGCCCCCCGATAGCGGCGGGCTGACGGCTGCGAAACAGTTAACGTCCGTACCGGCGGAGTCGGGTGCTAGCGAAGCTGGTGATCGCCGGTTGGGCCGATTGCGGAAACAAACTGATTTTTTTTCATAGTTATGTGTTGGTGTGCGGCGCAATAGCTCATTTTCTTCGGGAAGGGCAGTGTAGAGACTTGGTGCCGGCTGGCGGCCTGTCTGTGTGCACTGACATCTGTGCACACCCCTGCCGCGTCCCTGCGTGGACGCTGACCGCTGTGCACGTCCGGCGCCTCGGGCACACGGTGGCCGATCGCAACCGGCCGGTGAGTCGCGCCGGTCAGTCAGTGCCAGGACTTAATACAGGCTGCGTCGATGGACAGGCTTCTCAGTACCATACACACTGCCAGCGGACAGATGAGTTCAGTGGGAGTGCGACACTGCGACTCCGGTGTAGGTGTGACGGTCAGTGGACATGCTCGTGGCGGCAATGCAGCATGCAGTCATTCTAGCACCCACAGAGCGGCATACGGCCAGCAGTGACCTGACTCCAGCCCAGATGGCCCGCTGCAGACCCGGTGCAAGACGACCCCCGATCAGCTGCGGACCTGCGGTCCGGGCGCTGGGCCAAAGGCCGCTACGCCACGGTCACGGTCAGCTGACGTCACGGCGGATGAGTCACCCGGGCCGCCTCACGGCGCAGATGACGGTTACGTGACACGCCCGCGCCTGCGCCGCTGGCGGCCACGTGGCTACCAGCAGTTGCTGTCGCTGCCGCCGCGGCGCCACCAGCGCTGGAGGTGTCCACACCTACCGCTGACGTCACGATCACGCGATCGCTGGGCAGAGGTCACACGATTGCTGGTCGCTCCCGCCAAGATGGCGTCAGGGTGGCTTGGCCTTGGGTGCACAGAGACATTAGGTCATGCACGTGGACAGGTCTATGAACACAACAAGATGCGAGGCTAGCAGTCTGGTGGCAGCATAAATCGTATCTCCCTGAAATGGGGCACGAGCATAACTGCGTATACGGTCGGTGATACTGTCGGCCGTTGGAGAGCTCTGGCCTGAACAATAATGGCCGACGCGCAACCCTGTCCTAGGGCCAGTCGGTCATGGCGGCCAGTAGGGCGTCAGCGGAAATGCAGGATACGACCCACCTTATTTGCGCCTAGTGGCAATCTGCAATCGTCGGCAGGCAGCACAAAGATGTTCCCTCTGTGATGGTTTGTCAGCAAAGGGAAGGGTGCAGTTCGTGGGGCGCCGCCGCCTGTAGTCACTTCCACGTCAGTGCAATGTCTGGCCGACCGCTAGGTGTCACTGGGTGTTTCATATGAGTCATGGGTTCGCACGATGCCGCCGCCGAGTACGTACGGGCGTTTGCGGCGCCGATGTGTGTATGGCTGTGGGCCTCGCCGTTCTAATGAATCTTACAGTCTCATCCGATCCAGTAAGGTGCCATAATTCCTTGTAGTGCATGATATCGAGATTATCAAAATGTGTCGCAGGTCAGCTGAGTGCATCAAAGGGACAAACGTTAAAGTGAGGACATGCGATGCTGGCGCTGACTCATTTAATCACAGCAAGTACTGGCTTGGAATAAGCCTGAACGGAATGTATTTCAGTCAATGATCATTGACTTCCTCATCTCAAAACGCTGGCCCAGTGCTCTAGCGCTAGCGGTAAGATATATATCTGTCCATGGACAGTTAAATATCTTACCGCTAGCCTAGTGGACCGTGACCCTATATCTCATCACGGGCCCACTGAATGGCCCTCAGCTCTCTCACCAGTGCAGTGGCCCAGAGTCCCCCGCCCCCTCTCTCACCGTATAGGCCCACTGGACGGCCGAGTGGAGCTCGTGTCCGTGCCAATGCAGCCTGGCGCAGTGTTCCCTCTATCTTTCACCTGTGACCCATGGTGTCCCTGCTCTCTCAGCGGTGGCCCAGTGGACTGCTGAGTGGAGCTCGTGGTCTCTCTCTCTCTCTCCCTCTCTCTCTCTCTCTCTCTCTCTCTCTCTCTCTCTCTCTCTCTCTCTCTCTCTCTCTCTCTCTCTCTCTCTCTCTCTTTCTCTCTCACCAGTAGCCCAGTGGACTGCCGAGTGGAGCTCGTGGTCGCGCCGGTCCAGGTCGGCCCCCCGCTCTACCAGCAGCCTCAGCAGCGGCTGGTGGCCTGCGATGACGGCCAGGTGGACGGACGTGTGGCCGTCCTCGTCAGCAGCGTCCAGCAGCTCCGGGCAGGCGGTCAGCAGGAGGTCAGCGCAGCCGGAGACGGTGCCGTCGGCGCAGTGGTGCAGAGCGCTCTTCTGGCGACGGTCCCGCTGCCGCACCGACTCCGGCTGGCGGCGGAGGGTGGCGGGTCAGATAGGGTCAGATGGGGTGGGTGTGAAATACGCACGGTGATAGATTAATAACCGGAAAGGTGTTTTGATGTCATATCGTGAAGGATTTGTGGAACTATATAAGTTATAATTGTTTTTTAGGAAGCTATAAACTTGATATAAACAACCTGCACACGTATTTTGAGCTTGGTGCTATGTCAATATAATGAAAGTGCTTTGCTTCGTACCGCGCTCAGGCCTCAGCCCTGACCGGAAAAAGTGTTTCGCTGAGCTCTGCAATGTGATAAGTCGCAGCTAACAAGGTGTTATTTAGGTGCTAAGTCTCGGCGGTTATTTTCCGCAGGCTTTACAATGCACTGACAACGTTTGGGCGGCACCTCTACGGCAATTTATTTGGATGTGGAGGAGGAATATGCAATGTGCATGCAGTTTTGCGAATGAATTTGATTCCTAGAAACATATAAGCTATGGAAGGTGGCTTAATGATTTGTGCATCAAGTGATGAGTGACTAGACCTTTCCAATGGACAGTGATTTATGGTTAGATTTCATGATGCAGGATATTCACATTTGTCGTCTGTTGTGGCAAGGCGTGGAACACCGTGCTTCAAACGCATCTAGGTTTTATCGCACAA
This sequence comes from Amphibalanus amphitrite, assembly GCF_019059575.1. Taxonomy (NCBI): domain Eukaryota; kingdom Metazoa; phylum Arthropoda; class Thecostraca; order Balanomorpha; family Balanidae; genus Amphibalanus; species Amphibalanus amphitrite. Next base: position 230,464 of record NW_024882061.1, read on the forward strand.
TTTTTAAGCGTGCAAATTGTAAGTGTTTTTTATTTATGCCATGGTGTTATATAGGCCCCACCAACTTATTGCTTTTACTTAGGCATATTTCCGAATCATGTATTTCAAGGACTGCCATTTTAGCCGGTTTTAACGTTTCCATACACGCATGCATTTGCCAGAGTAAAGAGTTGAGTCCAATTAAAGTCGAGGTCACACGCCTTTTAAATTGCTTTATGTGAACGCACTCGCGTGTGGTCGTATCTCACAAATTTCAGTCGGTTTCCTGCTCGTCGCCGCGTAGGCACAAGTTTGTGAGTTTCCACGCTTGGAATTTGAGAGCCTGCTGAAATTGTTCGACGTGGAACTGCCAGTGGGGTTGGGAGAACAGAGACTGACGCTTTTGATTTGTACACAGCCTGCTTATTCTGGCATCATGTGTAATTTGCTTACCTTCCATAGACTCGCTAGCCAACGTGAATGAATAAACATGTCTGACCCGCCCTATTTCAGTGAGCTTTGCAGGAACATGTAAGCCAATGTGTCAATCTGGATCCCTTCCAGTAAATGGCAACTGTAGCCCACAAACTAAACATTTACACTTTTCATATAATGACGCGTTAAGTTTGCTGGCGATGGTAAGTCCTATAGTTATACAGGAAACCTGCAGCAGTGTCTTCCGTAACGATCCCGATCAATAATTCAATACGCTCATTACCTTACCACGGTGACAGAGTAGGTCAAGTGGGCTTACGGTTACGGTCCACCCATTACAATAAAGAGCGGCCCCGTTTGTTAGGATAGAAAACAATGGGGTAATAATGGATGACACGCGATATCGGGCCGGAAAGATGGATTGGTATCATCGCCATGAGTCCAAATCGCTAATTAAAAAGAAAATGATGCAACAAATTGGTTTTCATTTTTTTCACAAATTTATTTACATAACTGACAATCACATAGCAGTACACACAGTACACAGAACCGGACACCTGTCGCACGCCCGGCCAGCGGACCGGTCCCAGGTAAAACCTCAGGGCCGGTCACGGATGGGAACGGGCGGGGTGTAAATCTGGCGACAGCTCAGCGTCCGAACCTCGCCCGCCCTATATGTCCTGTTATTACGCTCGTTGTCCCTGTTCGCGAGATGTGTAGCTAATGAGACAAAGTTTTTGATGCACCTCTACCTTCTTCTTTTCTGTATCGGCCATGCCCACTCGCATATTACCAAACTCTGCCCTTGTCATAAAATCACAGAATGAAAACATATCAGCTATTCCTATACCATGTTGTGCCACTTTTGTTCTGTAAATATAATATTTTCCTAGCAAAAACAGTCTCTGAATAGCAGCTGCAGCATCAGCCATATGAAATGTCTCATTTTCCTCGAATCCAACAATTATTGCCCGTTTGCTTAGAACAACATTGTAATGCAATCGCTCCCTGACCCTGCTCACCATTGCTCTCCAAACACATTGAACCTGTTCGCACTCAGCAAAAAGATGCAGAAGCGTCTCTCTATCTGCATTGCAGAATGTACACAATGGACTTTCTTCAGTGAATTTTGACACGAAAACGTTTGTCGTTAATATTCTGTGTACTAATCTATCCTGGAACCATCTAAGAGTAGTATTTTTAGTACAGTTCGCAAATCTGTTGTAAATGAGGTCCCATTCTAGCTGACACTGTAGATCGTTATTCCATTTTATTTGTGATTTTAAACCATCCCGTGTTTTAAAGTAGGGGAGAGTGGGGCAAAGCGGCCACCCGGGGCAAAGCGGCCACCCATCGTTTTAGCCCTCCACAGCTGGCGTTAGCTCCAATTTATGGTTTCCAATTATACTTCTCTTCGCGGTCGTTCGAATGAGCCAGACCGGGGTTTCAGGCCCATCGCCATTGTTTAGTGAAACACGGAAAAGCATTTCTTGCCAGGTTACCAATTATGTTTGCAATTTTTAAATGTTATTTTATTCCATAACCGTTTGGAATTTTTATAAGCGTTTTTGTCCATGCATTGCGTGGTTATCATACATGCCTTCTACCAATTTTAATGCTTTTTACCCCACTAATAGCTGAGCTGGAATATTTTTGTCTCGGACGGTATGTGCGGGGCAAAGCGGCCGGGGCAAAGTGGCCAGCCCCCAATTGGTCATAAGTTGTTTCCATCTGGATAAAAACATTATTTATATTCAAATGTGTCGTCATGCATTCATCTTGGCCACTTTTCGGTTACATGAGTTACCAAATTATGCAATTAAATGTTTTTCCAAGAAAATTCTTTCTTTGTTTAGCAATAGGTGGGAAGATAACAAAGTAAACATCCATCTTCCCTTAAACCTTGTCACCATCAAATACCCTAGTCGTGCATGAGCGAACTATTCTGTTTCTCATATCGGGACTTGAGAAGTCGCCAGTGGCCGCTTTGCCTCAGGGGTGGGGCAAAGTGGCCAATATGCTATAGGTTTAAAGATTTGTCAATATCTCCCATATGTGAACGCCTTTGGAAATGAAACGCAGTTGGAATAAAAGACAATTTAATAGGGATCACACTGGTATAGAAAGAATCTTTCTAAGTTTAAAAATCAAGCGTCGGCATCGTTAGAAACGTTAGGGTGGCCGCTTTGCCCCACTCTCCCCTACTTATGCTGTAGCATTGTCTTATAGTATATCCTACATCCTCCCTTACATCCTAAGAGAGTTGCCAACGCTGGCTGCATTTTAGGTCCAATGTCATGAGGTGGCAACTCCCCCGTATATGCTGTCCTTATTACTCTAACAATGCCCGCGAATTCAAGCTGTTGGAGACGCAAGCCATAAGTGTTGTTTATTTCAGCAATATTCATAAACCTTCTTTCATCCGTCCAAACGTCACCTACATTGGTACAACCAGCTCTGTATAGACGGCCATTCCACATAACTTTGTGATTACGCTTGAAGAAGGAGGACAAAAACAAAGGTTGCGTCTTAACATTTTCCGGTAAGACTTCAAAACACTTTTTGAAGGCATCCCATTTACTAAAAACCTCCCGCCAGAACGGATTGATACCATCTGAAACCGAACCTACAGCTTTCGAGAAGCTTGCATCACCACACGAGAAAAGAATATCATTTTTACATAGCTGCATTTCTGCTAAAAACTTCCAAGCATCTTCCGAGCATACATATCTTTTCATCCAGGAAATTTTCAAAGAATCATTATATGTTTTCAAACATGGAATATCAAAGTCCCGCATCATAAAGCGTCGCTTGATCTTATCAGGACCCTTGTTCCACACGAACTCAAAAAAACTTCTCTGCAACCCATAAATGGAGCTCTCAGGAGGGCATGGTAGCATCATTAATGTATTGGTCAGCTTTGACAATGCTAGATTTTTAAGAACTATCCGTTTGCCATATACCGTTAACCTCCGTTTCATCCATCCTCTAAGAAGATTCCTGACAAATTGGTTTTCATGGTTACACTACAAAGTGGAAGGCATCAAACTTAAGCGTGTTCGCAAGACTTAATCATGCGCGAGGGACTCTAGATCAATAACTGGACGATACAACGAGGTCATTGAAAACCGAATGGCTCCTCGGATATCATATATCCACGCTGTATTCAGAATAATTCAATAAAAATAAGACATTTTTTGGGTTTCCCGTTTTCAGTCTTAATTCTTTCCAGCCCATTGACAAATAGGTGTAAGCAATGCTTTCATGTGTTGGGAAGAAAACCATCAAGATTCTGGAGACATCTTGCGAGTACATATACCTAGGTGCTGGTCAGTAGCGGCGGAACACCATCAATTAGGGGGGGGGGCACTGCCAACTTTTGGTCCCATTCTTTCCATGCAACGCCCATAGGGCTAATGTTAAAATGCCAAAATCAAAGGGGGCACGGTGTCCCGATGCCCTCCCCGTTCCGCCGCCTATGGTGCTGGTGACGAATGAATATAAATGTGAGGACGCTTTCATTTACTATACACATTGCGCTGCAACTGTAGGATGTGTTTCTAAATTCTAGGCAAAACAAACGTTGCTCAACATAGGTACATGCCACAGAGCATAATAAAGCCAGCATTGTCCTCATTTTGGTAAACCGGTCTAATAAACGTCATCCGTGTGCGATGCCGAGCAAGGGCGGCGCCACCGTGGGGGCAGTGGGGGCAGACTGCCCCCACTGGCAGGAGGCCTTGGGGGCAAGACTATGTTTTTGCCCCCACAAAATTTGGCTGATGTTGAAATGGGAACAGAAGACCGGTGCAACATTCATGATAGGCGGTTATAGTTGTACGCCTGTTTTTGACGGTCCCCGTATCAAGTGCATCAGCAGAACGTTCGTTCTCGGATCGTCTGTCGCATATCTCGTACTCCCACTCATTCTCCTACTCATTTTCGTTCACCAGAAGGCTGCCCTCGAGCTTGACCTCGAGAAGGTTGAGAGGCAGTTTGTCAAAATCGCCCAGAGAAGAGATCATCCTCTTTTGGGGACCCTTAGACTGTCACTGAGACTGAGTTTTGGGAGGTATGACAAAATGTGATAGGTAGGCATGTATATCCGATTTAGCTGGAAATGTATGTGGATCGCCCTAATGGAGCTTATTCTGGTATCAATCGTGTGTGAGAGAATCGCACATATACGCACTACGGTAAAAAAGAGAACTAGGTACTGATTATTGTTTTGAGGAATGCACCATTTTACATCTCAACATAACATTTTCACAGGTTTGTGTCTCGCAATCTAGTTTTATAGTTTTATTTGCTCGCGACTCGCTCGGGCCCAGGGGGGTAATCCCACCCACCGCAGCCCGGGGGTAGCCCTCCCCCCTGTCTAGCTCCGTAAATAAGGCAGCTACGGAACCAAAAATGGTACAGCCCACCGCTAAAGTAATGTGTGGTTTTACCAATCTCAACGGCTGGCTTTGACCGACGATTTTTAAATGCGGACTGATTGAAAAGAAGACGTCAATAGACAAAGTTGTAGCTGCAAGGGTGAAGATACATGTAAGCTACAGTTAAAGTCTCGTTGCAGTCTGGCTAATCGTTCCTAAGCTTCAGAAGCAGAACATACCCATGACTGAAACCGCACATTACGTCTGCTGTGGACTGTACCAAACGAAAGGTATCAACGAGAAGATTCTATAGTAGGGATGACCGAGATTTTCGATTTTGCAATTTCAGTTCGGCTCACCTTTTTTCCGATGTAAAATTGAATTTTAAGGTGGGATGTCCTCTTGCAATTTTTTGATAAAAACACTCCTTTCGTAGTAAATTTGCACATTTGTATTTAACCCTCGCCGGGCCTATTGGTTTTCTATGTGCGCCCCGGCCGAGAATGAGAGGTTGGTACGACCCCCATCGCCGTTTCGCCCCTAATTGAGCTAGAGTCTTGGGGAAAGAACGAGCGTGTGCGCAGTTACAAGACGCAGCGATTGGTACCCGATTTTAAGGCCTGAGATTAACTGGTGACCTCTGAGGTCAGGTCAAGAGGCGCAAGACCGGTTCGGTTTTTGGTGAATAACTTCGCTCAAAATGGTCGCAGATCCACGATTTTGTCAGCATCGTGTTTTGCTATATCAGGCGCGTCGAATGGTATACTTTTTGTTCGGGTGAGAGCAAGTTAGGGTGTTGACCTCGGGTCAAGGTCAGGTCAGGTACCCTTAGGTCACGACCTTGATCAAAAAAGGTTATGCTGCATATCATTCGATTCAGCAGGTCTTCCTGAGTCCATTCGTGACTTTTGCGACTCGCTAACTCAATTTGATCGGGAGTTATTGACGAAAAACTCATATCACCTTAAGTATTTGATACACTCTTTATTTGGCTCATCACAAAACAGGATGGAATGATGACAGGTGGTGATATTACGCAGTTTGTTCAGCATTTGCATAACCTTTTCCTCTCAGTTTGTTTTGCCCTTCCTAGAGCAACTTCTTCGACTCTTCTCCCAAGCTTCTCCACTTCTACCGTGAGACTCTTCTCCTAGATGATCACTGGACTGGAGGACTGAATCTTGCATTGGATTTCAGTCACTGCGCCAGGATAAGCGGAACCAGCTCCTTCACGGTCTCTCTCACACCGATCTTCTTTCTCGCTCTTTCTTTGTCGATCATCAGCTGTTCCTGAATCAAAATTCCTCTTTGCAACACAGCCCTTACGGCTGGTAGCTACTTCATTCTGGTTAAACTTTCTACCATTTCCGACCAAATCCCTTATCTTGCCGCCAGATGCCTTCCTGATGGTTCGTTTGACCTAAGCATCCATCTACGTTTAGCTTTGGGCTATCTGCTTGAATTATGGGCCCTGATGGAATAGGTATAAAAACTAAAAAGGCATCAGAAATCGCCGCACTCTATCACTGGACTCGGATGAATGGAAGCCACCAAATCGCTTAACCTACTGATCCTATTGATATGTTTAATGTTTAATTGTTCAGCTATATTCCTTCAGTGCACTTCGATGGTGATTGTTGGACGTGACGTTGGTAATCTATTGCAAACAAATTTGAATAAAATTGATTTGAATGATTTGTATCAGCTGAAAAGTCAATTGTATATTTTGATAGAGTTATTTCAACAGATTTGGGTACTAACCTTAACACCAGCATTGACATGTGCCTTTTCACTACATGACAATAGTAGGAAAAATTATTTAAGGGCATAGTTATAAGCTTGCATCCAACAAATCGATATCGTTTATGTCAGTACCTGTAACAATATGTGTGAACAACCAATCAGTGCCGTTGTATTGTTTCTGCCGAGGGAGAGGCTTTAGTCGCCAATGCCTCTGGCAAGATTCAGCAATTCTGGAAGAGTTTAAATTGCTCTGAAGAGCAGGCTTCACCTGTTTCGTAGGTTTTTGCAGCCGCCGGTATTCCATCCAACCTGATGTTTTGGACTCGTACGCCGTATGGTGAGGTTTCGAAGCAAAAGACCATTCATCGATAAGAAAGAGGAGGTACGGAACTGATGTTGCAAGTATACCACTATAACATCTGGAAACAGTTCCCATAAAACTGCATTTTTACTACGGAAGATGTACCCTGATCAATTTTTGTCTCATGTAAGACCCTATCTAAAATTAAATTTTACATAGGAAAAAGAGTGAGCCGAAGCCGAACTATGAAATTCGTCCGATTCGAAGTAATCTCGGTCAGCCCTATTCTATAGCACCTTAACTTTTTGACCTTAGGTCAATTTTCAAGGTCAAAAGTCAGGGTCAAAGGCAAAAACCGGCTCTTTTGTAGTGGTCTCAAAGTACGTGTTCCAGAGGACGGCATGGTGCATAAAACCGGCTAAAATGGATGCTAAACGAAAGGAGAGAGTCTGAGGATTCCGATGATGTGCATAACATTCAAAGTCAAGGTCACGGTCGTGATCAAAATTTACCACAAACTTCGCACTTTTCTTATATCTTGTATGCTAAATTCCGAGATGTTTTGAAATGTTTTGAAGCTTAACGGGCCCCTATTTGTGCTTTAGCTTACGATACCAGGCTGCTAAAAGGTTAAAGTCACAAGAGAGTATCCTTGCTAGAGGCTATTTCACTTATTTAAGTCAGGCATAATAATTATGACATGTTTTGCCATCCTGAGGCTCTAAATTAATGCTTAGAGCAAAATGGATGCCAGAATCGTGATCAGCGGCTACGAAATCATCACTAACAACCTTTCATGTGTCAAAGTGAACCAAACGTCATTCGAGGTCACGTGAAGTCAACATAAAACTTGACCTTTTCCAAACAATATATATGTTATTCGACGCGTCTCGACCAGACGAATGCGAAAGTACCGCTGCCGTAGCTCTATGACCATTTTATTGACGTTATTTGCGAAAAAAAAAACTCAAGCCTCAGCTCGGGGTCGTTGACCTGACCTCTGACCTCAGGTCAGGTCACCAACGTTACTTAAGTATTTTTCTAGGTTAAATGCTACACGACCGTGCTCGTTATTTATCTTTATCTCCAAGACTCTGTTTTGGGCAGCTGGTTGAAGTTCGCGTCTGTCACACCAAAGTTTGCCGTGCAGGAGTCTAGAAAAATCGGCCCTGAGACGTTATCAAGAAGGCCAGGTCCAATTTGTTTTGCTTCAAAAGATTTCAAATTTATGGGGGATAAGGTACAGCAAGTTTCGTCTTTCTACTTATAAGCGTTAATGAGGTATCGCAAATATTCGTCAGGGGAGGCGAAAAACGCTCCCTCCCCCCCCCCCCCGTTCCGGGCCCGCGAGGGTTAATACGTATGCAATATGCATGAAACCTGAAACCATAATAATTTTTAATTGGCAACATCTAGGAACAAGGTGCTCATGGATTTTGCAGATCGGGGTATCAGACAACAGTCGGGTCACCTCAAGCTTGCCCCCACTGGCGAAAATTCGTGGCGCCGCCACTGATGCCGAGACTATAGAACTGGAACCATTTGTTTACGTGAGTTACCTTTATCGTTATGAGGAATTTGGTTTCTAAGATATAAAACCAGTATAACGCCTTTTGGGGCGATTAACGGAGCGAGCGAGAGGGTGGGCCTTGCACGTGCGAAATTGCGAGGGGGTACCTCCAACTGACTTGTGCACGGCACCCTACTAACCGGTCTCTAGCGATGTGCCAAATTTGAGCACAATCGGCCCAGCCGTTCTCGAGATTTGGAAGCGGCACCCTGCACGTGCGCACGTGCAAAATGGGTCCCAACTGACTTTTGCACGGCACCCTACTAACCGGTCCCTAACCATGTACCAAATTTGAGCGCCATCGGTCCAGCCGTTCTCGAGATCTGGAATCGACCCCTGCACGTGCGCACGTGCAGCAGCACCCCAACTCTGGCACATGGATGTGCATTGCCTAGTGGGTGCCTACCTACATGCCAACTTTCAGCGCAATCGGCCAAGTAGTTACCGAGATATTGCAACAATTACAAAAGTGACACCTCTTCGTTTTGCACGTGGCACGTGCATAAGGGGTCACCCACATGCATCGGGAATAGTCCAATACTTGGTAGAAGGAATGAAGCTACCCTACAAAAATTACCGCGTGCAAATCGGTCAAGTGGTTGCTGAGATATAAGCGTCGCAGAATCGTGACCACGGCCGGCCGGCCGGCCGCTCATACTCAGAAATTTCCGTTATTCTACGTAAGACTCCGCTCGCTTCGCTCGCTCCGTAATCATTTTAAAAATGCACTCACATGACATTCACCGTATAGTCTTCCTCAATCGAAGTTAATGATATTCAAGAATCGAGATGGCATTTGAGACGTGATCGCATTTTTTCTGGGCACTGGCCATCGGACAGTACTCACGTGTTTGTTGAGGATATTTTGCACCGTCTCCAGGTCGTCCTGCTGACAGGCCCTCATTAGCGGGGTGACCGGCTCACCAGGCGGCGCTGCGATCGGCTGGTCACGCACCGTGTAACTCGCCGGCATCTCGGCCACCGTTGCCATGACGACCGCTGTCGACACAAACGAGATGTGACGAGTGGGGCCTCTAATAGCCTCAGGGGTGAGTGGGGACACAGTCGTGGTCGGTGCTACTTATTTAGCCTGTCTGGGCTTCCAGTCCGGGTAGCGGTCACTGTCAGGGTGCATAGGCGTGACAAGGAGGGGTACCGGGGCAACGTGCTTGTCCCTAAATGTTGGAATGAAATGAAAAGGAATAAGGATGAAGTATTTTTTCCTATAAAATATCAATAGATGAGTCCTCTAATTACATAATGGCTGAATTAATATAAACGTCAGGCTGGCCACACTCTATTTTTTTTTTGTAAAAAGAAAATAATCATGTTTTTCGGAATGCACAAGGACAATGAGCCTGCATCTTGTTATGCCATCAGTAGCCTTTGTGATGCCCACAACGAGCACAAATGGTGCTTTCCCTGGCGGGGCTCGAACCAGCTGAGCAGTGACATCAAAGGAGCAGCTGAATGACGTTGTCTGTAGTCTATAGGCCGTCCGCAGGGGAAGGCAGTTATTGAGCGGACGTCACACAACAAACTAGCCTGAGACGCGCCTCGCTGACGACTGAGCTGGAGTGCGGCATTGGTTTGACGTGCTGCCACTTCTACGTCTCTTCGGGTGAATATCCAGCAATTTACATCCGCATAAAGCACTAATATAATTATGAATTCATTGAATGACTGTCAAATCTAAAGATGCACATTCGAATACGCCATTGGTTTTAAATTCAGATGATAACATGGCTTGATGAAGGTCCGTTTGTCGGCCACCACTGGCACAGGCTTGATTCTCAGCAGTTGCAGCCCGCATAGTCAGATAAATACTTTACTTATTCCACAACATGGCATGGCCCAAGCTGTCATAAAATATTTGGACGATAATTTCGTAATCACAAGTGTTGCAAAGGAAGCAGCATTCCTAGGAATGATGCGGTCGCCGTTATATAAGAGTGGTTGCAATGCTACTGCTGCTGCGGAGTTTTCTGGTCGCTTACTATGAAGCTGACGGATCGATGGTTTCCATAGGTGCGGTCGTCTTCTTAGTCTCAGTAATCAATACTGTTCAGCTGTCCTCTGGCACTGCAGCAGTGTAGGCTGAAGTACTGCGCACCATCAATAACTTTTTATACATAATTTAATTGGAATTGTAAAATCGAGCTCAAAGATTCTTATATTCATGTATAAGAATGCATCTAATCAGAATGATGCATACTGTTAGTAACTGCACGCATAGGTATGTACAGGTTCGCGCAAATATGTGCCGATGCATGTCGCATACCTATATGCACAGCTTTGCAAATTTACCAATATAGGTATGCAATGTGCGTCATATACGAGCATTGATTGCATCTTATGCAATGCATATGCAATGCATGCATAATATGCATCGATTTATGTGATTAAGGCCGTACTGAAATTTGACAGAAAAAAACATCCAAGAGACCGGAATTGAAGGAATATACGTGACAGGACAAGACTAGGCTTCTCGATCGTTTTATGTACTCACGTCTTGTGCTGATAATAGCCATCACCTGTGAACCATCTACACTGAATGACACCCTTTTCTTAGTCACCATCGAGCAAAATGGTTATCTGTGTTTAGTATTGACACGACATGCTGACATTGAAGTGTGCGCAGCAACCGAGAACTCAGAATGAATTATGAAATGATTCGGATGACCACACGTCGATGGTTATACGGCTAAACAGCCGGGAAATTTTCTCACTTCACAGCGTTTCACACAATTCCACCAGCTCAAAAATGCCCGGGTGCAGCAAAAATGCACAGAATTTGCTTTCACAATCGTCACACATAGTGAGTCTTCCTCAATCACATCATGCAAACCGATTAAATCACTGCTCACTGATAATTAGTACTATCAGCAGCTGAAGTGACCACCCCCGACGTCAGACGCTCCACAACTGACGTGCTACATGGACCGGAGTGCAGCCCAGAGCCGTGCGCAGCGTCTAACAATGCCGGAACAGAGCGTTCGGGTCCTGCTGGCACTGCATTGCATGCCATATAAACGAGACTTGTCTGTTTGGCCATGGCGCGATTGGAGCCGTCTGTTGGCTGAGCCGCAACCAGTGACAATTTGGAATATTGGAACATGAGCTTAGTGGAGCCCGAGCAAACACTTACAGCACGCAACTGTGAAATTGTGTCATGTCTGGTGACGTTTCCGCGTTTAAGTTAATCATCTGGAAAGAAAGCCTTCATTATCCTTACTAGGACGTTGCTACTGTTTGCTCATCTTGCTTGGTAAATAGCAATAGAAATTGTGATATTATAGACAAGCTACTTTATAAAGACCTTAGAATTTGCAGTAAATGGTCCAGAGTTACAGAACCATGGTCGGTGAAATGTCATGATGATTGTATGAGTTTACGGACGCCTCGGCAACAAAGACCATATGGCATGCTGAAACGTCAGTCACAAAAAAACACTGCTATTATTTCCCTGCTTATCTGAGGCTTGCATTAACGCTTCTTGAATAGCTATTGTTAAAAATGGAAACGCGACAAACGTCGACAGCCGGCATAGCGCTGGCTCTCAGTGACTGCGTGGTATACTGCGCCGCAGTACACCACTGTAATGCGGCACAGTCTACGTCGCAGTGCGCCAAGCGATGCCGAGCGGCGGTGGTTTACAGTGGTCCTTAGTCCTCACAAATACGTTTAAATAAATCCGCTTTTCATGCTAAGGCCGCCCCACACTGGACCTCGCATGCGGGTTGCGAGTTTTTGGGTTTTCGGGTTTCTTCAAAATCAAATAATACAATCTAGGCTGAGTGACCCACACTACCATCTAACAAGCGAGTCTGCATGTTTTTAGCTCGCGAGCGACCTTGCATTGCATTCCAAAAGTTGATTTTGAGTCAACTTTCGATTTTCCTCGCTGCGAGGTCTGCGAGTTCTGCGAGGTTTGCGGGTTTTTCATCGAAGCCGAATTTTGGTTCGTTGCGCTGGTATTGCGACTATATGTAAGTTTCTGAAGGTGTACCGGCTTCACTGCATTCATGAAGGTTCCATAAGAAAACGGTCTAATCACTCTATGAATTAGTATTATGCCCGCAAACTCAAAACCCGCAAACCCGCAACCCGCATGCGAGTTTCAGTGTGGGGCGGCCTTTAGGCATGACAGTAACACAAGACGCATGAATATGCGCGATAATCGACTTCGGTATGCACTGTATCGCTCACTGACTGAGCATAAGGAAAGGCAAAAAAGAAGGCTTTGTTAAGACGATATGACTTATTTATTATGTTGGCTGTTTGCATCAATGCTGCTAACAAATAACTGATCTTTCCTCTCCTCATTTAGATAAAGTATTGTTCAGCAAATTTCGTCAGCCAACGGTTGATATTGAACCCTGAACTGAACAGCGGCCGTATTTCAAACAGCGATTGGATCAATGCATCCTGCAATGCACACGCACGTAGGTACAGACATAAAAATATATACCTTCGCGAATTAAGGCATGCATGTGAAGCACAGACAAACCATAGACCTCTGTAGTCTGTATACAAAGGTCTATGGACAAACAAATGCTCATCTCACTAAGCATTTGTGTGGGGAAGTGGAGTTAGCTGAAGTATGTACACAGTGGCCAGTGCTTTTCGCTTTGGCTCATCAATCTCACTTTGACGATATCTGACTCGTTCACCCGCATTGAACCGCGCCTTACAGGATCAAACAGTTTGTTGGGGTGAGCTCGAGGGCTCCGGCTGGTTGAGCTAACTCAGCTGTCTCCAACATGCATTCTCCGTAGCACATATTTTCCTACACGCTGATTAGCTTTGTTCTTAAGTGAGTTGAACGGAACAAAACTAAAAGACATCGCCAGTGCTCTGGCACGTCCTGTCATTGACAACGAAAGCAACGCATTCTAATGCATATTTGATTTCGTCTAAACAACGAGTCCTGGAGCTAACGTCATTCTCCAGCAATGCAGAGAAAAACAGGTACAAGAACGGCTCCAGGGCCAGAACAAAAACACCTCTAAAAACTGACCCGTCTGGCATTTACTGGACATTAACATCCCAGTGGCACGAAATCCGATGGGGACACATTCCATTCGATACAGTGGCAATGGCTGCGACCTTGGCTTTAATCAGAAAACTCGGGAAGCGAATGCTCGCACATGGATTTCCACACCAGGCGGCATTATTACAAACAACATACATAAGCCCAACCTGGATACGTTTCAATCCTTCATTAGCTTGCAAACGTCCTGCTATCTCCGATTTTCTTTTCATTTTATTTTAGAGCTGCAATCAGCGTACTCGACCAATGTCCCAGCGTGCCACGCACCCCAAATGTGCTTCATCTGCCGCTCAAACGCGAGTTGTGACGCTAATAGCGGAGTTCGGTGCATTAGGCACCCCATCTCGGTATATTGGCACCCCGACCGGTGCACGGCGCGTCGCCTCCCCAGCCCGACGTGTCATCTCCCAGCCCAGTGTATCACCATTCTGGTCCGGTGCATCGCCCACACTGAAAACAATTTAACGCAAGGCTGGCGAGTAAACCGGTGTTTTACGGGTACCCCTATCCGCAACCATTTTTAACCACCCTCCTAGGAGTAGTGCTAGGTCCCATTGCGGTGCAGTCGTACTTGCTCTGAGCGGATATAGCGAACAAGTCCGCTGAGAGCAGGGACGACTTCACTGCAATGGGACCTTACTGTACTCCTGGGAGGGTGGTTAAAAATGGTTGCGGATAGGGGCACCCGCAAAACACCGGTTTACTCGCGGGCCTTGGGTTAAATTGTTTTCAGTGCACCGCCACAGCTCGCCGTGACAGCCCAGTGTATCACCATTCTGGTCCGGTGCATCGCCCACCGCCTCAGCTCGGCGTGACATCCCCCCCCTCTGCAACTCGGTGCATCATCTCCAAGTCCAATGTGTCGTCTTTACCAGCCCCATATATTATCACCTACACACCCGGGTGTATCACCTCACAGCCCAGTGTATCACCACCCCCGCGGTCGTGTATCACATGCATAACTCTCGTGTATCACTTCCCCAGACCCCAGTCCAGTATATCACCATCCAGCGCGGTGTATCACAAATAGCATCCCACTGTGACTGACCCAACCAGTGTATCATCTCCACAGCTCGGTGTGGCAGTGTGTCACAACTACCGACTAGTTATTATCCCACTAACCCAACTGGTGTATCATCTCCACAGCTCGATGTGGCAGTGTAGTTATCACAACTACCGACTAGTTATTATCCCACTGACCCAGCACCCAGCTGGTGTATCGGCACCCGGAGCTGAATCGACTCCGGTCATCGTGCGTGGTCGATATGCTGAACGTGCAGACGAGACAGCTGCTACCGGTCGCGGCTACTGCGAGCTGCGAGAAATGAGCTCGCCGAATCGGAAATTAGACCAGGCGAGATGTTGGTCATCCCGCAGTGCTGTCACAGAAAGCAAAATAAAGAAAAAAGACAGGTTCTCATCGCAGACTAATTAAATGCCTCTAGAATAAAAACGTGACTTCGGAAGCCGATATCTGTTTTGAACGGCCTGATTCACCATTATCAGAAGCCCGGCACGATACGGAGCAGTCTGTGCGCAGTGAGGGACGCTATATGGATCATGACCGGGAAGATAAACTTTATCTTTCAAGATATGCATGGACTCATTAGGTTCATGCGTCATGAGGTTAAGCGAGGAAAGAGACACTTGGGTTAATAAAACTTGGAACAGCAACAAAAAAACTCGTGTGCAATCATTGCCGGATAAGAACACATGAACTACAAATCACTTCTCTCGTTACTACATTAGCAAATTCTTGATTTAAAACTGATTGATCACTCATCAAGCATCGTTTTCTCGTCGATCTCGCACCCCGTTAATTGCCCACTGATCATTCTCGCACTGACCTCCCCTAACGACCTGCCCCTCTTGCCCGACTCATCCCTGCTGGTGTGAATGGGGGACACCCGACCCACGAACAATGACGCCTTCATTCGTCACGCGTGGGTGCGCTCCTGTTGTCGGCGCGGACAGTCGGCGACTGGGGCAGGCGACGACCCGCGCGCCGGGCGGTCTGGTCGATGGGGGCCGCTGTACCGCCGCCGCAGGGCACCGGGGACCTGCCGCCGGCCGGCCGGGTGGCGGCGATATACGGAGCGACATTCCGCTGGATGGAGGAGGGAGTGAGTCATCAAGTGACCACAGACCGAGATACAATCGGCTTGTGGCTACTGCATACGTATGTCCTACATTCATAGCTAGGACATGTGCCTTGGAGATACGCCGGTATGTGTCTAATAAGAATGGAGGGCTGTCGGGCCTGTTTGTGGACGATACTGACGGAGACACAATGGCTTCTGTCTTGGCTGATAAAAGAACCGTAAGCCTGTGGCCAGTGAGAAGGAGGCACTTCGGTTGGGTGCCTCCTGTTTCTCAAACAAGCATGATTCATTCAACAAACGTGTTTGTCATGGTCAGGTGCGTGTTATGACATACTTTTCGTTTCGGCAAGGTCGACTTCTCTAGGTTAACCACAAGTCAAGGTCAGGTCACGGCCTCTCAGCTCACAAAGTTAGTCGAAGGAAGTCATATCACGAAAGCATTCGATTGGGTACGCCTTTCTGAGACAATTTGATGCTTTTCCGACTCACTAGTCTGAGTTAATCGGAAATATATGACGAGAAACTCCGATGACCACAGTGAAGCCATAAATGACGTCACACAAGGTCAACAATGCAAAAGTTAAGCATTAGACCTTGCAAGTAGTGTACGAAACCACGATTCCACGCATGCTCTTCAGGAGCGGGCCCACGTGCAGTGAGATGACCGTTTGCGGGGCTGACGATTCACGGTTGGCCTTTTCACTGTGACAGGCCCCGTGGAGGCACTCAGCCCGGTGCACTAGGGTGCCGGTGGCCGCCCAGATAAATGCCTCTCTTTATTCTTACTATCCTTTTGGCTGTGGAAAGGTTCCGTTAGATCGACAAGGTCTAACACTAACGTTGTTAGCGTTAGAAAAGCTAAAAGTTTAATCAACGTTAACGTTGATTAAACTTTAGGTAGGTTTGGGAAGCCGATGTCAGAGACCAGGGTGACTTCAGGCATGATGACTGTCGAAATTGTTTTGCAATTTCTATTGATATTAATATAAGGTACGAGACGGTGGCTAGGAAAAAGTTCGTATATGCTTAGAGAAGTCCGTTCATTTCGTGTGGGCACAACCAGATAATGCTGGTCTTGCCCGATGACCCCGACGGCGCGGCGGCCGGCGCCACAGTCGGACACCTCCAGTTCCAACCACCCAAATCTAGCGCGTCAGTGGGGATCACAGCCCCTCTCGATGGATTGCGGTGGGTCGAACGCATCGATAGGGACTAACCCGATCCACCCCACCCCACCCTCCCTCCTTTAGCACCAGTCTCCACAGCCCCAGAACTCACCTTGGTCCTCAGCCTCCGTCAGCCTCGCTCTCACAACGACAGAACCTCACACGGTGGTAGACCCCACACAACCCAAACACCGTCCTTCTCCGACCCCGCAGCGGCCATCACTGCACCTACAGTTGTCCCCACCGCCGCCACCGCCGCCGGGCAGGGCGTCGGTGACGGTACCGGCGGCCCCGACGACACTGGCTCGTCGCAGCCGACGATCGGTGGAGGGTGGCGCGCGCACCTGGACGGGCGGGGGCGGGGGCGGAGGCGGGGGCGGTGACTGACCGCCGCCCGGTGTGTGGGTGGCGACGGACGGCGGGACGGTCGCACTGTAGGCCGGCAGCCTGAAAAAGCGCTAGAAATTCCCCCAAACTGACTGTCCGCAATATGAACAAAATAGGTATCATTTAATCCCAAATTGATCGAAGAATACGATTCCGATGCTAGTTTTGCCCTAAGGTCAAAATTGAGGTCGTCAGTTGTCACCAAACACAAGACAATTTAGACTCTCTATAGGCCACCACATTTACCGATTTTAATGATGAACTTTAGTGGTAATTTAATAGTTGACCAATCGTCGTTTCGAACGAAATTTCCTGTCAGACTAGTTCAGGGCACTGTTGTTCACTATGCCAACATCATTCTGACATATTGCATCGCTTTTCTGCAAGATAAGCTAGCTGTTTGCAAGCAGCTGCAAGACGTAATTTAAAATCATATCCAATTTTTTAATTAGACTTTTATAAAAACGTTATTTCGAGCGGCTAAAAATGAACATTTTATACTAGCCTCTGATTACTCATCTGTTGTTCCATATAGGTGCTTTGCTGCTTTTCCCTGCTACTTTTCGAGATATGCGCCAGTAAAGAAGGCCCGGCGCTCTTTAAAACGCTGGAAGTTGTGAAAAACAAACGCTTATAATCTAAATAAAATATATGTCCCTGAGCTCAGAATTGATCAACGCACACAATGCTGTCAACATTTCTGGGCCAAACTAAAAAATTCAGTCATTTTTAACCCCTAAACACAAGTCAGTGATAATCAACAACAACTTGCTCTTAACCCGCGCACCGACGGGGGTCTGCGCCAACTTAGTACCGACGGGGGGGGGCGGATGACCGCCCCCCCCTGAGATCTCGAGAACGAAGCAAGATAGCGACAAGCGGTAAACGGCATCGGATACGCACGGTCAAGATCTACAATTTTTACTAAGGTCATTTTCAGGTCAGGTCAAAGATGACGTCACAGGGGTCGAAAAAGTCAAAATGGCGGCGCTAGATATGGAGAGAGTTTTTCTCGAATAACTTTCGAATTAGTCAAGATATGAACAAACTAAGGGCATCATCGTGATCCTCTCGTCAATCCGCATCGAATGATATATATGTTGACCTCGAAAGGTCAAGGTCAAAGGTTGACCTCAGGTCACGTGACCTCGAGGTCATCATGTATATCATTCGATGCGTCTTGACGAGCTGAACACAATGAGACCATCCACGCGTCTGTATCTTGTTCCTGTACGGAGTTATTGGCCAAAAACCTTTGGTGACCTTTGATGACGTCACATGACCTCACAGCTGCCCAACAGCAAAACAGACCTCAAGGTAGTGAAGGTTGATCGTATATGAAGTCATGTATGGTATATGGGGCCATTCCGACCCGTTTTAGTGGTAAAAACAGGGAGTTGATTTTTCCCCCATTGACTTATAATGGGGAGGTCGCGAAATTGACCTGACCTTAGGTCACCGATATCAAAATTCCGAGATATACAAATTGTAGCTACTAATGACCTAATAACATCCTGCGACTTTCAAAGGCCTCCGACATCTACTGTAGCTCTGGCACGGTGACAAAGTTGCAAAAAAGTGACTTGAGGTTGGGTCATTCAAAGTGACCTGGTGACCTGACCTTGAAAGGTAGGAGGTTCAAACTTGCACACCATGTGTAAAATTGATAAGGGAATAGTCATACCAAATTTCGCGGCGCTACGCGCCGCGGTTTTCCCGCTATTCGCGAAAAACCTCAGGGGGGGGCGGATATCCGCCCCCCCCCGTCGGTGCGCGGGTTAAGTTAGACTTTTTGAGAAATGTTATTTCGAGCCGCTAAAAATGGCCATGCCATACAAACCACCAATCATCTTTCTGTCATGCCCTACTCGCAATTTTTGCTAATGCCTGCTACTCTTCGAGGTCACGTGACCTCACCATTAAAAGTGAATGGGAAAATAAGGAAACTGTTGTTTTTGCGCATGGAATGATTTCAAACTATCTCAAGCACACGGAATCGTGATTTCGTGCACTCCTTGGAAGATCCGATGCTTTACTTTTGCATTTTTGACCTTCCGTGACGTCATTTATGACGTCACACCGGTCATAGGAGTTTCTCGTCAATAACTCATGATCAAATTGAGCCAGCGACTCGGGAAAGCCACCAATGGACTCGGAAAGACCTCCCGAATCGAATGATATGCGATACGACCTCCTTCGATTAAGTTCGTGGCCTGATGGGCTCTGAACTGACCTTGACTCGAGGTCAATACCTTAAGTTGACCTCACCCGAACAAAAAGTATACCATTCGACGCGCCGGAGCCAGGCGAACACGATGGTGCCAAAATCGCTGCTCTGCGGCCATTTTTTGCGAAAATATTTGCCAAAAACCAAACCCTACCTTGGGCTTTTTGACTTCACCTCAGAGGTTACCGGTTGACCTGGGACCTTAAAATCGGGTATCAATCGTTCCGCCTTGAAACGGCGCACACGCTTGTTTTTTTTCCGCGAGGCTCTAGCTCCATTAGGGGCGAAACGGCAAAAAGGGGTCGTACCAACCCTCCCCCCTCGGCCGGCCCAGGGGGTGGGGGGTCCGACATTCCATTCCATTCCATTCCAGTGTATTTTAGTAAACAAGGATCAAATAAATGTACAGAGCAAATAAGGGATCGGCGCAAAAGCATCGCTTAAATTAAAGCGCCTCTCCGAAGAAGAACATAAAATTGACAATGCTAACCTAACCAATACCTGAGGCCAGACGACGCTAGCCCCGCCAGCAACCCTCCGAGCAACAAACGAACCGGGTCAAGGCGCCCGGGCCCGAGCGACAACAGCTAGGCCAGCGTGCTTGGGTGTGAGTGGGTTACCTAGTAGAGCACTTCATGGGCCGGATAAATCCGTTATCCACGGATAAATCCGCGGACCGGATAGGATTGGATTCTAAATTTGTTAAAAAAGAACGGATATGGGCGGGCCGGATTTGGGAATTGAAGGTTGAACCCGGATCAAAACGGATCAAAATTTTAACATTCAACATTGAAGTTAAAAATTAGCCTAATGTGTTAAGCGGCAGCAGAGGTTTGATTAAAGTAATAGGCATCATTTTATGACACTCACTTGTCACAAGACTTGTATGGCTGTCTGGTCCCTTAGATTGAATTTGTTAGTCCAGTTTTGGGTGAAACCAGTTATTGGTGAAACGGATTATTACGGATATTTTTTGGAAGTTTGGCTGCAATACGGGCCATGGGTGGGCCGGATTCTGATATTCAAAGAAAGGCGGATAATGGGCGGATCTGGATATGACTTGCCGGATATGGGCCGGGCCGGATCCTAAAAAGCCTATCCGTGAAGTGCTCTATTACCTAGTGTTGGGTGTTAAACCGGCGTGAGTGTGCGATGTATGAGTGAATGTGGAGAGCAACAAGTGTGCCCTGGGTTTCAGAAAGGTCGTTTCCATATAGAAGAATCCGACAATAGGTCCGGCGAGGGTTAAGCAGCCCCACTTCGTTTTTAGCATGTTTGCTTGTCACTGAGATCAACAACTTAATCACAAATAATTTCTAGCACTTTTCCGGACCCCCGGCCCAGTGTGGGTCGGTGCTGGACTGGCAAGAGATGGCTTGTAATTGAAATCTCGCGTCAAACAGGACTTAGGCGGTCCCGTGAGAAAAAGGACTTCAGCGATGCCGTCTAAAAAACATAAAAGGAAAAACAAAGGAGATCATAGTAAAGTGTAGGAACTTCATCAAGGGTTGTGAGGCAAAGTGATTTGTCGAATGTTGCGTTGCCAATCGCACAACTCTCTGCCATTGTGAGCCAACCGGGCACCGTGTGCAAGCCCGTGAGGCTGTACTGTAACGCTAGCACGAAGTTTAGCACAGGAAAGTGCTGTTTACCGTCCGAGACAACCATTAGGTCTTCGTTTCAGGTAGCGCAACGTTTTTTCTTGATCACAAAGCACGTCGATCAGGTGCCTTAACGGTTTATTAATATTAGAAGGCTTTGTACGCAGAGGACAATGCATAGACATCGATGACACGGAGCAATAAATATTCGCCCGACCGAGAAAAATAACAGGTAGAAAACTAGTCCAATACAAAGCATGTACATTGTGCGGCGCGGTCTCTTTGGTGACGGCGTACAAAAATAGTCGCGTCGCGGACAACTCAGCGAAGCGGGCGTCGCGCGCCGGTGCGCCTCCCAGCTCCCTGTCAATCAGTATGATTGACGCGCGGTGCCGCGTCGAACTCGTGCATCGCGCCTCGCTCGCTCGCGCAGCGGTCGCTCCCGTCTGCGATCGCTCCGGGTCGGGGAAATGGCCAGGGTACATGTATATCCGGGGAGGACCGCGATGGGCCGGCGCCGTCACCGCCCGTCAGAGGCAGACCGACGGGACGACACCCGCCAGAAGCGACGAGCGGGAACCACAGAAGGAGAGCGACCGGCGCCCCGCAGAGTCCAGCGTCACTAAAAGCACCGAACCGAACCGAACCGAACCGATCAGCGGAGAGAACCGCGCGCCGCGACTAGTCATGGACGGCCTCTCGGGCGCGCGTGGCGCCCTGTACGCGACGCTAAAGCCTCACCTAAACGCCCACTATTGCAGTAAATAACTATAAATAACGCGATTAACATAACCTGCTTACGAATAGCGACTACACGTCTAGTACGACATGTTTTAACAAAACAGTCTACGACGCCACACTAAAAGGCGTGGATAGACGGAAAATCTCAGTAACGCGAATCTCCACTGTCAACAAAGGTAACCGAGTAACAAACTGAAAACGTAACAGGTCCGCGGGCGCCGCAGCGAAGGCGTGGGACGCGCCAGCGGCCAGACGCAGCCATCCCTGGCGGGCACATCTCGGCATACATCGTCCAAACCCTCCGGGGCCGTCCTCGCCACACCCCGCGTGGAACAGAGTCGTTCTCAGGCACAGATACGACCGCGGCGGGCTGTCCACGATCGGTACGACCGGAGCAGCCCCCGAGTCTCCCCCGCGGCCCACGCCGAGCGGCGGGGCCCAACCATCACCAATCTCCCCAACAAGCAACTATCACAGGAAACAAACTAATCAGCAATAATTTAAAGGCGACTTACGCTAGACCTTTGGCATAACATCTCCCTACGTAAAAAGTGTTCGCGCGCGCGGGGGCGAGCTTGTCGACCAGAGCGGTGCACGAGACACACGCGTCCGACGAACCCGTACTTCCCGACGAAATACACGCCGGAAACTCACCCATTCCGTCAGCGCAGTCCTTAGCAGCCAGCCCAGCGGCTCGTCCGTAGCGTTAGCCCCGCCCGCGGCACAGGTCGGCTGAGCGGGCACTGTCTGCCTGCCACCACCGCTCACCGGCGCGGAGTGATAACTGTAGAACCAGCTCACCAGCCCGGGCGGGCGGCGGGCGGGAGACCGGCGGGCGGCGGTTACTTGCGGCCGAACCGCTGCGCCGGACTGTCCGGCGGCGTGGTGGGCGTCTGGAAAGTCCTGGACACGGGCAGGTGGCTGCGGGCCGCAGTCGGCAGACCCTGGATCGTCTCCTGGATCGACGACGACGCCTTGCGCACCGTCGTCTTGAACGAGAGCCGCTTCAGCGTCTTGGGCGACGGGTCGGCCTTGCCCAGTTCGATCTCCGCCATACCCGAGTCGGGGTCGGCTGTGGGCAGAGCGCGGGGTACGGTCACAGCACACCGGTATCAGTTGTAGCACAGGTTACGATTGAAGCAGTATGCTCTAACACGGTGCCCAGCAGCTGTTGTAGCACTGAGCTCGGCAAGTCCAGAATACCAGGAATTTCTGCTAGTCCCGGCAATCGACCGGGAAACTTTCTAGAAGCCATGGCAAGAAATAAAAACACATGAGATAACGAGATAATGAGATAAATTATAACGCTTACATTCGGGCGCATCGGAATCAATACCCGGCATTAAAATTACGTCTACAAACGTAACATCTCAATCTTCAACTCAGTCTTCTCTTTCCGTGTAAAATGGTGTCTGAGAGAACATTTTGTGCGCCAAACCTGCGGCAATCAGTTCCGTCCTTACCTCTGTGGTTGCGTGTCTCCGGGTGCCATGGGGACCGCTGAGGAGTGGCGTCCACCAGAGCGGAGGTCAGCGGCGGCTCCGAGCCCACCCGGGACACCGGCTCTGTAGGACATAAGGTCAGGTCAGGTCAGGTCAGCAGCGGCTCCGAGCCCCACTCGGGACAGGGGCTCTGTGGGTCACAAGGTCACAGGTCAGGTCAGGTCAGGGGAGGACCGCGTCCACCAGAGCGGAGGTCAGCGGCGGCTCCGAGCCCACCCGAGATACCGGCTCTGTAGGTGAAAGGTCACAGGTCAGGTCAGGTCAGGGGAGGACCGCGTCCAACAGAGCGGAGGTCAGTGGCGGCTCCGAGCCCACCCGGGACACCGGCTCTGTAGGTCACAAGGTCACAGGTCAGGTCAGGTAAGGGGAGGATCGAGTCGAGTCCACTAGAGCCAAATCAGCGGAGGGTCCACCCCACTGGGGACACCGGCTCTGTAGGACATAAGGTCAGGTCAGGTCAGATGAGGGCCGGCTCCGACCCCACCCGGGACGCCGGTTCTGTCAAACACCAGGTCAGGTCAGAAGAGGTTACGAACCCATCTAGGTCACCGGCTGTGGAACATCAGGCCAGGTCGGGCCAGATAAGGGGCGGCGGATCCGAGCCAACACGCGGCACCGGCTATGTTTGAGGTCTCACAGGTCAGGTCATGTAAGGGGCAAACCGACTCCACCCAAGAAACTGGCTGTGTTTTAAGGTCAAGTCAGGTGTGGGTGGATCGATGAGGGGTGGATGCGACGCCATCTATGGTAGTCTCTTTGGAGGTCACGGGTCAGGTCAGACTGATCAAACGGGGCAAAACGCTGATACACCCAGGGGGCACCCGGATTTGAACCGGGGACCTCTCGATCTGCAGTCGAATGCTCTACCACTGAGCTATACCCCCGGATGGCAATTGCCGCCGGAGAACACGATCTGAACAGCCAGCGCCTGGCACAAACTCCCACATAATATGGCCCATATCTGCTTTGACAGCTGCACCTACCTGTCGGCTTTCCGCGTTCGCCTATCCAGGGTGTATCATTATGCCTAATAGCATCCCACCCTTGGCGGATCAAGGCACTGGACCGCTAGGGTAACTGCAGTTTGTATGTCTGTCTGTATCTGCCACGCAACTCTCACCCTCATGGGCAGGTCGCGGCGCAAGGCCGCCGGGGTTCTGCATGTTTTTTTCACATACATTTGTCACCCTGGGCGGAGCGTGGTACCGGACAGCTAGATCACTGTAGGTCGATGTGTGACAGCTACTCTCTCTGTCTGTAGCTGTCACACATATCTCTGTCAATAATTGTGACATATATCTTACCCTGGGCGGGTCGCGGCCTGTGCGTCTCTCTGTCTGTAATTGTAGCCTATATCTCACCCTGGGCAGGCCGCGGTGCCAGTCCGCCGGGTACCGGGGGCGCCGGACTGTACACACTGCCCACCAGCTCCTCAAACGTGGACGACTCGCGGTGGTTGGAGATGAGCGTCTCCAGCGCCTGCGAGCGCTCCTCGAAACTGGAATAGAGACACAGTGTTAGTACCCAGTACAGACACACGGCCAGGCTGACAAAAAAAAAAAAAAAATAGCTAGCCGCCAGCCGGCCTGCCTGTCAGCGCTAATCGACATTGGAATAGATACGGCGTCAGTCTCCGGCACAAACTGGATAGCCGTCAAATGATATTGATAGCTTCACTTCCACGTTATATCGTGCCACATGTTAATTAAGCGTATTGCATAAAGACACACATTCAGGCACACACTGCCACACTCACAAGTCGAGGAACCACGGTGACAAGTTCTACTCTCGAGTCGAAGCAGCAGAGCAACAAGTTCTACTCGCAAGTTGACATAGAAGGGTGATAATAATCTACACATAAGCTGAGGTAGTGCCTAGGGCAGCATACTGTACACACGGCAGTATGCTGTACTCACTGTACTACTGTACTCACAAGTTGAGGTAGTAGGGCAGCATGCTGCGTTTGGCCCGCGAGGCATTGAGCGCAGTGGCCCGAACCAGTCCCGGTAGGATCTTCCGTCCCACGATGGCGCCGTTGAACAGCGGGCCGAAGAACGGCACCTGACGGGGGAACAGAAGAGGGTCAAATGGCTGCGTGAACAGATCAGAACAGATAAAAAAGCGGTGTCTGGACTTGTGCAAAGAAATGAGAGGATGGGTAGGTAGCCGGTACGGTATAATGTTTGTGTCGAGGTCGGACCTAGATCACCTAATGCGATTTGTAGTGCACAACACAGGAAACTTTATTCAACTTCTCCCAGGCGCTCTGGTAAATTTTATTTGTTAAAGGAATGCTGAGCTGATGTGCCTCGAGTCTCGACATCAAAGATCTGATATTTCAGGGCCTCAAATCAACATCACATACTTGAAAGAGGCACATGTATAAAATGGTACTATCTTGACCTCAATGACATTAGCGCAATGCATACACAATGCAAAGAGCGTCTTGCAAAGGACAGCATGCCAGCATTCCGCGCCGCTCAGCGGTCCATTTCGCGTCGGGCTTTTCTGTTCAATAAAGTGCGTCGATGCAGCGGTGGCGGTATGGCCGGTACTTTCCACGTGTCTGGGGAGAAATCGTGTCACCAGGGTATTGCCAGTATCGACCGCCACCCCGCCCATTCCGGTTGCCCCAGAGTTAAAGTCGGCTCACACCGGGCCTGGGGCGTCGACCTGGCCTGGAGTACGGACCCGGCTCGACCCCGAGTTACGGCCGACTCACACCAGGTACCTATCGGGCGTCGACCCGACCCGGCAGCCGAGTGTAGATCCGGCCCGCAGCCCGGGCCGAGCGACAGGCACAGGACAGTGACCCGCCCGCACGGTCACCGCACCACGGCTCATACGTCAGCGCCCAACAGATCAGTTAGGGACCGTAGGTTTGTGTGGCAAGGACGATAGGAACGGGCTCAGCCCCGGTGACTCACTAGGGTGCCTGCCCAGACCAATGCCTCCCCCTATATCCTGTCATCCTCCCGGCTCTGAAATGGTCTCATTGGACCGAAAGGGCCTAACTCAACAAAACAAAGGACGATAGGAGAGGCAGCTGTTGAGACATCGAAGTGGTCATAGGTTTTGTCTCTTGATGGTTTCTATAGTGCCCCGGCTGGTGTTTATTTATTGGGGCTTTAGGACGCGTCCTGCCCTGGTTCAGTTCACCAGTGATATATTCACATTGAACAACTCCTCCACAGCCGAACTAAGCCATCGATTACCGTTCACGGTGGCAAAACAGCGCCTCCCCTCCCTCCCCCGCACCGATCGCGGTAGGGACCAACTTCCCGACCAAACATCGTCTACGGCCGGTCAACAGTAGCCGAAACGGCTCTAATTGGGCTGAAAACGGCCACCGCTCGACACGGAGCTACGGACCGCAGTGTTCCATTTTTCAGACTTTTTGGTGGGAAATCACACCTAATGGGGAAAATATTTTCATCCCTAAAATATGAATGACCGACTTCACTTCATCTCTGAAAAAAGTTTCATGTATTCCCAACAGCCAGTTTACATGCCACTATCCTTTTGTTTCACACCCTGCCAAGATCCTGACGTGCAATCCTGGTTTATCAGTTGGCATAAAAATTGGCATTTACACCATTTTGCAAAAAAATACTTCAGTTATTTACTTCCTTTTTTCTCATCCTAGGATTTTTTCTTCTTCATCGGCACACCCAACCAATATCTAATTTTAGAACACTGACGGACCGACACCCGGGCGGGGGACGGCGTAATGACCCGACTCATCACTGACGAGCTGCCAGGGGCAGACTGACAGCTGGCACCCAAAATAGGACATACTGTCAGCTCGTCATTTAACAGAGGAGCAAGCTGACAGCTACTCATCCAACACAGCCCAGCCACTAATCACCAAGACGTCAACAGTGGCGGCATCAACGACCTAAGTGGCGCCCGAGTACCGTGTCAAGAGTCGATCCATTGCAAGCGGGACACACGACAAGGGCCGCATTTAGTGGCGCTCCATACAGCTTTGAACAGACTCCAGGTAATCAATACGCGCCGAGTGGGCCGCCTTTTCGCCTCCCCGGCCACTTCACAGGACTCCTACCGGGCGGCCCGCTGACAGGGTTAATGATTTATGGTCGCAGCTGTGTATACGCTGTACCGAGTAATGTCAGTGGTGTCGCCGGCGGGATTATTTTGGGTGTCACAGAAACATCAGGGTACCGGCGGACTAACGAGCCAGCACAGCGTCTATTTAGAACCCACGTACAGTGAAGGCGACCTTTGGAACCTGATGTGCCCTGAAACTGCAGTGGTAGTTCACCATAGGTTACGCAGTACGCTTACCTGTAGACGTCGCCAACAGACCCTCCGTTATCATGAATATCCTAGTCAACATGTATGAATACATTAACATTCAAATTTTATTCATGACCGTCAAACTACAGACGCGTCTTTTAAACTACATTTATTTATTTATAACTTCCAACAATCCGCCACAATTCAGCCAAGAATTACGAAAACTGCAATGGTCTAAGTCATTGAATCAGTTTCCATCTCATCAGGTAAGTTCCCATCTTACCCTTCCCTTACCTACCAGACACTCCCAGTGGCCAGTTCATCTTCATCTTCATCTTCGTGTGATCGGGTCAAGAGGCACGATGTCCTGTAGGGCCCGTTCTCGCCGATTTCCATAACTCCACTTAGTTCTCAGTCTGTTACAGGAGTGGAGTACCAGATCGACTCCCAGTGCGCATCCAGCCTGTTCTTAAAGACGTTGACTGAGGGCGAATGTACAATTTCTGCTGGAAGTCCGTTCCAATCGTTAATACACCGTACAGAAAATGAATTCAGTCTGGCACGGCAGGTTGCACGAGGCTTCCGTAGTTTAAGTGTGTGACCCCGAGTTCGCCTTTCAGGATTGGTTGCCAGAAGCTCTGAAGGATCAGTATCAACGTGGCCGTGCAGCATCTTGTATGCGTGAATCATATCCATGCGTCTACGCCGGTAGTACAGTGACGGGAGCTTCAGTCTCTTCAGCCTTTCAGGATATGGAAGGTGGCGGATGCTCACCACTAACCGGGTGGCTCTTCTTTGAACCCTTTCGACTGCCTTCTGATCAGCTCTATTGAACGGACCCCAAACAAGACTGCTGAACTCCAGGTGAGGCCGCACGAGAGATTTGAACAGATGAGGCAGGGTAAACTCATCTAAAAAGGCGAAGGACCGGCGGATGACCGCAAGAACTTGAGACGCTTTGAAGACCGCCGTAGACGCTTGCTGTCGAAACTTCAAGATTGAGTCGACCTGCACACCCAGGTCTCTCTCGACTGACGTGTTTGTCAGTCTGTCCGACCCCATTTGAAATGAGTGGTGGTCCTTGGCTGCACCAACATGAAGCACTTTGCACTTATTCTCGTTAAATGGCAGCTGCCAGGTTCTAGACCATTCCACGAGGGCGTTCAGGTCTGCCTGCAATGTCCGCACATCATGTTCAGAAGAGATGCCTGAGAACAGCTTTGTGTCATCCGCGAACATTCGCACATTTGAAGTGACAGCGTCTGGCAAGTCATTGACATAAAGCAAGAAGAGCAATGGGCCCAACACTGAGCCTTGGGGCACACCACTGCGCACAGGGACCAAGTCTGACAGGTTTCCATATAGGGACACTTGCTGCATTCTGTCTTCCAGGAATGATTCAATCCAAGACAACACTCGGTCACCAATACCATAACAGCGCAGCTTGCCTATCAGTCTCTTGTGTGGGACGGAGTCGAACGCCTTTCGGAAGTCAAGGTAAATCACTTCGACCTCCGTCTTGTCCTCCAACAGGCGGCTCCATGAGTCTATAGAGTCAAGCAGTTGCGTGTCACAAGATCGCTTCGGGCGGAAGCCATGTTGGTCCTTGGACAGCAGGTCATTTGACAGCAAATGGTCCATTAAACAATCACGGATGAGCGACTCAAGAATCTTACAGGGAACAGATGTGAGGCTGACAGGTCTATAGTTTCTTGGGTCTTCCTTTTCACCTTTCTTAAAGATGGGTATGACTTTACCGTGCTTCCAGTCTGCAGGAATAGACCCAGTTTCAAGCGATTTTCGGAACAGTAAGGTCAAGGGAAGGGAGAGAGGACCACTCAATTCCCTTAAAACGCGGGGGTGAATGTCATCAGCTCCTGGGGCACTATTGGGGTTCAGTGCTTTAAGCTTTTGCCTCACTGTGAAAAGGTTGACTGGTATATCGATCAGCGGCGGCCCTGTGTAACGGTTTGCTAGTTGTGGCACGACATTCGTTTTTTCAATAGTGAATGCGCCTGAGAAGACATCATTCAGGAGCGAGGCCTTCGCTTTTTCCTCGCTAACAAGCTGGCCCTGGTCGTTTCTTAGGTCACCAATACTTGCTTTTACTTTACGGCGGCTGTTCACATATTTCCAAAAAGCCTTCGGGTTTTCTTTCATGTTTGCTGATATCCTAGCTTCAAAATCTTTCCTTAACTGGCGAGTCAATGTCCTAAGCTTATTTCTGCAAATCTTGTATCTGCTATAGTCGATCGGGTCTTGCGTTCTCATGTACACTGACCACAGTACCTTCTTCTTCTTCTTGAGGTTTAGTGAACGGCTATTCATGTAAACGTTCTTTTTAGACTTGACGTTCCTTGCTTTGGGTATGCACTCACTCATCAGCGATTCAAGTTTGCTCCTAAACCACTTGTAACCCGCGTCTACACTCATGGTTGACAAACAGCTCCAGTCAACTGCATGTAGTTTTACACGCAAGGCCGTGAAGTCAGCGCGGTGAAAATTCCATTTCAAGCCGGCATAAGAACATTTTTTGTTGTAACAGGCAATATCGCATTTCAGTAGCACATGATCACTCCTTCCTAATCCAGGACAATATTCGATCTTTGTTATCATATTCTCATCATTTGTAAACACCAAATCCAGTATACTAGGCCTACAACCCTCTCTAAATCTGGTAGGCTTGGTGACATGCTGGAACAGGAATGCATCCTGAACGGCAGACAAAAACTTGTTGGCAAAATGTGCTTCAGATGCGCTGCAAAAATTGTTTTCCCAGTCAATCTGAGGAATGTTAAAATCCCCAACAATGAGCAGGTGAGTGTGCTTGAGAGAAATCGCATTTTGGAGTAAGCAAGACAAATCATCAACACTTCGATGGGGGTCGCCTGAGGGGCTGCGATAAATGCATCCGGCAAGTAGCACGTCATTGTTTTCCAAGCACAATTGTACCCAAAGTTGCTCTTTAAATCTTGTAAGTTCCTTACCAAATTCTACTCAGTCACCTAATGCCAATCGCATGTCCCTCACGCTCGCCATGAGCCACCCCGGCTCCCTCACCTCGGGTTTCCTGTCGAGCTGGATGCGGAACAGTCCGCTCTCCAGAGGGTAGATGACGATGAGCACGTCACAGAACTCGGTGGGGATGATGCCACGCCGGTAGTCCCGCTTGTGTTCCGACCACACCACGTGCACCTCGTCGTTACCCAGGTGACGCGTCTGAGGGAGGGGGTGGAGGAGTTACCACACGGCGGGCACACTTTGGCTATAAGGGCTTTACGGCGCACCGACTGCTAAGGTTAGGAAGGCATAATGAGAAGGTAGTGGCGGGTGGCCTACCATTGTGGAAGGCGTAAGTGCGAGAGCAATGCAATTGCGTATTGCGCATGTCTTAGGCGGTGGGTATTTTGAACGTCATTGCTACAATGTCACTTTTCTGATACAAAAGTGGGTAATCTTGCATAATAACACATATGAGAAAAAGGCAATCATATCGCTAATATCAATTAATGAATATCCGCTTAACCCAAAATAACTCCCATATCTTTCAAATCAGCACCTACCCAAAAGCCTCCCGCTCCCGCTCCCTCCTAATTCTCCTTCCTACTCCCTCCCTCTCCCACGGTACCTTTTGCAGGATGGCCTCCTCCGAGTGTGACGGCATTCTGGTGGACACGTGGAACAGACACTCGGTGAACGAGGTGGCGTAGTAGGGCGCCGTGTCGCCCGTCGCGCCGTTACGCTGCAGGCCGCCCATGAAACCAGTGTGCGTCTCCAGCTCCACCTGGGGACGGAGGGGGGGGGGGAAGGTCAGCCCATGAAGCCCGTGTGCGTCTCCAGCTCCACCTGAGGAGAGAGAATGGAGGAAAGTTAAGAGTGACATAGCATTTCTTGGGTGTCGTCACTGAGGCGACACTAGGCGAATAATTGTTGATGTTAATTTCATACTGAGCGATGGTTTTCCCGGTCAATTTTAAGCGTTGTTGCACCGTTTGTGGTCTTATTACGATTTACGAATAAATTTGTTCTTATCCGTAGGTAGGTCTAGGCTGCTAGAGAGAAGAGCGTATGAGTGCAACACTTTATAAGCTGAAGTAAGACTGAAAAGGTTTTATCATTATGATTATAATTACAGCATAAATGACACAATTAAAATGCATAAAACACTGACTATGCATTCCATCACCATTATGACCGGACAAAGGTCAGTTTCCACACGACTACCACGATCCCTCGCTGTAAGCGATTTTCTGAGACCAGTGTCCTCCTCGCGCTACGTCCTCAGCTTCAGTGTAACTCACCTCCCAGGCCAGTCCGGCGATGAATTCCTCGAACATCTGACTACCCGCCGAGTTGGCCAGGATGGACCGTTTGTCCTCCTGACCCAGCGCCACGTAGATCACGGCGATCTTGTGAGTCTCCCGACATTTCTGAGGACGGAGGGAGACGCATCGGTCAGACAGGCACTGGGGTTCATGCAGGGGCGGATCCAGAAAATCTCCAAGGGAGGGGCCATTAGAAACCAGGAGCCCCCCCCCCATAATCCCACCTGTTGGCCCCCCCAAAAAAAAAACTGCGTCTATTGAGCTTATCTAGCTGTTCAGGCAACATCTCAACATCTGTGCAGGCTTGGAGGCCCTCTGTGCAGGTTAGGAGGCCCTGTAAAAGTGGTCATCTCTGTGAGTATAAGAGACCTCCAAGTTATGAAAAGCTTTACCAATCTTCTAACAATAACTAAGTGGGTAGGTTAAAAAAAACTCATCGGATTTCGGCCACTTTATTTTCAGGAGGCCCCCTTTTCAGCTTTTTAACTTTTTAACTTTTTATTTTGTTTTTGAAAAAAATCGGCCAAGGGGGGGGCATGGCCCCCATGGCCCCCCCCCCTTGTATCCGCGCCTGGGTTCATGCAAGAGTACAGACACTGCAGGGCTGAGGGCACAGTGACAGACACACGTTTTCATCTATTTGACTCACTTAACTCTGCTCTTTCCATGTGTTTACCTTTACATTTGAGTAGAAATCAGCTTCAAAAAGACCACTGCCATCGCTGTTTACCGAAGGCAGCACATCCCTAGAGCATTCTGTTCGCTCTGGGTACATTTCCCATCCATCCATCCGTCCTCTCCCCTGTCTTCGCCTCCCCCCTCCCACTCCCCACCTCACCTGATTGTCGACATTCCTGAGCTCCCTCAGCAGTCGCTCCGACTTCCTCAGCAGGTGGATGTGCGGCCGGCGCGACCAGCCCGTCAGGCCGAGCTGGCTGAACAGCAGCCGACCGTGCTGGAACGGCGAGCCGGCCGGCTGGGGGGCAGGGGGACGGCAGGCCGGAGCCGGGGCGCTGCGGGAGAAAAACAGTGGGGTCAGTACAGTAGCAGAGCAGGGGAGGGGAACGGAGAGCCGGCAGGCTGAGGTGCAGGCGGGCGGCAGGCAGGAGCAGGGGCGCTGAGGGAGGGGAACACAGCGGCGTTAGTACATGTGGCGGGGCAGGGGAGGGGAACGGAGAGCCGACCGGCTGCGGGACCGGGGGACGGCAGGCTGGAGCAGGGGCGCTGCGGGAGAAAAACAGTGCGGTCAGTACAGGTGGCGGGAAAAGGGAGAACTGTGAGCCGGTCGGCTGGGGTGCGGGGCAGGGGGACGGCAGGCTGGAGCCGGGGCGCTGCGGGAGGGGACACAGTCGGTCAGCACGGGTGGTGGGGCAGGGCAGGGGAATGGTAAGCATGGGTATGGAAACTTGCTAATACAAGTACAAATAAATTTTGCAAGGAAAGTCGGCAAGAGCAGAATACAAACGTAGGATACTAAAATATAACCGTCACAAGAACTGCGACACTTATGACAAGATTCACCAAATGCACACAAGCAGTACGGTGGCCACTAACACCCATACAGCGCAGAAGTTCAGCGTCTCGCAGCTGCTACCGTGGAGCGACGATCTGATATTTTACCTTCCTCTGACTGCTCTGTGCATACCAACGAGCAACCATAATTGAAGCGTCCTCTCGACTGTTGCTTCACCCGACGCCCCTGCAGTCTGTCCGCGGCCGTTACCTGGTGTCAGCAGTGCGCGCCGGCTCCAGCTCTGCGCTCCGCTGGTTCAAAACACAGCCACCACACCAACAACTGGTGCTGGTTGTGGTCTAAGGTGGTTAGTTACCTGGTATCGGCTGTGCGGGCAGCCTCCAGCTCCGCGCTCCGCTGGTTGAGCAGCGCGTTGATGGCCTCCACGTGTCGCTCCTGGCCGAGCACGGACGGTAGCAGCGAGACGGCGTCTGTGGTGGCCACACACTCCGGGGATGTGTCGGCCAGATACAGTAACAGCTGGGGGAGGAGGGGGTATACAATCAGTACACGGACGGTAATAGCGAGACGGCGTCTGTGGTGGCGACACACTCCGGGGAGGACGTGTCCGCCAAGTACAGCAGCAGCTGGGGGGATACAGCAAAACAACGAAATAAAACACGGTAGGTAAGCAAAAAACGACAACAATTGGTTTGACAAGTGGAAAATTGCGGTATCATAGTTTACAAATCGGTCCCATATCTGTCTCCACCCACCCTCAGTATCTGGTATCATCCTCTTTCTCCACCAATCATCTCTCTCCTTTTCTCTCCCCTCCCCACTACGTCGTCCAAATTATCCAGATCCCCCTCTGTGCCCCTTCCAGCAGGGCAGCGTGCCCCTGCCATCTCCCTCCCCCTCCTACTCACGTCATCCAGGTTATCCATATCCCCCTCGGTATCCTGCCAGCTGGGCAGCGTGCCCCTGCCGCGGTGTCGAACAGTGAACCGGGGCGGGGCCACCATGGCGGCCCCCAGCAGCGACTCCTCCGACTTGCCGTGTACCATGGGCGGGGCGGAGCGGCGCGCCACCGGCCGAGGCGCCCACTCTGTGGAATGAGAATTGTTGTCAGAGAACAGGTCAGTTAGGTGAGGAATGGGTGATGAACGAATCAAGAAATGAAGTGCTGAAGAGCTTGACGAATATATAAAGAAACAAAGATTAAATTATTGGATGAGCAAGTCAATGAAGATAAAAATCAATTTATTAGCGCGGCACCATCCGAACACGTGGACAAGCGTGGCTTAACAAGTCGCACAAAAAGTTGGAAAATAAGTCAGCTAACAAAGCCAGAGCCTGTTCCAGAGCCAGCTAGCCCAATATAATGCATTGTAGTGGGTCTCGAAATAGGCTCAACACTGAACTGCACCGAGCGACTCGAGCTGACCGTCTGTACGGTACAGACTCTGTTATACACAGATATACTAAACTGCGCAGAGCGACTCGAGCTGTCACTATATACTACCCGGCGGTACTATAGTACACTGACCTGCACATAGCGACTCGAGTTGACCGTCCGTGCCGTACAGAACCGAGGCGTCCCAGCAGAACTTGCCGGCCAGGTCACGCAGAATCACTCGCACCTGACCGGACAGGGGTAGCAAAGGGTCAGGTGGGGTCACGCGGGGTCAAATGAGCCATCAGTCTATCACAGCGTTCAAAGGTCACGCTGCCTCAAATGATGCAAGGAAACGATCACACGACTATTCGGTCACAAAAACATACCCAGGCCAAGCTGTAAAAAAAAAAAACAAGTTGTAACGCGGGTAAGAGCAGTGCAGCGTTTCTTCCACAGACACTGATGCCCAGACACTGACCGGTGAATAAATCGCACACAGTTCATCGATCTGGTCCGCTATTAATCAGCGAGTAGGTCGTACACAGCACATTGACCTGACCTGACCCTTCACTAACCTGCAAGTGAGCGGCACACAGTCCGGCGGTCATCCCGGCGGTACTGACCTAGCCTGACCTGACCCGACCCTCACTGACCTGCGAGTGTGTGGCACACAGTTCGGTAGTCACCCCACTACTGACCTGACCTGACCTGACCTCTACTAACCTGCGAGTGTGCGGTACACAGTCCGGTGGTACTGACCTGGGATTTGGCAGTACACATTCAGTGATTAGTGACTGACCTGCGAGTGTGCGGTACACAGACCAGCGGTCACCCCGCCGCCCGGTACGTCCAGAGAAGGCAGCTCCACCAGCGACAGCAGCGAGCGGTTGTTCAACACGAAAAACTGCAGCGCAAAAAAGGAGGATATGGTTAGCATCGTTCCGTCAATACTTCGTAATGCCAACACTTCGATGACGGGTAATTCTGACATTTTCTACAACATAAATGCTGGTTTCCCTGATCAATTGGATGTTGCTCCGTCTGTGGTTTCATTAAATGTGTTCATATATTCTTACCATACATTATACAACTTTCTCATACAAACAATGACGACAACCAACTTAAAAACAAAAACACTCGAAAAAGCGTCAAGAGCCTCAGTTCCAGCCATCTCCAAAACTGCATTCGTACGTCCTTTCCCTCCTACCTCATCCTTTCTCCTCCCTCCCCTCGTGTTCTCCCTGTCCCTCCTTCCTTCCTCCTATACCTGCACGTTGGGCGCGTAGAAGATGTCGGAGCTGAGCTCGTCCGAGGCGGTCAGCATGGGCAGGTCGTCGTGTTCAGAGACCAGCGAGCCGAGCCGCACGGCGCCCGACAGCATCGGGAAGTGGTCCAGGTGGTTCACCAGGTGGGAAATCACCTGTGGGGAGACGGGACAGGGCGTCAGGTGGGGATACTAGAGTCGGGCTCAGCACAGGTCATAGCCATTATACATGGACTATCAATGTTAGATGACCATGGCAAAAGACAAGTAAAACATCAAATCCTTCCGACACAACTCAACAATGCCCGTGTGGCAGTAAACAGCTCTCATATGTATCTAATGTCTTATCTATAGGGACCGGGAACTAAGTATTCGATGCTAAAATCCTCCCCCTCCTATCCATGTCACCCTTTCATGCCACTCACAACAGTGGAAGGTGAGTCGGCAGCCATTCGAATGTAAGCTCTATAAACCCAAGACCAAAACTAGCATCCTCCTTCTCCTACATCCTATAGCTTCAGAAGTCTCCCTGCCCCCTGTAACGTCAAATATAACTCTGCAACATTACGCGCTGTACGTACCGCCCTGGCCGCCAGTTTGACGGTGCCCAGCGGAGCCGCGTCCCCCGTCACCGTCCCGCTGGACCGAGAGTCCACAGAGTCGGCCGACAGGGAACCGGCCGGCGGCGAGTCGCCCACCACCACGTGAAGTACCTGAGCGCGCGGTGGGAGAGGTTAAACGACGGAGCACAATACGACGTGTAGTACCTGGACGCACGGCGGGGAGGGTTTACGATGATATTGGAGGTCACAGGGGACAGAGAGGGGCGCAGAGAGGCGCAGGAAGGTTTACAAGGAACTGTCACAAGAGGTTAACAGAAACGGTCACAGGATGTTGACATGAACAGTCACAGGAAAGGTCACAGGGCGTTGGCAGGAGCGGTCACAGAAAGCTCACAGGAACATTCACCAGAGACTATTGTGCGATCAGACACGGATTGATGTGCACAATGCTTGAGCACAAGATCGCTTTCGCATGATCAGATCTAAACAGAGTCAAAATTGATGTAAAAAAAAAACATTTGATTAAACCACACCAGCATAGCTATTTAAGAAAACAGTATTTACGGTTTTTGAAATGTGACCGGGTTTCTTTGAGCATTTAACAGTTGGCACTATGAAGATTAAAACAGCTCCTTTAAAGTACATTGAATGAGTTCTCATACTTCATAGTTCATACTTCATAGTGCACTTACCAAAATGAATTGATAATGAAAATGAATTTATGTAATTCGTAACCTCGTGAATTATAAAAAGTAAAATAAAACAGAAAAGATGAGGAATTTCCTTTATAAAACAAAACAAAACCGCCAAAGGTGGAACTAAAAACCCGCCACCACATAATTAGTTATAATTAGTTGTGTCATCGTCATTTGAAATTCATGTGCAGTAACTACCACATTCCTAACTACACAGTTTACAAAACAAACGATAGATCACACGGGTGCAAAATGAGCATGCAAGGGCATAATAAAATGAACCTCCACCGCAAGGCAAACCAAAAATAACCCAAAAGCGATATAGAAAGGCAGAACCCAGCAAAAACCAAGGCGAAACGAAATTGTGAAGCTGAGGATTGTTCTCCCCGCACCCGGCCCGGAGCTGCGGGTCCGGGGGGGGGGGGGTGGGGGCATCTGACCGCGGCCGGAGTCGCATGCCGACCTGGTGGTAGGGATCAGTGACTGTGAGCGATATGGGAGGCTGCGGGTGCGCCGTAGCCGGCGGCGGCGGCGGCGGAGGCGCGGGCGGCGGCCCGTCAGAGGCGCCGCAATCGGTCAGAGCCTGCGGCACATACCGGCCCGGTCCGTCAGTCACACCAGAGCCTGTGTCACCGAGCGGCCAGCCCACAGACGGACAGAAGCACAACAGAAAGAACTGAGAAGTATCGAAACGAGGGCAATAAGCCACAAACAAGTGTTAACATAGGGGCGAACAAGCCACGAAAAGGCAGACAAGACGACTGGCTAGACACGAAAAATGCAAACAGGGCGAACAAGAAAGCAGTAAGAGGAAAACGACCTGACGTGGGACGCTAGACGGGCAGAAGGCCAGAGTGCACTGACAAGACAAGCTCGCGGTAATACGTTAGCACGGATCGACATTCACAAGAAGAGGTACGGACGGTAAACACACGAAAAATCTCGGTACAGGCCACTAACAACAGGGGAAACAACGAAGAGACGATCACTAATCCACACAAGGCAGAACGTCTGTTTTTTTTTTTTTTACTAAAAACAGAAAACACCAGACGAGAAGGGTACATGAGTGGTCAGGATACGACGCGCCTATTCTAGGCCGCAGAAACACGCACACATACATTAACAGACTCGGTTATCGTTAGTCACACCGTGGCGGTTACACATTAGGCTAAACACGAGCCGGGGCCAAGGCAACCGCTTATTTAGGTAGAACATTGAATAACAAACAAGACGCACAAAATACTTCCTCGGGTGAATCCAATTTTAAATAAGTCATTCGTCAGGACGGTAATCTAATGCCATAAGATCATTGTTTCGTTTCCACTGTGCGCTGGTTCTCCAAGGATAACGCCGATAACAACATAAGCAATTGACGTGACAGCGTTCCAGACTAACCAAAACACCACATACGCAAACCAGGGGTGGTTTACCAAGAAAATTGAGCCAAAGACAAAAAAAAAAACAGCGTTCTCCCAAAACACAGTGGGTATCACTGAATATGGCAAAAGTCGGAAAACTCAAGAGATGCTTAGACAATGGATTAAGTCACATAATTCATAATAGCGGTGGACAAATCCGTGAGTAAATCTGGCATTTGACGCAAGATAACTGAAAAATTAAAAGACACTTCGTGGAAACACCTGGTAATATCGTGAACTGATAAGCCAAAAACATCTTTCGTAAGTAGCAGCTATAAATGGGAACGTTTGGTTTAGTTCATTTAGCGTAACATCGACGCGGGTGTGCGAACCAAATACAAAATATCAAGACGTCATGAGACAACTATTGTTGTGCAAAGAAAAAAAGGATCTCGTTCTGCAATCAAAATAAGATCAAACGCACCGTTGGCTGTCGAACAATTCACACAATGTTAAACTACTGCATTATGACATGTTTATGGGACGTCATACCGTATCCTACTGGTACAGGGACACAACATGGTTGGGGCATATTTACTCATGAATGTATTTGCAAAGGGTGGGGTATAATGGATTCATAAGCGTTTGTACACTGTATAGGGTAGATCAAAGCATGATGAAAGGGAGGGTCTTTGAAAACAATGTGGCATTAGGTCGTTAAATGTTACATGCAAATCAGTACAATAAATGAGACATAAGTCATGACCATTCATGCATTAGAAGCTCACTTGAGGTTAGGTACTAAGCAATCATTTTATGGAGCAAAACACCATGCAGAAATATTACCAGGCATCTTTAGCGTGACAAAATGCAAAGCAAACTTCTCAGTTTATCGCATCATTCATACATTTTTACATCCAGTACCTATTTCCTACCACCTGCACAAGCTAGACATTCAGTTATATCCACGTGCTGGTGCCGGGACACAATCACACTGGTGCAGTAGCCCGTGACAGACTGCCTCAGTCTCACACCCCTCGCTGCGGCTGAGCCGGCGCGGGCACCTCACCTTGAAGACGCGCAGCAGGAGCGACTTGCCCTGCTGATCAGTCTCCGTCAGCACGTCGATCGGCAGTCTCATACACCACTCGCCCAGGCAGAACACCAGAGAGACGAGCAGCCAGCGCTCGTCGGGAGGAGGGTCCGAGCGGGCCACCACTAGCGCCTCCAGGGTGGCCGCTGTCACCTGGGGGGGGGGGGAGGGGGAGGGGACACAGTCAGTAAGGGTGACACAGCATAGGGACAGAGGTCAGTCGGCGGGTCGGAGCGGGCCACCACTAGAGCCTCCAGCGTGGCGGCAGTCACCTAACGAAGGCAGACACATGACAACAGTCAGAGAGGCTAGTCAGGGGTAGATAGCTGTGTCTCAGGAAGGGCGCGCTTGGTGAATCTGTGTTCGTTTGTTCTTTCGATGAACAGCAGCTTGCAGAACAGACAACCGCATGAGGGACACAGAACGCTTGATTGAGAAAACTGTCCCAATGAAGCGCAGCCAAACTACCTGCGTAGTGCGTACGGGAATGAATATGTTCTAACATTTTATTTTGTGAGCAAATTGCATTATCAATAGAACACATTTTTCCACGGTAAGCCCTGATCAAGCCCACCAACCATCGCCGGTCCACATTGACGCCGTCGCTCACCTCGATAATACGTTTGGGCACATCCGGCAGGTACTGGAGCAGGATGGCGGCGTGGTCCGTGAGCAGTACCAGCATGTCGGC
This sequence comes from Amphibalanus amphitrite, assembly GCF_019059575.1. Classification (NCBI taxonomy): domain Eukaryota; kingdom Metazoa; phylum Arthropoda; class Thecostraca; order Balanomorpha; family Balanidae; genus Amphibalanus; species Amphibalanus amphitrite. Next base: position 270,751 of record NW_024882061.1, read on the forward strand.
CGCCACCTGACCCACGATCCGGCTGTTACACTGAAAACAAGGATAAGAGAGGAGGGTGATAGCGTATGTTGACAGTCACGTCCTGGCCCACGATCCGGCTGTTACACTGAAAACACGAGAGACCAAGAGAGTTAGGATATCGGCCGCCACCTGGCCCACGATTCGGCTGTTACACTGAAAACACGAGGGTAATAGTGTAAGAAGCCACCGACAGAGGCAAAGAAGGGGAATCAGCGAAGGACGCATACCGCAATGGTGATTTGCAAATGCCGCATAGAGAAAAAAATACAGAAGGTTGGTGAACTAGAGAAAAAATACACAGAAGGTTTGTGAACTACATGGATAACGACCATAACCGTGAAAAGCTAGTGCGACGCATACATTCAAACGGTACCCTCATCTAAAGACGAGCAGAAGACTTCTCACATCAGTCCATCAATTAAAGGCGCGTCAACAATTGACCACCGTCCTAGCCACTGAGTCACTCGCCGCCTTTCATTGAGAAGACTTTATAAAAAAAAAACACCACCCGACCCCGCCCTGCCCCATTCCACCATCCTCTTCCCACCTTGAGCGCGCTGAGCAGGATGTGTATGGCGTCCTTGATCTTGTCGTGCATGGTGGCGTGCGTGAGCTCCTCGTACAGGTAGATGGCCAGCGAGACGAGGGCCGTGCAGCGGGCGGTCACTGAGGGCTCGCGGCGACCCGCCTTCAGTAGCACAGACACCACGCAGTCCTGGGGGAAGGGGAGCGGGAGAGTTACAACAGACAGCATACAGCCAGTGGAGCGGGCAGTCACAGAGGGCTCGCGGCGGCCCGCCTTCAGTAAGACAGACACCACACAGTCCTGGAGAGGGGAGGGAAGGGTAAGAACAGACAACATAAAGCCCCGTGCAGCGGGTGTTTACCGAGGGCACCCGGCGGTCGGCCTTCAGCAGGACAGACACCACAAAGTCCTGTAGGAATCATTGGGGGATGGCTTGAAAGGATACCATACATTTCAGCTATGGGGGGGGGGGCGGGGGGATAAGATCAATCAGTATACGGTTCTACGAGTGGTCGGAGTTGAGTTATCTGCTTTTCAGCTGCCGTCATTCGATGATGACGACCCAGCAAAGTCCTGTAGAGCAGTACCTGTTATCCCCCACAGGTGTGATCATTATCCCCCACATGTCAGCGTACACAACCAGCATCTCCCCATGTAAGTGTTCCCTTCTCTTATTGTTTATTGGGGTTTTTGGGCGAGCCGACTGCAAAGGTCAATTTGCGCCCATGTACTCCCTTCTCCCCAATGACTCCGGCTCTCCCCAGCGCAGACTGACCTTCAGCTCGGGGCACGGTACGACGGTCATCTCGAGCGGCCGCGGCTGGAGGGCCTCCAGCTGCGGCCACCGGTTGGGGAAGCACACCAGGCTGCCCAGGATCGACACCGACTCCGTGCGCGGCACCTATCAGGGGCGGGCGGGGCAGTCAGAGGGTCAGCCGCGTCAGAGGCACAGAGGACGTCAAAGGTCAGTGGCGTCAGGGCCAAACGTCAAACGCTAACAGCATGACGGCCATGAAATTATCAGTTCTTGTGGGGCTAGGTGGTTGACTACTATCCTCCAGTCCCTGTTACCTCGTGCAGCCTCTAGCAACCCGTTATCTTCTATACCATGTTACTCATTCGTTCTGCCCCCTCACTGGCCATTATTTCCCTATTACTCATCCCTGTATCCCTGGCTGCCTCTCTCCCTCCCCAGTGACTAACCCCCTGCAGCTCCTGGCTGGCCGCGATGCCGCCACACGCCTGTATCAGGTCCAGCACGAGCAGCGAGGCGGCCGGCAGCTCTGTGGCCAGCAGGCCGGGCCCACACTGGCGGACCAGGGTGTGTATAACGTCCTGTCGGCCGGAGCTCAGCCCGCGGTGCAGCGCGCGCAGCAGCTGCGCAGACACGGCCGCCGACACGGGCGCCGGCTGTCTGCGCACCAGCAGCAGACAGAGGAGCCGCAGCGCGCGCAGCCGGCCGGCCTGGTGCGAGTCGGGCAGCCGGAGCGCCTCCAGACACCAGGGCACGAGCAGCGGCAGCGGCGGCACCAGCTCCGACGGCCACCAGGTCGACTGGTTGTCGGCAGACACGCCCAGGTTCTCCTCGATCTGGGGGAGGGTGGCGCACAGACAGCGGGTGAGTCGAGTTAGAGGCCGTACAAAGAGGGGTCGATACGTCTGGCAGATGTCAGCCAGCGGGCTCGTTGCGGTGGATGGAAGAACAGCTCGGGACGCCGGTGGAAGATAGTCGGTGGCTTGAGTACACTCGGGAGGGTCAGGACTTGGGAGAAGAAAACAGAGGACGGGGAAGGGCGTACTCTGAGACTAGTGATAGGGAAGGGACAGTAATGATGATGACGGATGGCACGTAATACACCAGCTCACTCAGCACGGTACACAGTTTTTCACTGTCACCTCACCGACCCACACAGTCACTGCGGTGCGCGGCTCCGCCCAAATGTCACACGCCGTCATGCGGTCGCGTCGTGACGTCACTGGTCAAATGTCAGCTGACGCCGCCCGGGGACAGCTGATGGGCGGCAGGCCCGCGGTACACCGGGTACATCTGGACCCGTCCGCCGGGAGCCAGGCCGTTTAGATACACACGGCCGCGGTAAATAAACGGAGACGGCGGTGGACCAACACTGTCGGGAGTTTAATACAAACGTGTCGTATAAATGAGGCATGGATATCATAATCAGAAGTGCCAGCGGCATTCCAGTAAAGACGAACGGTCGTACGGTATTTCGCTTCAGAGCAAAACCGGCAATGGCTAAACACTGAGAGCAATTTTTAGATTGCTTATGCCTGTCCCAAATAGGGCCGACAAGTGTACGTCTTTTTTCGTACATGCATTCCCAGGCCATTCACTTTGCTAATTCTACACTTATATTCAACTGGGTACTTCAACGGGCTCCTTAACCATCCGGTATTCGCCACCGCGCTCGCACGTTGAGACATCGTATCTCCAATTCCTTGTAGCCCTACCAGTCAAAGTTTGACGACCGTCCTGCCATCATCTCGCATTTAGACGAGCATCCTTCTCACCCACGTACTATGACTAGCTTCCTACCCAGGACCATCACAACTTTACTACATAGCTTCCCTCTCACCAGCATATCCTGACTATCATCCCTCCAACCCTAGTAACATGACTACCACCCGTCCCATCCTCGTACCTTGACGAGTGTCTCGCTGAGCTCGATCAGGTAGTCGAACACCTGGGCGTGTACTGTTGGGCTCTGGATGTGGTTGACGTTTCCCAGCGCTCCCAGCATGCGACGCCAGAGCACGACGGCGACGTCGGGCATCCAGCCGCGCAGAGTGCCGCCTGACATCACAGAACGGTGCTCCGAGCCGCCGCTGTCGATAGTGTCTGTAAGAGGGGTCAGAGGGGGGTCAGGAGGGTGTCAGCGGGGTCAGAAGGGGTTAGGGCGGGGTAAGAGGGGGGTCAGAGTGCCGCCCGACATCACGGAGCAGTGCTCCGAGCCGCCGCTGTCAATAGTGTCTGTAAGAGGGACCAGAGGGGGTCAGCGGGGAGCCATGAGGGTGTCAGCGGGGTCATAGGGAGTTAGAGCGGGGTCATAGGGGGTCAGATGGGGTTAGAGTGGGGTCAGAGGGGGTCAGAGTGCCGCCCGACATCACGGAGCGGTGCTGCTCCGAGCCGCCGCTGTCTATAGTGTCTGTAGGAGAGGTCAGAGGGGTCAGAGGGGTCAGAGGGGGTTAGAAGGGTGTCAGCGGGGGTCAAAGGGGTTTGGAGGAGATCAGCGGGGGTCACAGGGGATCATGAGGTTGCGTGGGAGTTCGAAATGACTGGGATTGAACTGTGTCAAAAGATTGAGCTCACAGAATAACAACGAATGAACTCTCCAGCTGATAAGCGTGACGCCATTACCTATTTCATTTCAGCCAAGACCAGCACACTATGCAGCACAAGTAATCCCAGATTCGCATCTCCCTCGGGCTCCCATTATGTGTTATTTTACCCCTCACGCGGCCCTCAGTGCCTGTCTGCCCTCACCGATGCTGTTTCCGTCAGCGCCGAACAGGTCCAGTCCCATGGGCGACTCCTTGATAGAGTTGGTCTCCAGCCCGCTGGACGGCGACGGTGACCGGGACCGGTACTCGGCCTCGGACGTCTGAGAGTACAGCGATACTGGAACAAAGAGAGGGACTGTTAGCGATACTGGAAGAGGAGATGAGAGACAATCAGTAAAGCGACACTGGAACAGGACAGTGGCATAATCAGTGCCGCAACGCTGGAAAGGGACAATGAAACCGCCAAAACGGCGACACTGGAACGGGGGGGGGGGGGCAATCAGATAGAGCTTCAACAAAGTGTCAGTGAATACAGCTGAGTCTGATGTGTTCAGTGATTTTTACAATTCACAAAGTTCATTACTCATCCTCGTTAATTCGCCAGAGTGCCTCCCCCGTCTCACCCACCACTCCATCCCTCTCCCCCGCACCAGCGTTACACTCACCTCTGCCTCTGAGTGAGTTCATACTGCGCGACACCTTCCTACTAGCTGCCTCGTGCAGCGGCAGGGGTCGGCACGCCGCTGCGGCCGCCGCCGCGCCAGGCGGGGGCGGCGGCGGCGCCAGGTCCACGGCCAGCAGACTGGGCGCCAGACTGCCCTCGGACAGACTGCGCACCAGTCTCGGCGGCGCGTGGCCGGGCCCGTGCGGCGGCCCGCCTGCCGGACCCAGGCCGCTGGTGCACCGCTTACGGGAGTGAGGGGAGACACCCGGGTGGCTGCCGCCAGAGCCTGCAGGGGGACACGGCACGGGTCAGATTGAGAGGGAAAAGCGAACATCGTATTGTTTAAATAGTTATTTAGCTTCCTCGCACGAACAAAATGCAATAAAATGCTAAAAATGAAATTGAAGGCAATGCTATGTTCATGAAGTTTACAAAATAAGAAGAAAGTAAAATAATATGTAGGCACGGGACGGGTCAGGTTGAGAGGGAAAAAAGGGAGTGAAAACTACTAGACAAGCAAAGACAACGTTAGGCCAGCCGCAAACCCTTCCAGTCGGCCATTTTACTGACCGTGATGGAGCCGGCCGTCGTCGGGCGGCTGAAGGGACGCGCGCCGGTTCCGGTTGTGCCCCACCCCCAGTCCGGGCCCGTCACCGTGGTCCCGAGTCTCGGCGGGCACCGACGGACGCGACCACGCCGCCGCCGGCTGAAACGACAGAGGACATACCGGGGATTATGTGACTGACGCCTGACGGGCTGTAATAAGAACGTCTTCCAATTTACAGGACGTTAAGATACTGGCTCAGACACCTTACTTCTATGCAATGCAAATTAGAATGTTCCATGAAAGCAAAACACTGCTGAGCCGCGGTTGTCTGTGCTCCCACATTTTCCATTACAAAATCATATGCCTAATAACCATGCATCCCGGCACGCCACCACATCCCATGGCTCACGTCTATGTATAGCCTCACAAAACTCTCTGTCTCGGTACCTCGAACCCTATCGTAGCCTCACAGCCCACAGAGAACTTCTCCCTACCACAACAGCTGCATTCCATTCACGTTCATCTAACCCCACATCCCTGTAACCCCGTCCACTCACATTACTCTAGCCCTCCAACACCTGTTCTAGCCCCGGTCATTACGTCCCTCAGGCCCCAAATCCCACATTCTCTCGACCCTCTTTCACTCACGTCCTGTGCCTCTCCCCGGCCGCGGCGTCGTTTGCTCTTCTGTTCCGTCAGCCGGTCCAGCGGCAGGTTGTTTAGGTCCAAATCGTACACCTGACGCGCCACCACGCGAGTCAGCGTCTCCAGTGTTTTCTGCGAACGCAAGAGAGCGGCATCGGTCAGACGAAAACAGACAGGTCAGCAGAGGAGATTGAGTAATACGGATGAATATTCTAAGACATATCAACCAACATTATTATTCATTTGAAAAGGTACAACAATTAAGTGATCAAAATCGGTAGTCCGACAAAACACAAGGTCCGAGGGAGATTGAATTAGAAATTTGGTAAAAATCCGACGTAAGATTACTACAGGGAAAAGGTTACAATAGCATTGAAAATCGATAATTTACCGACTATTCACCCCCGCACAATCTATGCTCAGTGATTTGGCACCCCCCAGACGTGCCGCAGTACTCACCGCCCACTCCTTGATGAGCTCCTCCCAGGCGGTGAGCGATGTGAGCGCCGCCAGAAACTGGTCCCACAGCTCCACACTCACAGAGACGTTCAGGTTGGCCTTGACCCAGGTCACTATCAGCGTCTGTAGCAGAGAGGTCAGGTCAGTTACAGAGGCGTTCAGGTTGGCCTTGACCCAGGTCACTATCAGCGTCTGTAGCGAAGAGGTGAGGTCAGGTCAGCTGTCCTGTGCCAGCGGTGGTCGGGTCGGGTCGGGTCATATCGGGTTGGGCCAGGTCAAGCCAGGTCAGGTCCATGTGTCTAATTGCACCCGTCGGGCCGGTCGGATCTCGTTAGCACACCTTTGCCCCCCCCCCCCCCCTCGGAAATTATTGGCGCCCGTCGCGTGTTGGACCGTCTCGGCCGGGCCGCCTCACGGCTCCACTGGAAGCCCGAGGCTCAGTCCTCACCTAGTCTTAGGCCAACGACCGGCGGGCACCGCCCACACTGGCGGCGGCGACCGCGCGGTCACGCCTTTAGGAATCGTAACGCAGCTTCAGAGCAAAACCCCGCAGACACGCTTCAATTTACGTTTAGAGGAAAACAAAGCAACCAAGAAAAATCATCCCGTCTTTAAAAAATACATAAAGGAAGAAAAAAATGAAAAAATAATAGCCATACTTCGTTTAAAATACAAAGTAAAACAATCGCGTGTCTAGAGATTCGAAGTAAGCAGTGGCGCTTACCTGGAAGAGCGGCCGAGCCAGGACGGCGCCGAGGGTCTGCTCCCGGGCCCTCTGAGTCGGTTCGCCCGATAGGGTCTGAGTGGTGACCTGGAGCAGCACCAACAGCAACTGCTCCCTGTAAAAGGAGTCAGGACGGGGACTGAGTGGTGACCTGGAGCAGCACCAACAGCAACTGCTCCCTGTGAAAGGAGTCAGGACAGGATCTGAGTGGTGACCTGGAGCAGCACCAACAGCAACTGCTCCCTGTAAAAGGAGTCAGGACGGGGACTGAGTGGTGACCTGGAGCAGCACCAACAGCAACTGCTCCCTGTGAAAACGGCGGGCAAAAAAGGGTTGGTAAACTGGAAGTAGCACCGCAGCACGACACACTCTGCTCCCTACGAAACGGAAGGGTGATGGTCCGGAACACGCCACGTGGCGAATACACCAGCTGTTGCTTCCTACGAACTAGCATGGGATGACAGCTGGCGACACAGCCAATGAACACTTAATCGCACAGCCTCGCAGTTACGACCAAGCACGATTCTCCGGTCCTTTCAATAATAACACCACGCTAACAAATCGGCCGGTACCCCGACTCACCAGGTGCGCTGCGACATGTAGACGTTCATCACCAGGTAGCGGTACATGTTGAGGATGCGCTTACAGAGCTCCACCTGGTCCTCCAGATAGTGTCCGCGGTACTCCGGGCTCGCCTCCAGCAGGAAAATGTTGGCAGAGTTGGTGATAAACAGCTGCAGGGTGTTCTGGTGGAACAGACGGGTGGGCGACGGTTAGAAGCAGTGTCCCAAAATTTGTCAATTTGGGTGGAACAAGACATCCAAATGAAAATAATTTTCCACTCCCACCTCCAACTTTCAAGAGCAATTTACCACTCATGAAAGAGCATCTGCTTGCGCTTGCATGATCGCATCAGATTCTACCATTGTACAGAAAAGTGTGCAATCTTTCCTTCTTCTGTTCTTTATTTTCGGGGGGGGGGGGCTTATCTGATCAAGAATATACCACCCTCATACCTTTTTTAGAGGAATTTTCCCCTCTAACAACCAAACATTAATATAATTTTGTGACACTGGTTAGAAGCAGTGTGAGTTTTGCGATGTAGCGGAGCAAATGAATCCCGAAACAATGCTGAATGATAAGGTGTCGATTTCCCTGGCGTCCAAGCCAGGCGATCCAAGAAAAGTCGCCCTTAGTACCACGAAGACCCAGGCGTGAGATCGCCAAACATAAAATTACGGGAACAGTTAACGTCACCACTAACCCTCCTACGCTATCAATAATAACGTTGCGGTATCAACAAAACCGCGGCAGTTTGAGACACGTCAAGATTGCACACTTCCTAAAAACACTGTGTTATGATATGATGCTGTGTTCGACGTAATTTACCGTAAATGTTTCCCGTCCCTGTTGGAGGCTGCAGTTTGCATTAGGTATTCCAAATGACGTCAAACCCTGCCAGCTCCCAATCGTCCACATATCTGACACAGATCGACCAGAGAAAAGTATGCACGCCAGTCGCCCGCTGACCGATTTTGTGATACCATTGTTCACCCCGCACTCGCTGGAGCTATTGCGCAATTCCCGCCGAATTTTCCCGGCTGTCACCGACTCTCAGCTGGGTGCGGGCGGCAGGGAACAGCCCCGGTGCGCCGAGCTGTGTCCGTGTCCCAGTCGGGGGACAGTACTGACCTGCAGGCCGGCCCGGACGCTGGCAGACGGTCCTCCAGAGCCGTCCGCGCGGTGGCGGGACCGGCTCAGGTCACCCACGTCCTGCCGGGACAGGGCAAAGGGTCAGAGGGTGAGGCTTCATCCACAGACAGGGACGGCGTGGGGGTTGAGTAGGAAAAGCATTGATGATCATGATTATACTGTATACAGCGTGAGAAAGAAGGACGAACATCATGAAATTACGTGCTTACCACTAGCCGGCTTACGCAGTAGAAGAGAATAACTAGTTACCAGATTGGTCCTATTTTTTCATCGCACCTTATGTCAGACGTTACTCCACGCTCCCACTAGACCTGCATCTCTTTGGGTCACATTTCACACATCCCTCAACATGACCTGTGCCCATGAATCCCCTGGGATATATCTCACTCCCATCATTATTCTCACCTCTCCCGGCGCCGGTGACCTGCCGTCATATCCGCCGCCCGTGTCGGATGGCTCTAGTAGGAACGCCGGCAGCTGAACCTGTCAAAGAAACAGCACACATGTCACACTCTGAGAGACAAACCAACACGTCCGCCGGTGTCGGATGGCTCCAGTAGGAACGCCCGTAACTGAACCTGACAGCCAGTAAACACACAGAATATGTCACACTCAGACAGAGTGTGAGCGTATCAGCATTTCCAGTACAGACCGTCACTCGCATCTTGGAATATTTCCCTATCAACGCCTTTAAAACAGAACTGTCATAATCCATTAGAGGAGGCCCGAGTCTGACAGTCACATACATTGTCACACAATTTATTGTTACGTTGTTACAGAAAGCGTATTCTGTCACCAACGGCAACACAGAAAGGCAAAGCAGTGGAGGACGGTCTTGAAGAAAGCCCACATCGTCAGACGTCACAGTCCTCTTGTCTTTGTAAAGCTCGTTTTGTGTCATCTTCATCCGACATGTCATCATCATTTCATTATACACACATCCCGTCCCCGAGCTTCCATCCACACAGCCTGGCTCCAGATTCAGAGAGACCAGCTGACAGACAGCACGACACAACAAACTCCCAAGCTAGACATGACCCAGCCAGCCGCCCCATCAGTCGTCTAAGACAGTCATCAACCTTTGTAGCTGCCAACCACCGCGGTCACGTCATCTCCACAATTCCTACACCTCGGCCTCACTGACACATCTCGGTCCCGGGGAGGGGCGGTACAGGGGCTCTGTTTGGTTAGAGGCAACAACCGCTGTGCGAGCTGCCAAGGTAAACTGATACCGTGTGTGGGATGACACACGTCCGGTGGCGAGGGATTGGCCCAGGGAAGGTGAGTGAGTAAGATCATGAGGTGAGAGGGTCGAGAGAAAATGAGAAAGGAGATTAACTAAGGAATTGGGAACTGCAGCGGTAGAAGAGTTGGTGATAGGGCTGGTATAATTGTAGCTTGACAGGGCAACGGGTGATTTTTTTAAGGTAAAGTAGGTCAAAGTCATGCAAGCCTGCAGTCTGCATCAGTGTGCAGTGTCTGCAAGCCCGTCATTGCAACAGGCCCATCAAGGAAATCCGGAGACACTGAAGTTGTTAGGAGAAATAAACGTTATAATCCATCTAAGAATCCCGTATGCACCCTGAACCCCCCCCCCCTACAATCGCCCCTCCTTCCCTCCGTCCCTCCCTCCCCACTCTCTCCTCATCCCCCCTCCCTCCCCCCTCCGTCACTCACGTTCATCTGGATCCAGTCCTTGTAGACGAGCACCACACGTTTGATAGCGGCCGAGTAGTGACAGCTGAGCAGGAATGCCTGCCGGAACACCTCGTGCACAAAGTTGACGTTCTGACGGCTGCCGAACAGCACATCCCGCACCAGCGCCGACTCGTCCGGCCGGTCAGCGTCGCGCTCCCGCGTGTCACTGCCGGACGGCAGAGCAGGGGCCAACAAGGGGTCATGGAAGGTCAGCAGAGGTCTGTAGGGGTCATCAGGGATCGCGGAGCTCATAAGGTCACCAGAGGTCATCCAGAGGTCGCGAGAGGTCAACCAATGGTCACATGAGACCATGAGTGTGACACCATGCTTTTTATTTACATAGCTTATACGAATGTGAGCGTAAAAAAGTAATCAGCTTTACAGTTACTGTAAAGCTGTATCTGCAAGCTACTGTAGCTTGCAGGATAGTAAATAGCCGGCGGGTCATATCCAGCCAGGAGCATTGCGTACAAACTGTTCCAGGAAGGAAAGTCAAGGTCAAAATACAACACCGTCCCACATGTCTAGGTCTGGTACTGGCCCTGAGAGCCGGCGTAAAGTGCAGTCAATTTCTGAGCCACTGAAGCAGGCCATCCAATATACAGGCATCACTCGTCACTGTCACGGCTAGATGGCCGGCGTGGGAGATTGCCAAAGCCAAGCTATTCGCGATGATGAACTCCAGCCCAAGCAACAGATTTAGCCAAACACTGTAAGCATGCATGACTTGCTCAGGGCCTAGCGGCTAGCGCTCGGTCAATGGCAATGAAAGAGTGGTTAGCTCCCGACAGGACACGCTGACGTAATCGCCTTATTATAACTCCCCCAGACCCCAGTAAGTCAAGCTGGAGTAAGAAATTTGAGACCGTGTCATTAGCTAATATATGGTAGAGCTAATATGCCACAGCAAACGATCAATGTTGCGGGTTACAGAAGCATGCGGTTAGTTGGATTGGCGCATTGATAACACAATTGTAATATCGGGGATCAGCCCCAATAGAAAACTAACGACAGGCCAGAATGGAAACATGTCGCTACAATTACGTACTTTTGTTTGAGACTTTTTGAGGAGGTCATTATTGTAAGTAGCTATTCATTTGTGCAGCGTCGATGCAATGCCTATCGGAATACAAAGGACTTCTACATAGTGCATACATACATGCATAGTATTAGCCACAAAGCATGCAACTGAAAGTCATTACGCACTTTCTAACAGCTGTATGCAACTATGCACGCAACTATGCTGTCCATTTTCAATTTTTCCAACCAAATCTACGCCACGCACCGTGCACTCCCCCCCCCGGCCCATATCCCCCTCCCCCGTCGTACACCGGGTAAAACGCCGAGCCGCTCGAGTCCGAGGCTAGGCTGTGCAGGGAGGTGGGCGCCTCGCCGTCGGCCGGTCCGCCGCCGGCCGGGGGTACTGAGCGGCGCGTCTCCGGCGTGCCCTGACTGCCGTCGTCGCCGGAGCCGCCGCTGCCGCTGGGGAGAGAGGACGGACCATAGCCGGGACGGTCACACACGGACGGACACGGTGGACGGACCTGAGACATAGATACGGACACAGAGATACGGATACTGACCCTAGACACGGACACGGAGACAGAACCCAGACGCAGACACGGAACGGACACGAATTCCTGCAACGGACGCGGAAACGGGGACAGACTGGGGCCCAGACACGAGCACAAACCATAGATACGCACGCGGATACGGAAATTCCTATAATACTGACAGGGTTACGATACTCTAACGTTGGTAAATGCACTAAGAGACAGCGCCGGTTCTTCATTTGACCGTAGATCAAAAGGCAACCAAGCCGGATGAGTCAAAACGACAAAAAGGTAGCAAAAAGTATTAAGATGCTAATCAAAGAGCCCAAATAATATAGAAACATCGTCCAGCTGATATTGATATCAGCTGGACGATGTTTCTATCATGAACATTTATGTGGAATAATTTTCAATAGTAGTTATTCATAGCTACCTTACGTTTCCGACTGTAAGGTTGCCATCGAGGCAAAACATAATACAGGCCGTCAGAACATAAAAGCAGTAAAAAGTGAGGCGTGGAAAAACGCATGAAACTGCTTACCATTTCGCACAAACCAGTAAACTAAAATAGCACCGATACTGTAAGTGCAAACCCATGCCACTGAATCTTGTGACCATAATTCCGAGCGATTCCCACGCATCCAGCGATCCGTGAAAACCACCGATTCGGCAGCCCGTGAGAAGACAGCAGGGATAGACTGCCGACCGCTTCCGGCGCTGTGGATTGCCAAACCCCCAATCGGGGCTCAGTGCAGCGATTTCACGCCAATTGAAGATGAATGGGCTATGCAATGAGCTTCGACGCTTGTCAGACAACGGCAACTGAGCTATGCCTAAACTGGACAATTGTGAACTTCTGAGGAGACTGCACTGAGCACCCGTATCAACATTGTTCTGTGCCAGCATCAAATGTCATCGATTGAGTTTCAGCAAAGTCTGTAGATACCGCGATAGGGTATACATCCATTATCTATCGCTTATGACGAAGGCCACACAGATACCAACGTCAAAACGTCACACTAGTGACCCATTCATTCCATTAAAACCACCGAACAAAGCCAACAAAGCACACCAAACGACAGCGCGGAACGAATAAACCCGGAGGTACGACCAAAACCCCATCCTCCCCCCCCCCCCCCACACACACATACACGCACACAACTCTCACACAGCCTCTGAACAACCCGGACGTACAACCAAAGCTTCCTCCTGGCCCTCACTACCTTTGGACAGGCCGGACGTACAACCAGAGCTCCCCGCTCCCTCCCTCCCCCACGCCTCCCCACTCTCTCGTCCTCCCTCGCTCACCCGGACTGCTGTCCATGATGTCCGGGGCCGGGCCCGCTGGGCGCCTGCTCCCCTCTCCGACTGAGCGGCGCGTGTACAAAGTTGGCCACCCAGCGGATCACCACGACTCGACAGGCCACCAGCCGGTCGGCGGGCCGCGGCGCGCCGTCAACAGAGCTGGCCATGGGAGACAGCTGGCGGCGCATCTCGGGCAGACCTGGCGCATAGCGGCGGTGGGGTAACATAACGGGCAGAGTACCACAGCCAGGCGTGCTGAATGGTCGTGGAAGGTCTTCAAGAGTCACTCTAACCCTCATACCCTACTCATTGACCTACTGTCAGCAACGCCAATATTGTAAACACATGTATGTCAACTTCAGTTCAGCCATCATATATTTCAATTCAATATTCACTGATAAAGTTCGGGGACCATGTCCCATTCCCTTCGCTACATTGACCTCTCCTCTGTCCCTCCCTTTCTCCGTTTCTTCTCCTTTCAATCCCTCTCCTCGACCCTCTCAGCCACTCACTGAGCGCCGGTTTGTACAGATTGGTGTGCCAGTTGAAATCCGGAAAGATGTGAGGCAAGTAGAACTGCTTGAAGTTGTCGAACAGGAAGTTAAAACACCGCACGTGGTTGGCCTTGTCCTTCCACTCGATCCGCGTCAGCTGGTGAACGGAAAAGTGACGTCATAAATCCCATCAGTAACGTCATAAGATAATAAACGCACATGCCAGTCGGGTAATGATGTAACCGGAGCAACTGACAGAGAGGATAATGAAGTCACTGGACGGCTCGATACGATAATGACGTCACAGGCCCGATCAGGGGTGAGTCACTGTGCGGACAGCCGGTCGACGCCTGGTGGGCGGGGTCTGTTTGTTCACGGGGCGCGCCGTTTGCCGACACGACATTACACCGCGGTCGCCGCGGGTTCCAGCTAGTCTGCACACACAGGCCAGCGGCGGAAACAGGCCCGGAGCCGATAACATGGTCACGGCCGTATCAGCACAGGCGAAAGTCATGAAAGGCAACACCTCAGCTGAATAGAGATCTTAAGATAAAGCACCAGGGTTTACATTTCAACAGGTGCACTGCATGTTCCGCGATTATGAAAAGCCACACACACAATGAGACGCGCTAATTTGAATTAACTAGACACACTGACCGGTGACCTACGCTGACCTGCGTTGACCTACCTGGGTCACCATGTTATCCATGAGGCACTCGAGGAAGAAGCGGGTCAGGTCGTCGGGCGTTTTCTCCGAGCCCTGAGGTGGCAGGATCGGCACCACGTCGACCGGACCCACTGGAACGGCGGGGATGGGACGTGTCAATCTATCGGCTGCCGGCGTCAACCTCATACAGCGCAATCACAAAGTAGACAGCGAGCATCCAATTCGCGCTCCGATTTTCGAGTAAATCTCAATTAAACTTGCAGCGGCAATTTCACTCACACTTATTCCGATTTTTTTTTTTTTTAGTTACACAGTATACTGTAACATAGGTCCAGTACACAAAGAAAGTGGTTCAGCGGAAGACAATGACAATTGGCATTTTACGCATACTGTCTTCAAAAACAAACATACCACCTTCATGACGACATGACGTCTAATTCCCTCGGCCGGCTGAGTCCTGCCCCGCCCACGGTGTCTTATCACCACACCCATCGCGGCACATACACCTGCGGCCGATAAGACCGGGCGGCGTTTCCGGCTTCCGCGCCGCACAGTCGTGGTCGCGCTCTGTTTCCCTGAGGGAGCCGGCCCCACCCGCTCGGCCAGACCCCGTCGCACTGGTAACTCTGTCAAGCCCGGTCTCCTCAGGAGCTGAGTTTTGTAGCTGATTATTATATTTACATCAGTGCTAGAAAAGTAGGTAGCACCGCCGGCCACTCGACCGGACCCTTAGCCTTGCTGCCGGTACCTCTGTCAAACCCGGGTCTCCTCAGAAGCCGAGGTTTGACAGTGGCTATTTCCATTCCCCTCCCTCTCCTGCCAGCCCAGTTGCTGAGCGCTCACCGAGCTTATGATCCGGGTGGGCCCGGGGCGGGCGGGGCGCCGTCTGCTGAGAAGCCGGCGCCGGGAAACCGGGCACCAGGGTGGCAAAGATGGCCAGCAGCTCCTCAGAGGCCTGTTCGCCCACCTCCTGGAACCAGATGACGAACATCCTGCCGACGGAGAGGTCAGAAGTTAGGGAGGTTAGGTCAGAGGTCATCCGGCGCATCACTGACCGCATCCAGTCACAAGTCGGTCACCAGCAGACTCATTTAGAACCCTTCAATTGTGGATCAGCCGTCACGAGATAAACCATAAACCGCCATAAACGAAATCATCAAATATTAGGTACTGTCTAATCTCTCGCTCTGCCACCAGTCAGATATCGAGCCGTCACGAAAACGTCACTCGGTGACTGTGTCGTCACACACCACTCCGTCACGGTAGATACCCGTCACGAATCGGTCGGTCACGGCACCGTCGTCGCACGGCCGTTTCATAGCTCCGGAACACGTCTCACGGACTGGTCACGGATGTGAGTCCCGAACCACGAACACATACAAACTCTGCGGCCAGCGGCAATTCAAGGTCACAGACGACTCCTGCGAACCGTGAAGGTCTACCCTTACGGTGGACGTTTTCACTTTCTAAATTCATGTTTTTCAACTCCTCAATGTAAATGGAAACGTTTCCGAATAATCCCTTGCAGATAAAAGCACCGACTAAATTGGAATTGTGTGATGCTTTTCTAACAATATCTTGTTCCGAAATAACAAATTAGCGTTCCAAAAACTTAACTGTTTCGAAGAAAATGTACTGGAAACGATGTAACGAACGCCAATATAAAGGTTAAGGCCTGGCGGTTAAGAAAATAACTCTAGATTTCGAATAGTTAAACTGTCGTTCCCGTTCGTAGAGGTTTGTGTGGTTTTGAGACAGCCCACGGTCACTGCAGCGACCCACTCCAGAATTGGACGCACTTTCAGTTCACGGCTGAGCCGAAACAATGCCCAGTTGATAAGGTCGATCACCGCCCGGCGAAACCGAGCCAATTCAACATACAGACCAACTATTAACCCGCGCCCCAATGGGGTCTGCGTATAACACGCCCTACGGGGGGGGGGAGCTATTCATAGCCCCCCCCCCCCTCCTAACTCCGAAACTACTGGGCCGATCGTCAAAATTCAAACGGCGTCTGATAGCCCCGGAAAAACTGTCGAGCGAAACCTAATTTCATTGACCTCGAGGTCACCGATGACGTCACAGGTCAGGTCAAAGTAAAAACTATTAGCATTTTGGCTTGTTCACGTTTTGGGCTCTGGCCGCCGTCTTACAAGTCAGATCAGGCTCATTTTTGGTTCGCACACTCGTGAACGGATGCTCTAGATACCCTGAGGGTACCAAACTTGTACTTTGATTTTCAGGTCAAGGTCAGGTCATCACAAGTCACGAAAATATTATATCATGCGTCGGTCACGTGACACATGTTTTATGGTCCATTTAGGCCAAAAATTTCGAATTTGATGTCGTCTGTGTCATTCGAGGTCATTTTGAGTCAAATTTAGCTTAGGTCAGGTCACTTTCAGGTCAAAAAAGGTCAAATTTTGAAGTTAAAATTTTTCAACAAAAAAGGTGTCTATTGGATGCAGTTTGAGCTCAGGAACACGATGGTGCTATTTATATTGCCGTACGATGTCAAATACGTGCTGAAAAATTGATTTGAAAAACTAATAATTGTGAAATTTTTGCAATAATGCGTATAACTTGGCCATTTTTGAAGATATTTAGCTGAAACTTGCTAGAGTTAGTTATAATAATGCGTTCTATCACATATATTCCGGTTTTTTCGAAAATACAAAAACTTTTTGAAAAAATGTAAATATATAAATTTTGAATTTTATTATATTAAATTTTCGAAATTTTCAAAATTTCGATAATTCGAGATAGCAGTTTGATAGCGCAGTCTATTCTGAGTCCTCCCATGCAAAGAAATTGGATCTAGCTTAAAAACTGAGCTCTTGGGAGCGATTGCCGTGGTTCAATGTTTTGCGTCGAAATCGGCCGAACATGACGTCACTCTGACGTCATTTCCGGCCGACCTATGGTAGGTACGAAGCTCAAATTTTGACACAAGGTGTCAAATTGATGCAGCCGAAGGTACTGAAAGTTTGGCGTCGATACGTCAAGCGGTTTGGAAGTTATTGCAGAAAAACGGGAGGGGGGCTATGAATAGCCCCCCCCCCCAGTGGGGCGCGGGTTAACGGAGCGGGCGATTATGCCAGGACCGTGCTTAGGTGCTCAGGTGCTCAGGAGTCCGTGAAGAATGT
The DNA here is from genome assembly GCF_019059575.1 of Amphibalanus amphitrite. NCBI lineage: Eukaryota > Metazoa > Arthropoda > Thecostraca > Balanomorpha > Balanidae > Amphibalanus > Amphibalanus amphitrite. The sequence goes on from NW_024882061.1 coordinate 288,213, forward strand.
CCCAGTGCGATGAGAAACCTTTCCCGCAGTGCAGCACGCATCCTAAACCACCATACAAACCTCGAGTGTTGTTGTAAATATCAGCAGCATATCCCTAGTCCCTTTCAGTCAGCTGAAAGTATCCTCCGCGTTTCCAGTAGCTTTGCTGTCCCGTCTCAAAGGCCACCGTACCCCGTAGGTACTCCCTCCCCCCGAAACACAAACGCTCTTCCCCCTCCCGGCAGACTCACCTCATGGCCTCCCTGCGCAGCCGGAGGATGTTGCCCGGATGGAGGAGGGTGCGCATGACGCGCGTGAGACTGTGGAGCTGCCAGCGCTGCTGCAGCAGCTCAGGCAGCAGCAGCAGGATGTGCTCCAGGATGTACAGTACAGACTCCACGTCCTCGCGATGCACGCGGTGCGCTGTACGGGGAGAGGGGCGTCAGAGGGGTCGAGTGGGGGGGGGGGGGGACCACTCCGGGTACTATAGGAAATCCGAGCTGTCAGCGGAGTGGGGTGAAAGAAGCAGTGTGACATCACACAGAGGAATGAGCTGTAAGACCTATGATACGAAAGAATGCTACAGCCTACATAGATGGAATTGGAAGACATAATCCTCGGGAAGCAAAGAAAAGATGGCAACAGTCAAAAGAGAGGTGGGTTTCCGAATCAACTGTTACGACGAAAAACGAACAATTTAAAGACAAAAAGTTCGAATCCCAATAAGATAGCACTCATGGGAGACTCACGTTTGATTTTGACGCCGGCCTCGGTGGCAGCGAAGACATCGTAGAAGAGATAATAGATGTGGCTGTAGTGGGTCTCGAAGATGTACCGCGCCTCCACCAGGTCGACGTTCTCTGAAATCACCGGCGCGATGGGTGTCAGAACCGAGCGTAATTCGGACAGGGGACGGCACTGTTTCAAATGGACATGGGTGGGAAAATGCCACCCCAACCCCTGAAAGCTAGAAAACAAGGCATTCAGCAACGCAGCGATAAACAGAGAGCGACCTTCCAAAAAGTGGATTGTGGAAAGAACTTCTGTCCTTTTCGCTGCGTACAAAACAGCGTTATTAGGCTCTTAGGGGTCATCCAAAGTCAAACTTTATGGATTATGTACCGTATGGATTAGGATTTATGGATTAGGTAACTTTATGGATTGGGTCATTCAAAGTGACCTGGTGACCTGACCTTAAAAGTTAGGAGGTTCAAACTTGCACACCATGTGTAAAATTGATGAGAGAATAGTCGGACCAAATTTCATAGCGCCGCCGGTTTTCCCGCTATTTGCGAAAAACCTCAGGGGGGGGGGGGCAGATATCCGCCCCCCCCGTCGGTGCGCGGGTTAAGCGCCTGACCCACTGTGAGTTACCAGGCACACATTGACGTCATGAATTCAAAATGCACCGGTATACTCATTGCCCTCACCCACGCACGTCACGTGATGCCATCCAGCACACTGAGGTTTGGAGTGCACGCCCTGGTTCTTTCCATTGTGCGGTACTGCATGAGTGTGTACGGGACGTGTGGTGTGACACAGATGACTCGCGTACAGAAGATCATCAACTTTTGTGGGCGGGTCGTCAGCGGTCGCAGACGCAGTGACCACACCTCCGATGTCATCGAGCGGCTCGGCTGGCTGCGAGCTGATGAGTTACTGTTAACGCCAGACCCCTTGAGACCCTAATTTTTCGCGATTACTTTTAAATGCGTGAAGGAATTTCAACCAAGCTCAGGACATGGCCGTTTCAAGACAGGCCGAAACTTTTACAATTTAGATATTTTATCGCCATTTCAATATTTCAGGCACTTGTCATTGACTCGTAATGTTAAATTTCGAGCAAGATTTTCATCCGGTGTGTAGAGGCTATCACCAGTCAGTCTGTGATACGTTATGACGTCACAGCTAAGCCCCGCCTCTGTGGTCTTGGCCTGCGGCGGTTTCGGGCCGGCGCGCGGTCACTCTCGCTGTGGCGGGGAGCGGGGACGGGCGACGGTCGAGCGGTGCCGAAAGCCGGCGGAGTTGTGCGTAGCGTCTTGGCTGACAGTGCCCAGAGAGCGACATGATGACTAAGGAGTCATAAATGCTCAATGCGCATTGCTTCTACAATGCTGATATGTTCGCTGATATATTTTTTTATAAGCTGCAAATGACGGGCAGATGGCATATAACTGACATAAGGTTAGGAAATATTCACCTGTATTTAAAGCCTATGGCGTTGCAGATAATGCGATAATGGGATGTCGGATGTCACCAAGTAGCTGCCGATTTGTACATCGCTATGCAACCATCGAACAACGCAATAATAAGTTAATTGCCTGAGCTTCACATCATACGGCTCGCTCGTATTTCAAACAGATACCCTACATCGAAAATCGTATTTGTTAGGAATCGTTAACGTTTGTTCGAAGCACGACTGAGTAGTAGGTTGAGGAGTGATGGTCCTCTTGGTCCTATATACAAGAGTCAACAAGAGCCTAACATTTACTTGACCGTCTGCTGCAATTGACTCATAGCACGTGAAGCGTCAGCGAAATTCATAGTCCTTCACAGATGGCAGGGGAGACGTTTGTACAGAGGTCGCTGATGGGCACGGGTCAATGCCGCAGTCGTGGGCGGAGCCTAATGTCATATGACGTAGAAAGCCTCTATCCAGGATGGAAAAACAGTTAACATTACGAGTCAATGACAAGTGCCTGAAATATTGAAATGGCGATAAAATATCTAAATTGTAAAAGTTTCGGCCTGTCTTGAAACGGCCATGTCCTGAACTTGGTTGAAATTCCTTCACGCATTTAAAAGTAATCGCGAAAAATTAGGGTCTCAAGGGGTCTGGCGTTAACAGTAGCCGAGTACCACACCATCTGCGCAGTCCAGCGAGCTATCACCACGAGAACTCCTGAATATATCAGCCAAACCATCGGTCCATTAGCCCGCGACCTACATGACCACAACACAAGGCACGCCGGCAGATTGACACAACCACGACCTCGAACCGAGACGGGAAGGCGCTGACTGTGTATCAAGGGGGTCTCGATGTTGAACGACATGAACTTGGATCCGAGGTTCCGTCCAAGGCGCCATCGTTCCGTCGAGAGGCAAAAAACGCGATTCTTACCAGACGTCACTGAGATGGTATTGGTGTGAATGTCGTGTGCGTGATTTGTGTGTGCTATGATGATGTCATGCCCACTTAACCCATGTTTTATCGGTTTTATCTGCTTTACGTATCAGATGAAAAGCCACTTTTTGCTGTGGACCCTCGATGAATGCATATCTGATTCTGAATCTGAATCAACAACCTCAGATTCTTTCGATGCAACTTATTAGGTGTATCTAACATACATGATAAATTGTCCGCATTTGACTACTTGAAGCGATGGAGCGGTCATGCCCTTGCCATTGGCCGTGCACAACTCGAAACCCTCCCATTGACCGCGCTCATCTCTTTCACTCTACCGACTCGCATAGCTGAGCGGTGCGTTTCATGTTGTAACAGTGCGAACTTCCAGGCGTGATTACGGGACGACCAGCACTGGCAGAGTCCGTTCTGACCACCGCACACCCAATTTATTGTGAGAGCACATTGAATTACATGTTGAAGCTCCAACAATGTTTTTTCTTCAATCTTCCTCATTTACCTCGTCTGGTCTGTTATGTCCGTTGCTAAGCCAATGCCGCATCACACTACTAATCCACACCGCACCTCACCAAATCCACACCAGCCAAACAAGCCCGCACCTACAAGATCTCATCGAAATTGCCATACTTTGCAGACTGGAGCAATGGGAATCTTCCTTTCTTATCCTGGTTATGTTTCTTATTCAATATTTTGGTGATATGTAAGCATCATATCTAGATTAAGGATGTCAAAAAATGGAAGAATGTTTAAAATTTACCAATGAAAAAAGTTGGTCCTAAAGTAAATACTACTTACTTTATGAATAGGTAGATACTGTTGAATAGGATCAGCGCAAAACAATCAGTAAGAAAACTTGGCATTGGTAGAGCAGACGTCACACGAAGGTTTTCCAACCGTGGAGGGGCGCTGTAGGTTTGTAGGTTGTAGGGTAGGCTTGTAGGTTTGTAGGTTGTAGGTTTGTAGGTTAGGTTAGGTCAGGTTAGGTTAGGTTTGTTCAGGTTTTCCTAGAAAGAAGCACCACCGGGTATGGCGCCTCTCCTTGGTTGGAAAACCTTCGTGTGACGTCTGCTCTACTAATACCGAAAACTTACCTAATATTATGCGCAGGTGTTTCAAACGTGTGGCTGAGTCCTTTTTGGTGTCAAGAATCTTTTGGATTGACTTCTTGACATCAACGGCTGCATGTCCCTTTTTAGCAAGGTTGAACATGATGAAATCCCATGTGGTTGAGTATCTTCAGCCTGTAATTAGGTTTCCTCACATGGCATAAAAAACCCTGAACTACGATGCCCTCTCAACACAAAACTTCCAGTGACAGTGAAGGTCACCTCTTGAATTGAATCACTCTGAATTGGAATTGGAATAGCAACGAAAGGAACCACTCTTCGTCACGGCGACTGTCATGAATCAAACTGAAATTTTATTCAAATATGAAATTCAAACACATAACGCAACACCTGCCACTGCCTTGCACCTGCCGAACTTCTTCGATCGTCATTTCACGCCGCAGCTCCTCCCATTTTCACCATTTTTGTCACGAAATTGTGAATAACTTTCAAGGATAATGTTTTGTCATATCTAGGACTTTCAAAAGTAATCTTCTTGTAGAGTGACGTCATGAACATTTGAACATTTTATTTTATACATGCTAAGCGATTTCTCTTATCACAATTGATTGTTTTATCCCATATACGTCGTTTTTTCCAACTTTAAAGAAGTACGTAAGTCCTACCGCTACAATAAATGCACTTTAGATTTCTTAGCGATTTCCTGAAATCCTGACGTACGTTGACGTAAGCTATTTTTCATGTTTCATTCAATAGATGTCAGCACAAGTTTACGCCTGAAGTTATGCTATGCCGCAATACATTACCTCAGCTGATTACTGTTTTTAGGGCCTTGGTTGATTGAATGAAGCGTTTCACAGTCAGGGGCTTCCCCGACGGGGTTCGGGGGTCACGGACACGATTCACCCACTTCTAAAAACCGGGGGTGTCATCCATAGGCGTCGCCAGAGATTTTCGGTTGGGGGGGCAAAATCAACTTTTGTGTTAAATCTTGCCTTTCTCCAGTCGTTACTCATTTATTTTACATATCATTCGACTTGTAATGGTGCGAGGAATACGATGGTGACAATGTTTTCCTTCTAGCTATATGACATGTCATTTTTTACAGAAAATTCAAAATTTTGAAATTTTTGGACAAAAAAACACGACCGGTAGAATCACAATGGCTGCGATTGCCAACGCACTCTAGAGAGCCCCCGTTCAGACGCTCGTCGCTCATGATCATCACCCAGAAAAAAAAGGTTAAAAACGCTCAAAAATCGAATCACCTTGCTGAAACCTTCATTCAAGCATGCATGCAGTCGCAGAGGTTCTACGTGAAATGCATAGGGCTTATCCCAGCCGCCGATTGTAGCTATGCAAGTTGGGCTTTCGGCGGAGATTGAGTGTCGGAAGTGTGGATCGGAAGTACCTAATTCATCTTTGCTTCAGTGAGAGGAGGTATTTTGTTCACACGAGAGTGTAAACAAAAAGTTTCTCGTTTTTCGTGTGTAGGACTAGGGAAGCGCTGCAAACGCGAAGAAAAGATGTTTAACGGAACCAAAATTTCGCACGGCATAGCGGCAAGGGATCCCTTAGCGACAGGCTTGAGACTTCCAGGCCATTTTAGGCCACTCAGGGTCAGTGTGAGCTCTCAGAAGCCTGCTTAGGATCCTGAAGATTGGCGTTGGTCACCCCAAATAGTTACGCGTATGTGGTGCTTTAGGGCTTTCCGAGCCCAAAGTGGGGCCCTCAGAAGCCAGTGTGGGCGGCGGGCGCTAAAAGACCAGGCCCAGGGTGAGCCGGGAGCCCTCAGATAGCAGTGTGAACCCTGGAGGTCTGTGTCGAATCCCTAAGGAGTTAAGGACCCTACATAGGGACATAAGAAACATGTGCTGGGACCCTCAGAGGCACACGTGAGTTGTGACCCCTAAGCTGCCGGCTTGGGCTCAGCAAAATCTGTCGCCTCAAAAGCTCGGCTGAGCTATCAGAGGCCTAAGGTTCTCAGAAATTTTCGAAAGTATTCTCAAAGATCCATGTGGCCCTTCAGAGGTCTACGCATGTGTAAGGTCCTCAAAGATCCCTGTACGAGTATGAGCCCTCAGAGAATATGGACACAAGTGGGACTCTCAGAGGCTGGTTTGGGCCCTCTGAAGGCTTCTTAGAGCTCAGTGGAGGTCCTTCGGAGCCTGTGTGAAAAGCAAGCTCCTGTGGCACTTGAACGGTACTTGAGTCTGTAGCAGACATTTGACGAGAGTTAAGAAGGCCCGAAGATTTAGTGTCACGCTTTGAACGGAAATTTTGTGTCAGCACTTCAAAACTTATGAAAATCGGCTATAAAATGTAATAAAGAACTTGGAATGAATCACAGTATTGACATTCCCGAGTCTAGAATCGGCGTCGTGAAGATTTTGGCGACTGCGACTCCGATTCTGGCTTGAACTGTACCCTTCAACCGAGTCTGACATCACAGGCATTCTCAGAAAGGTACCCCCATTTTTTCCCGACTCCAAAATCTCATCGGATCTGTATCGATCTCAGGGGGTGCCCGGTCCGAGGTTGGGGGGGCAAGCTGCCCCGCTTGCCCCCCCGTAGCGACGCTAATGGTGTCATCAGATCGTCATCAGGGCCAATCTGATGTCGGTATGGTAATTGGTATACTTACTTAACCCGCGCGGGGCTGGGGTCTCCAGCCGAACGCGCGGGGCTGGGGGGGGGGGGGGGTAAATTTTACCCCCCCTGTTATCTCCCGAACTAATGGTCCTATTTGGAAAATTCAAGCGCCAATCGAAAGATCTCATGACAAACAGCTAAAAACATGTACTTAATTTAAAGTTTGAGGTCAAGGTCAAGGTCAGGTCAAGGGTACAAATTCAAAGTTTCTTAAGTATCGGCCTTGCACCGTAGTTGCCGAAGAATGGAGTCATGGACTGAGACTGATTGCCCAAAACGTGTTCTTAGGCTACCAAGACAATATTCGTTGCATACAATGTCATTCAGAAGTCAAGGTCAAGGCCAGGTCAGGTCAGGTCAGGTCACCAAAAACAAAATATAGAAAAGGGCATGTGCGACACATGTTTTATGGGTCATTTTACTCATAGAATTCCATAATCACACTCAATAAGTGATATGGACCACCTCTGGATGAATTTCAGGTCGAGGTCAGGTCAAGGTCAGGTCAAGTGAGGTCAAATTTTGAAATTGGTTGTTAAGGCCTAAAAAGGTGTCTATCTGATGCAGTTTTTCACGGCGAATCGAATGGTGCTATTTTTGTTTCCGTACGAGGTCCAGAACTTCCAAAAAAATCATTTTTCAAAATTTTTGTGTGTCGTGACGTCATAAAATTTTGAATAACTCCCACATTTTTGAACCGATTCTTTTAAAAATTGGTATGTAGGTGCACATAGACCACTTCTCTGACATATATTCCGGTTTTTTCGATACACTCAAAATTTTGGATTTTATAATTATTGTCCCAAAAAAGTCAGTTTTTTGAAAAAATTTGGGCCAAAATCCAAAATTTTCAAAAAACCGAGATAGCCATTTGATAGACAAAGTAGAATTACGTATAACCTTTTTGTTACGTCTTGATTCCTTTAAAAATGATGATGTTAGCGGCGTTTGAAATTTTGCCGTTTTTCAGGCGAAAATGGCGAACATGACGTCACTAAAACGTCAATTTCTCAAAAAATTTCCGACAGATTTCGCTCAAATTTTCAGGGAACGTGTCAAATTGATGTAAGAAAAGGTACTGAAAGTTTGGCGGCGCTGCGCGCTGCCGTTTTTGAGATATTGCAAAAATTCGCGAGGGGGGTAAAATTTACCCTCCCCCCAGCCCCGCGCGGGTTAACCCTCGCCCGCACATGCCATTTTCCCATCCTAGAACGCACATGGGGGGGTGGTTGCCACCCCCCCCCCCCCGCGCCATTTCGTTCCTGTTGGAGATAGAGCTTAGCGGTAAAGACCAAAAAGATTCTTTGGGAAGAGACGAATCCAATGATACCCAGTTTTACCTTCTCAGGTCAGTCATTGACCTTCCAGGTCAGGTCAAACTAAAAAATGTTGCTGTTTTGGGTCACCGTTGGATATCAAGTGCTCTGCTTATCATAAACCGATGACGATGCCGTTTTCTGGTGCCAAGCCAGCTAGAACCTCTTTGTCACACTACCCGACCAGATTTTTGCTGCTGAGGTCATTTCAGGTCAAGTTAGGTCAAGGTCAATTATATGTGTTTGTATGTCTGTGTGTGTCTGTGTGTATACTGATGTGTGCACCGATTGTTTATGTGTCCATATTACATGAAATCATGCTCTGAGAAGCTTTTACAAAAAATGCAGTCAAAAAAACTTCACAAAAAGTAAATTCCGCTTGCCTAAAACGCAATTATCTTAGATGACCTAGGTTGACCTTGACCCTGACCTTGACATCTGTACATCGTCGAACAACATGTTCCATGATAGGTGGGAGGTAAGACTGGCAAAAAAGGCCGAAATCAAGGTGTCAAAAGCTCACAAGGCCCATAGCCAACGCAAGATGTTGAGAATTAACCATTTGGGTCATGACATGACCTGAAAAACAAGGTCATATCTCCGAAACCAATAACCACAGAAACTTGAAATTTTCAGTGGACATCAAGAAAGGATAGAGGAGCAGCTATACGAAAAATCAGCCTTCTAGCTCTAAAAATGTTGAGTGCAGAGCAGAAAGACTACCTGGGGGGGTGGCAACCACCCCCCCATGTGCGGGCGAGGGTTAACCCTCGCCCGTATTGGTGTTTTTCCGGCCACGAACGTATAACCCGCATCCCGCTGGGCTATTCAGCCATACGCGCCCTGCTGGGGGGGGGGGGGGGCAGATTCTGCCCCCCCCCCCGTCTAACTTCCGAACCGATGGTCGTAGAAAGACGGGGAAAACGGCAATCGAAAGCTCTCAACAGGGCGGATCTTAACCCGGCCGGGCCCGGGGGGTAATCTCAACCACCGCAGCCCGGGGGGGGGCGTTTTTCGCCCCCCCTGTCTAACTCCGTAAATAAGGGAGCTACGGAAACAAAAGCGATACCAAACGAAAGGTCCTTACGAGACGATTCTAATGCACCTAAAATTTTTGACCTCAGGTCAATTTTCAAGGTCAGAGGTCAAGGTCAAAGGCCAAAACCGGCACATGTGTAGTGATCTCAAAGTAAGCCTTCTAGAGGACGGCAGGCTGCATCAAACCGGCAAAATTGGGTGTCAAACGAAAGAAGAGAATCTGAGGATTCTGAAAATGTGCTCCAAATCAAAGGTCAAGGTCAAGGTCACGCTCAAAATTGACCTCAAACTTGGCACTTTTTCGCACATCTTGCAAGCTAACTTCCAAGATGTTTTGAAATGTTTTGAGGCTTATCAGTTCCCTATTTGTGGTTCATCTTACGATACAAGGCTGCTCAAAGGTCAAGGTCACAGAAGAGTATCCCTGCTAGAGACTATTTCACTGATTCAAGTTAGTAATAATAAATAAGACAATTTTGCCATCCGGAAGCTCTAAATGAAGGCTTAGAGGAAAATAGATGCCAGATTCGTGATCAGCGGGTACAAATCCATCATAAACGACCTTTAATGTGTCAAGGTCAACCAGAGGTCATTCGAGGTCACATGAGGTCAACATGAAACTTGACCTTTTCCGAACAAAATATATATCATTCGACGCGGCTTGACAAGGCGAATGCGATGGTACCACTGCCGTAGCTCTAGGACCATTTTTGTCGAAGTTATTTGCGAAAAACTAAAACCACATTTCGGGGTCGTTGACCTGACCTCTGACCTCAGGTCACCAAAACTATTTTTCTATTTTTCTCTAGGTCAAACGCTACACAGCCGTGCTCGTAATTTGTCTTTATCTCTAAAACTCTATTTTTAGCAGCTATTTGAAGTTTGCGTCCGTGACGCCGAAGTTTGCCGTGCAGGGGTCTAGAAAAATGGACCTTGTGACGTCATCAAGGGGGTTAGGTCCAAATTTTTTACTTCAGAAGATGTCAAATTGATGGGAGAAAAGGTACTGAAAGTTTCGCCTTCCTATCCCTAAGCGTTCTGGAGTTATCGCAAATATTCGCCAGGGGGGGCGAAAAACGCCCCCCCCCCGGGCCCACGAGGGTTAAAGGGACTATCCCCCCTTTAACATGGGGTTTGAGTTGAGATAGCCAAGTTTGCGGCGAGGTTCAGAAACCACTATCTATCTAGGTTGCAACCCCCGCGGCCTCTTGGTGTTGAAGAAATTCGTTCCCTTCATTTGAAAATGGGCCTTGCGCAAGGCCCTATCGGCTATCTTCAACATGGAGCGACCGTTAGTGTGACGTCACCTCGTTTAGTCATTCTGATTTAAATGGGTTTGTTCGTTGAAAAATCGCTTAAAACTTGGTCTGAACTTTGTTGTGGTGCCTACAGAGTAAAAAGAATCAGCTTTATGACAGTAATGTGGCCTGGGGAAGGAGGTAATTTTGGGCTGTGATGTCACATATTTGAAAGTTTGTGTTTGGAGGAAGCCTAAGATGTTTAATAAAAAATAAATGCCAGAACCGTGTTCCTGGTCATCCAATCTATAAAGTCGGGCACAATTTAACTGGTTTTAACAACATTTTAGAAGGTGGGATAGTTCCTTTAAGAGCCCAACATTTGTATGCAACATTCGTTGCATACAATATCATTCAAAGGTCAAGGTTAAGGTCAGGTCAGGCAGGGGCCCGGGAACGATCTTCAAGTTGGGGGGGGGGGGCGAGTCTAAAATACCTGACATGATGCATATGAAACAGTGGCGTAGCTAGGGATCTAAGGGACATGTACCACCCCCCCCCCTCGGGTTCAAAGGAACCCTCGGGTCCGAGAGGCCCTGTGGCGCCATTTGACCGCTCAGGGTTAACCCTCGCCCATGTAGGGGGGGGGGGTTGGTGCAACCCCCCCTGAGGTTTTTCTTAGCTACACGCCGAACCGTTTAAGATTACCTGCTCAAATTTTCAGTACCCTCTGGGGCATCCTTTGCGCAACTTTTGTTTTTTTTGTCAAGGTCATGTCAGGTCACGGAGTTATGACGTCATAAAGGGAACAAACTCCGGCCAGATTTACGCTAAATTGGAGATTGCTACACATTGGTATAAATGCCGACTGACCTGACACACTGATGGATTGGTTTAGAATCACAACTGGCTGATTTGACATTGGCACAATGTCCGTTGACATTTTGAAGGTTACTAAAGGTCAAGGTAAGGTCAGTGACCTCGGTTGACCTGTAATGACTTTTTGCACTTGTATGCCTTTTCGGGGTATTTTGATGCCCTGAATTCGAATTTGCTATCCATTTCAGGCATCTTCGGTTGTTTCTTGTAGTTCATTTCGGGTCAGGGTCAGGTCAGTGACGTCACACGCCTGACGTGACCCAATGCACAAATGACCTTGCAGACTTCCGATGCTCCCAACGCATCATTTTTAGAGTTATGACATCGAAATACACACCAAACGATAGAGAATTGATCAAGGATCACGATAGTGAAGGTTGAAAGTCGATATCTCTTACCGTTTTGCCGCAATCGGCGCGGAAATCTGAAAAAGTTAGATTTTTCCCGAAAATTTGACCTTTGACCGGTCATAAGTAGGTCAAATGCTGACCTAGGACCAAAAAATATACCACCAATCGCGAGATCTCGTTGAGAGCAATCCGTTGGTCTTTTCCGCTAAGCTCTACGACGCTCCGTTTTCAAACGCCTGGGGGGTCGCACCAACCCCACCCCCCCCTGCATGGGCGAAGGTGGCAAAACACCGTTTACGGGCGAGGGTTAACGATGGCCATATTTCGACTCAGAAGGGCCCCATGGGGCTCGTTAGAGCACCTCATGGGCCCTAAATAGCCAAACTAATATCTCCAAAAGGGCCCCACTCCGGCTTCTGAGGGTCTCTTGCGGCTTTTAAGGACGCCTCGGTGGTCTCCAAGGGCCCGTTACTGGCCTCTGAGAGTTCTTACCGGCCTATGAGGGGCCAGTTCTAGGGGCATTTCCCGCCTGTGATGGCTCCACACTTATTTTTCTGGGGGCCCCATTACGGAAACTGTGGGGCCCTCATCGGCGCCTATGAGGGCCCACACCGGTGTCTCTGAGGGGTTGGCACACCCCCAACTCTGAGTGCCTACACCAGTGCCTATTAAGCCCTATATCGGCGGCTCTGAGGACCCAACCAACACCTGCTCAGTGCTCATCTAAAGGCCACCCACTGGTGACTTTTGCGGGTCCCACACCGGTGACTCTGAGGGCCCCACCGGCGTCTGACAGTACCATGGCGGTCTCTGAGGACCCCACAGGACTTCTTCTGCCGGCCTAAGGACCCCTTGCCGGTCACTGAGACCCCCTGCCGGCTTGTAGAGATCGCGTCAGCAGCTCTAACCCTCGCCCACACCCGTCTGTAACGGCTCCACACCAGCGTCTATGAGGGCACACAGCAACGCCTGTAAGAACCCTCACCGGCGCCCCTGAGAGAATCACACTAGCACCTCTTAGCGCCCACACCGGCACCTGCATGACGGCCCCACACCAGTGCCTCTAAACCCGCGCACCGACGGGGGTCTGCGCCAACTTCGTACCGACGGGGGGGCGGATGACCGCCCCCCCCCCCTGAGATCTCGAGAACGAAGCAAGATAGCGACAAGCGGTAAACGGCACGGGATACGCACGGATAAGGTCTACAATTTTTACAAAGGTCATTTTCAGGCAGGTCAAAGATGACGTCACAGGGGTCAAAAAAGTCAAAATGGCGGCGCTAGGTATAGGGAGAGTTTTTCTCGAATAACTTTCGAACTAGTCAATATAGGAACAAACTAAGGGCATCATCGTGATCCTCTCGTCAATCCGCATCGAATGATATATATGTTGACCTCGAAAGGTCAAGGTCAAAGGTTGACCTCAGGTCACGTGACCTCGAGGTCATCATGTATATCATTCGATGCGCCTTGACGAGCTGAACACAATGAGACCATTCGCGCCTGTATCTTGTTCCTGTACGGAGTTATTGTCAAAAAACAGCTGGTGACCTTTGATGACGTCACATGACCTTACAGCTGACCAACAGCAAAACAGACCTCAAGGTAGTGAAGGTTGATCGTATATGAGGTCATGTATGGTTTATGGGGCCATTCCGACCCGTTTTAGTGGTAAAAACAGGGAGTTGATTTTTCCCCCATTGACTTATAATGGGGAGGTCGAGAAATTGACCTGACCTTAGGTCATCGATATCAAAATTCCGAGATATACAAATTGTAGCTACTAATGACCTTATAACATCCTGCGACTTTCAAAGGCCTCCGACATCTACTGTAGCTCTGGCACGGTGACAAAGTTGCAAAAAAGTAACTTGAGGTTGGGTCATTCAAAGTGACCTGGTGACCTGACCTTAAAAGTTAAGAGGTGCAAACTTGCACACCATGTGTAAAATTGATGAGAGAATAGTCGTACTAAATTTCGCGGCGCTACGCGCCGCGGTTTTCCCGCTATTCGCGAAAAACCTCAGGGGGGCGGATATCCGCCCCTCCCCCCGTCGGTGCGCGTGTAAAGGCCCCTTACCGGCGGCTCCGAGGGCCATACGTCTGTGATTCTGAGGGTGCTACCGATAACCGAAGGCACCACACAAGCCCTTAGTGTCGCTGAGCTTTAATCCCATACCATTCCTCCGAGGGCGCCACGTCAGTGCACTCATTGTCCCACACCCCTCCCTCACACCCGGAGCAGGTAAACTGTGTTATGCCTATAGCAACGATTTTACCACCGTTGTACGTTATGTATTTCTCAAAGTTGACTCAAAATGGTCCAGTGGCAGTATAAAATCTGGCCTGCCAAACTTATGGCCAAGGTCAGGCCCAAATCAAAGCGGGATGACAATAGCAGATGTTGTCAAATCGATACTGTATCAGCAGAAACCATTCAGATGGCAAGGAAAATGCCGTGTGTTGATGTTTAGATAAATAAAGGAAACAAGAAGGAAAGAAGTCCGGAAAGGGAGGAAAGATCTTTTCTCGCTGCCTCAATGTTGAGGGGGCGCCGACCCCTCGGCTCCCAAGTTGGGGGGGGGGCAAGCGCCCCCGCTGCCCCCACTGTTCCCGGGTCTATGACTGGTCAGGTCAGGTCAGGTCACCAAAAACAAAATATACCTAGAAAAGGGCATGTGCGACACATGTTTTATGGGTCATTTTATTCATAAAATTCAATAGGCACACTCAAAAAGTGATATGGACCACATCTGAATGAATTTCAGGTCGAGGTCAGGTCAAGGTCAGGTCAGGTGAGGTCAAATTTTGAAGTTGGTTGCTAAGGCCTAAAAAGGTATCTTTCTGATGCAGGTTTTCACGGCGAATCTAATGGTGCTATTTTTGTTTCCGTACGAGGTCTAGAACTTCCAACAAATCCATTTTTCAAAAATTTTGTGTGTCGTGACTTCATAACATTTTGAATAACTCCCACATTTTTTAACCATTTTTCAAAAATTTGGTAGATATAGGTAGGTGCACATGAGACCACTTCTCTGACATATATTCCGATTTTTTAATACACTCAAAATTTTGGATTTTATAATTATTTTCCCCCAAAAAGTAAGTTTTTTTAAAACATTTGGGCCAAAATCCAAAATTTTCAAAAAACGAGATAGCCATTTGATAGACAAAGTAACATCACGTTTAACCTTTTTTGTTACGTCTTGATTCCTTTAAAAATGAAGATGTTACGGCGGCGTTTGAAATTTTCAGCCGTTTTTGAGGCGAAAATGGCGAACATGACGTCACAAAAACGTCATTTTTTCAAAAAAGTTCCGACAGATTTCGCTCAAATTTTCGGGAAACGTCTTAAATTGATGTATGATAAGGTACTGAAAGTTTGACGTCCTTGGCGTAACGTGTTTAGAAGTTATTGGCGAAAAACGTGAGGGGGCAGATTCTGCCCTCCAGCGGGGCGCGGGATAAGGGGGTCCGTTGGACCCCCCCCCCTGCTGTTTCGCCCCTGATCGAGCTAGAGCTTCGCTTCACGGAAAAAACGAGCGTGTTACCCGTGACGAGAGGAAGCCGATGATACCCAATTTTAAGGTCCTAGGTCATCGGTTGACACTTGACCTTCCAGGTCAGGTCAATGACCCAAAAGTTGGGGAAATTGGGACCTCTTAAAACGTCGTAAAACAAAACGTGGCTGCTATGGTTTTTTTCGGGGCGCTGATCACGAATTTCATGTCAGTTATGATCATAGATGATGTCTCCATGCATTTAGGCCAGGTCGGGTCAGGTCAGGTCGGGTCAGGTCAACCAGTAAGGGTTTTGCCGGGTATTCGTAGTAGGTGGCAACCGCCTCTGACAGCGGCAGGGCACCTACTCGTCGGGCCTAGCCTGACGCGACCTTGCATGACAAAAATCATCCTTGATCAAAACTAACATGAAATTCGTGATCAGCACCCCCCAAACCAGCAACCTCACTTTACGAAGTTATGACAGCTTTCGATTTGCCTATATCAAAGCTCTTAACTGAAGCTTGATATTGTGAACATTGACGGCAGGAGTAGAGATGTCACTCGGATACCAACCTTTTGGTATACCGATATATACCAAACCGATACCAACTTGGTAGGTATTTGGTATTTCAAGGCGAGTGAATTTGGTATTTTGTTGGTATTGTGAATCCTCACTAATGTAAAAGAGGCTGAGAATTTGGTAAAAAGTTGGTATTTTCCTCATATTCCCAAGTCGGTTTGGTTTCGGTATTTTTTATGGATATTGTTGGTATTTGGTTTGGTATATCGGTAGGTATCTCAATTTTCCGTAATTGATATCACTAGGCAGGAGCCAGTAATGTAGACGCAGCGTTGCAACAGCGTTGTTGTTTTGTTCAAAAACAATATTTGGCGATGGAAACATAACAAGGCCAACATGGTATCACCCCCTCCCTCCCTTCTCCCCACCCCTACTGACCGAAAACCCCCAGGCGGTGCGCCGCAGTCGGGTGACCCTCCGCGCTGCGGCGCGGTGGGCTGCAAGAAACCACGCGTCACCGTCTGCTTTGACGTCTCGTAGTACCTATCTGTCTAAGCAAAATTTGGCAAAAGGTTAGAGTTGTCCCCGATGCAGAAATTACCTACCTATTGGAGAGCATTTTGATATGTGTTTCCACGCGTAACGCCGCGTAACTCATTTTGTAGGGTAACAGGTTGCTGAATCAACTCCCTGAATCAAAAGCACTGTAACATTTTCAGCATTTCGTCCGAAAATTATATTTTTGGTAATTTTTGGAAATTTTCGTGCATACCATCATCTTCCTCATTGAATACAGATAATGAAGATATATCACAAGTTATAGCTGCTGTTCAGGGAAACGAGTGAGCGGGCGTTTCATTGTCATGTGCTTTTTCGCTATATCCGGGAAGCAGGATGCTAGTCGGCGCAATGCTACACTTCGTGGTGTTTTGAGGTGTAAGCAATCATTTTTAAAATGATTTAAGGTCGGGTTCGGATGCACTAGGCAATGCTACGTGAAATGGATGACAAAAAAGTGGGAATCAAAATACTCGTATTTGCCACTTATGTCGTGCTTAGTGCTAGAATGGCATAAGTCCCCACGGTGCACTGGCTAAGGAGGAGAGCACCCGCGCCCCGCTGGGGGGAGGGCAGAATCTGCGCCCTCCCGTTTTTCGCCAATAACTTCTAAACGCCAACGACGTCAAATTTTCAGTACCTTATCATACATCAATTTAAAACGTTTCCTGAGAATATGAGCGACATCCGTCGGAAATTGTTTGAGAAAATGACGTTTTAGTGACGTCATGACCGCCATTTTCGGCTCAAAAACGGCACAATTTCAAACGCCGCTAACATCTTCATTTTTAAAGGAATCAAGACGTAACAAAAAAGGATATACGTGATTCTAATTTGTCTATCAAATAGCTATCTCGGTTTTCTGAAAATGTTAGATTTTGGCCCAAACAAAAACAACTGACTTTTTGGGAAAATAGTTATAAAATCCAAAATTTTTGAGTGTATCGAAAAAACGGAAAATATGTCAGAGGAGTGGTCTATGTGCCCCTACATATCAATTTTTAGAAGAATCGGTTCAAAAATGTGGGAGTTATTCAAAATGTTATGACGTCACGACACACAAAATTTTTGAAAAATGAATTTGTTGGAAGTTCTAGACCTCGTACGGAAACAAAAATAGCACCATTCGATTCGCCGTGAAAACCTGCATCGGAGACACCTTTTTAGGCCTTAACCCGCGCACCGACGGGGGGGGGCGGATATCCGCCCCCCCTGAGGTTTTTCGCGAATAGCGGCAAAACCGCGGCGCGTAGCGCCGCGAAATTTGGTATGACTATAACCTCATCAATTTTACACATGGTGTGCAAGTTTGAACCTCCTACCTTTTAAGGTCAGGTCAACAGGTCACTTTGAATGACCCAACCTCAAGTCACTTTTTTGCAACTTTGTCACCGTGCCAGAGCTACAGTAGATGTCGGAGGCCTTTGAAAGTCGCAGGATATTATTAGGTCATTAGTAGCTACAATTTGTATATCTCGGAATTTTGATATCGATGACCTAAGGTCAGGTCAATTTCGCGACCTCCCCATTATAAGTCAATGGGGGAAAAATCAACTCCCTGTTTTTACCACTAAAACGGGTCGGAATGGCCCCATATACCATACATGACTTCATATACGATCAACCTTCACTACCTTGAGGTCTGTTTTGCTGTTGGGCAGCTGTGAGGTCATGTGACGTCATCAAAGGTCACCAAAGGTTTTTGGCCAATAACTCCGTACAGGAACAAGATACAGACGCGTGGATGGTCTCATTGTGTTCAGCTCGTCAAGACGCATCGAATGATATACATGATGACCTCGAGGTCACGTGACCTGAGGTCAACCTTTGACCTTGACCTTTCGAGGTCAACATATATATCATTCGATGCGGATTGACGAGAGAATCACGATGATGCCCTTAGTTTGTTCCTATCTTGATTAATTCGAAAGTTATTCGAGAAAAACTCTCTCCATATCTAGCGCCGCCATTTTGACTTTTTCGACCCCTGTGACGTCATCTTTGACCTGACCTGAAAATGACCTTAGTAAAAATTGTAGATCTTGGCCGTGCGTATCCGATGCCGTTTACCGCTTGTCGCTATCTTGCTTCGTTCTCGAGATCTCAGGGGGGGGGGGCGGTCATCCGCCCCCCCCCCGTCGGTGCGAAGTTGGCGCAGACCCCCGTCGGTGCGCGGGTTAACAACCAACTTCAAATTTAACCTCACTTGACCTGACCTTGACCTGACCTCGACCTGAAATTCATCCAGATGTGGTCCATATCACTTATTGAGTGTGTCTTTTGAATTTTATGAATAAAATGACCCATAAAACATGTGTCGCACATGCCCTTTTCTACATTTCGTTTTTGGTGACCTGACCTGACCTTGACCTTGACCTTTGCATGATATTGTATGCAACGAATTTTGTCTTGGTAGCCTAAGAACACGTTTTGGGCAATTAGTTTCAGTCCATTCTTCGGCAACTACGGTGCAAGGCCGATACTGTTGAAACTTGCATTTTGTACCCTTGACCTGACCTTGACCTGACCTCTGACCTACTTAAGCACAAAAAATTGGGCTCTTAACCGGGCAGGCGGTGGGCCTACCAGCCACCTTCCGCGCGGTGGGGGGCATTTTTTTGCCCCCCCCCCCCTTATCTCCGAAACTACCGGACGGATCCGGAAAATTCAAACGGCGTTCGATAGCCCTGTCAAGTTTGTTGAAAGAAACCTAATTTCATTGACCTCAGGGTCACCGATGACGTCACAGGTCAGGTCAAAGATAAAATGTTTCACCGTTCACGGGGCTTCTAGGGAAAGCGCTATAACACCGAGTAAAACGCATTTTGTCGAAAATCAGCGATAAGGCGTCAGTTGTCTAGTACATATGTTGCTATTAGAGGTCACTGGTCATACCAGGTCAGGTCACAGGTCAGGTCACCAAAGGTCACCAAGGGTCACCACATGAGCCCAACTTTACTAAGGTTATGCGATGCATGTTTTATGGCTAGTTTTTCATTTCCAACTCAATGGTGTTGGTTATAAGACCATCAGGTACGGTTTAGGTCACTTTCTGGTGGAGGTCAGGTCAAGGTCAGGTCAAAAAAGGTCAAATTTCAAAGTTAATGTTTTTGCATAAAATGGGTATCGATTCGATGCAACTTGTCACGGGGAGTCTAATGGTGGTCTTTGTTTTGCTCTACGAGGTCTAGAATTGCTAAAAATTGAGTTTGAAAATTTGACGTCATCAATTTTGAACAGTTTTTTTCGCTATAACTTGGCCAAAAAAAGAGGTATCGATCTCAAATTTGGTATGTTGATAGAAGGCGGTGGGGAATATCACATATATTCCGTTTTTTTTCGAAATTCCAAAAACTTTTTGGATTTTTTGGCTATTATATTCAAAAAATCTATTTTTTTATTTTTGGGGGTCAAAATCCAAAAAATTCGAAAAACCGAAACAGCAGTTTTGTAGCCCTTTTGATTCCACACCTTTTATGTCTGAAACATTATTCTGTATCTCTAAAGCTGTAGGCCTGACAGCTCTTCCCGCGAAACCTTTTTTTGGGTCGAAAATGGCAAAAATGACGTCACTCTGACGTCATTAGCGGCCAACTTATCATAGCCTTTGGAAAAAATTTTAGTCACCATGTGCGCTAGCTGCTCCCGGGAGGGTACTGAAAGTTTAGTGACGATCGGCGCAGCGGTTCTCGAGATATATTGAAAAAACTAAAGGATGGGGGGGGGCAAAAAATGCCCCCCCCCCACCGCCTGGAAGGTTAAGATCCGCCTTATTAAGAGCTTTCGATTGCCGTTTTTCCCGTCTTTCTACGACCATCGGTTCGGAAGTTAGACAGGGGGGCAGAATCTGACCCCCCCCCCCCCAGCACGGCGCGTATGGCTGAATAGCCCAGCGGGGCGCGGGTTAAGCCCCCCCCCCCCCCCCCACACACACACACACTCTATCTTAGGTATTAGGTGGAGTATATATGCTGTATGTAGTATAGGTACGAGTTTAAAGATTGATGGTGCAGGCTGGGGATGCATCCCTTGTCCTCCCCACTTTCAACGATTGTGATTGTTGAGCGTCGGGCTTTCGCAACCAAAGTCCAAACCACTTGTGTTAAAACTGACATGCAATCAAGGTAGCGTGTTGCCGTTGTGCGATATGGTATCAGTCAGCACTGGAGGTCCCCTGAAGAGGTGTTGATACTGTCTGAGGTTTTGATCCTCTGTACCGCGCCTGAAGAGGTACTGATAATTTGTACCCACTTTGGCGGCAGAGCCTGCGCAGCGGCGGAGCTTGTGACGATGATACAGTGTGTGACGACCGTTTGGGGCGACAACCGCGGAGCCAACGAGGTGGCCAGTCGTCGTGCATTCCACCTGTCAGACAGTGATCTGATGTCGAGGTATCCGTGACGACCTGCCGTTTCAGGTGCCAGCCTGTTTTCTGACATCAGACGGCCTCTGACATTTTGCAAGCCGGCAGGTGTTTTTGGATACATCGAGAAAGATGGGATATCTTATGGCAGTGCCGTGGTAGACGTGAAAGCGAGCGTGAGACGTGATTTTACAGGAAAGTGGTTGGTTTCATGCAAACTTATTCGGCAGATAACTTCCGTCGGGTTCGGGAGAGGCTAATATGTATGAGCAGGTTCAATACGCCTATGGAAGACGTTTGGCGGGCAGATCTTGGTCAAATTATCACCTTTTTTCGCACCAAGAACCCCAAATTGGCATTGAGTGTCTGGCAAAACCTGTTGGCTCAGTTATCTACTCTACTAAACGAACATCTAGAGACTGATAGTCAAGTGTTATGGAAGATGCTCCTCAACGCGGTCCCCAAGCTGCTGATGACGGGCTATATCGCAGAAACTCAGACCATGTGGAGGTCGCTCACAGAAACGCTACTGGAAACCAGAGCAGTGGGACATTTATGCTCAGCATTTGACATGTGGAGAACATTGCTAGACATGGCGCCGAAGATGCTGGCAAAATTTCCTGGCGATGTAACTGAGCCAATGTGGACAGCCGTGTGTCAAACAGCGGTTGAAATGGCGTCGGGTGCTTTTGATCCAGAGCGAGCACCACTGGTTGCTTCACTGCCACCACATCAATCACTGGCGCCGGTGCTACCGCCATCACCGATGCCAGCACCGTCACCGGTGCAAACACCAACGCAGCCAGTGCCGCCGGCGCGACCGTCACAGTCGCGGTCACCGTTACCGACGTTACCACCGGAACCCCGGCCACGAGCATCCCTCTCACCAGTGCATCCGTCATCAGCAGAGCCGAAAGCGAGTCGCTTTGATCCGGAACTGACACCGCTACCGCCTCTACCAAACAGGGAGCTATCACCAACACCAGCAACGTCACCGTCACCACCTCCCTCACCATCTCTGTCGCCGCTGCAGCCACCGTCACTACGACCGCCACCATCGGAACCCCGGCCGTCACCACCAGAACCCCGGCCACGAATGTCACTCTCACCAGTGCATCCGCCGACCCTCCCATCACCAGCAGAGTCGAAAGCGAAAGCCGGGAGCCGAAAGCCGTGCTTTGATCCAAGACAGACACCGCTCCCACCACCTCCACCAAGGCGGCAGATGTCGCCAGTAAGGTCATCATCATCCCCGGCGCTGGTACAGTCAACGTCACCGCCGCCGTCGGCATCACCGTCAGAGGCTCAGTGCCTTCCACCAGAACCACGCCCGAGGTCAAAGCCAAGCTTGCAAAAAACTCAGTCCACTCCAGCGGAAACAACAGCTGACGCAAGGCCAACCAAACCAAAACTGAAACCCAAACCGCAGATCGTTAATCGAAAACCTTCCATAGCCCCCTCAATGACGCAAGCAGCACGTGCGGTGCTCAGGCCCACTGCGAAGCCGCCGCCACCTCCTGTGGCGACCACGTCAGGTGACGACGCACCCAGGACAGACCCCGAATGGGGAAAGAAGGTGACGCAGCATGTCCTCACGGAGCTCAGTCACAGAGGTGTCGGGGCCCCGCGAAGAGGACAGATGGCGGCCCAGCCGAACCTCGCACAGGACGAGCCAAGATGGGAAACGGGGTCTCGCAGTCCTTCGCAAACACAGACGGTAGGTAATTAACTATAACCCATCAAACTCTAAATAACCTGAGATTCAAATATCCCGAAGGCTGTGGGGTATTTCACCACACACCACTTGCTAGGGAGGGGAGGGACGTTCAACGGCCCCAGTCGATAGGACTGGAGAACTAATAGGCGTAGCGAAACGGGTGAGGCGGCAAACGAAAAAACGCGACGAGATGCTTCTGACGAGTACTTTAAAGTGGAATTTGGATGTCACAGCTCGGGTCAAGGCCAGGTCAAACAGCTAAGACAGAGCTTCCAGCTGCATGGACTTGAGAACCTTGTACTGGGCGTCTCTCGTCAGTGACTGTCAGGATTGTGCACAATCTTTCATTCAACCTTTGCCCGAGTGGGGGGAGGGCATTGTTTTTTATCACACCTTACAGTTTTTTGCGTGTGTAAGGAAAAATGCAGCGAGCAACGCCATGAAACTTGGTCTATAGCTTACGATGCATCAATATGACATCGTGTGTGTAATTTATGACCCCAGGACACATAAAGCCAGGTCACCACGTCAAGTTAATTAACCGATGCCTCTATGAAAAAATTGTGATTCTTTTGTTTGTACAGTTTATATCATAGAAGTTTGAAACCCGGACTATTCCATGCAAGGAGATAGTACCTACCAACAATTTTCAGAGCTCGGAATTTGGATAGGGTCAGGTCGGTTTTGCGACCTCTCAATTATCAATACGGAAAACATGAAATGCCCCTCTTTTGAACAATAACACAAACATCGGGATACAGGTACAAATGACACACTCAATCGGAAAATTGCACCCGTGAGCCCTTCTATGCCCCTGAGGTCATTTCAGGTTCTGAAACGTCTCCAACAGTTCTTTGACAATACCTTTAGGCAGAAACACGCTATAGCTGTAAAAACAAGTCAGACGTGTTCAACTCAACGATACAAAGCGACTGATATGCAGCTTAACCCTATTAGTGGCAGGCTCCTGGCTACCCCTATTAGTGGCAGGGGGGGGCTGTTTACGACCCCCCCTTTGATATCTCGAGATCTAACGGGCCGATTTTCAAAATTCAAGCGGCATTCGATTTCGCTCAACGTGATCTACATTTCTAGAAAATAAAAATTAAAAAATGTCAATAGGGGGGTAGAGGGGGGTAAAAACGGGCAAATTGCAGATACATTTTAGACTGTTTATCACGGCCAGGTTTCTGAACCAATCTTAACGCAACTTTTGCCGATCGATAGAGAATGAACCAGGAATTCACATGGATCCTAAAAATATGCATTTTCAAAAATCATAGGCGGATACAGATCATTGAGATTGGGGGTACACAAAAAGTATAGTAAATAAGGTTTTTGTTGGTACTGTTTCTAAAAAGGGTGGCAATGGTCTTGTTTTGTTACAATTTTCTTATGAGAGAACGACTACAATTGTATTGGTCATGCATAGGCGGTGTCAGGGCACCTATGTTGGGAGGTAAAACATAACCCCCCTTTTTGGACGCCTGGATCCGCCTATTATAGCAAAAACGTGTCAAAAGAGGATGCACAATAACTGTATATGTTATCACATGATACCTTTCATTCACTGTTCGTAAAACTGGTGCAGCATCGTGATCTTCGCCCAAATGACTCGCTTCACGAATAGGACCCCCCAATTCCCAGTGCTCTGGAGCCGCCCCTGGTAAAGTTATGAACTTGAAATTTTCAGGGGATGTGCCCAATTTAGTTTTAGGAAAAGTCAGAAAATTTCAGCATCGTAGCTTCAGCGGTTTCGGAGATATTCCCGAAAAACCTGAGGGGTGGATAAAAACAACCCCCCCCCCCCTGCCACTAATAGGGTTAACCCTTTTTCTGACCTTGAGCTGAGGTGAAAATTTGAAGTTGACCTTTTCAGATCAACTCATAGTTCAGTTGACGTGTCTCGACGAGAGAAACGCGATGCCGATAAATTTAACATAAAACAAGCCTGCTGTGAAAAGTCATAAAAGTAAAATATATTCCGCAAAAAAATGTCAAATTTTGAGGGTTTTGCCCTCAAGGAGGAGGATCGTGCAATGCTTGAGTCAAAAGCTATTGCAGAAACACTGTTTCCGAAATAATCGGCTATTTTGGCAGTTTTTGCCCCCTGCAGGCTAAATCATTGATCTTTGGTCAAATCTGAGAACAAATCTCAGAGAGAACTTTGAAAGAGCTATCGAATGCGCTTTTCTCCGGGCTGTAGCTCTATTGATTCCCGATTTATGCGCCGATTTGTGAAAAATTGATAAAATCGAGAGCCAAAATTCAAATAAATCCTATTTTTGATGACTTCCAGGCTCCACCCAGTAAACATGCCGACGTCGGCCCGACGTCGGCCGACGTCGGGGTGACGTCGGCAACTCGGCATCGGCATGCCGACGTCGGCCCGACGTCGGTCCAACCTCGGCACGACGTCGGCTGGATGTCGGATATGCCCGCATGTTCCGACGTCCAGCCGAGGTCCAGCCGACGTCGGGCCGACGTCGGACCGAGATCAATTGCTGAGGTCCAGCCGAGGTCGGGCCGACGTCGGGGCGACGTCGGACCGACATCGGCCGCTGTTTTGACCGTTAAAATAATATAAAATACATGTTTCATGTTTCATAAAGAGCTTCTGTATTCAAAATATCCTCAGGAAACTCAAATCTTCCTCAACGCCGCAACCCCCTGATCCGGACCTGACGGGAAACTTTATCCCATATGGGATTGCCCGTAAGCCGAGCTCGCCCGTAGCCGGGTGCGGTGAGTGCTTGGGGGCTGCTCGGCCTATCCTTTGGTCAGGCTCAGCCCCGGCAACTCACCAGGGCCGGGCCCAGTTCATATAGAAAGGCCAGTCGGCAAGTGTCACTTTGCCAAAGTGCCACTTATCAAAGGGACACTTTGGGAAACGTTGGTGCTGGTGTGTAAGAGTGGCTATATGAATCCATTGTGGGGTCGCCCTTTCCAATAAGTGTCACGTAACAGCAATGGGACCAGGGACTCTATATGAACTGGACCCAGGGTGCTCGCCAAGAAGACCAATGTCTCCATCCTATGATCCTTCCGGCTCTGAAATGGTCTTGTCAGACCGAAAGCGCATAACCCAACAAAACAAACCAAATCCGTTAGCTGGCTGTGTGGTGTAGTGGTTAGTGCGCTAACCTCGCGTTCGTAGGACACGGGGTTCGAATCCCATCGCCGGCTGATGCTTTTGGCGTGTTGTCCCAGTAAACATGCCGACGTCGGCGACTGGGGGGCTCGAATCCCGCCGCCGGTTGATATTTTTGGCGCGTTGTCCCAATAAACATGCCGACGTCGGCCCCGTCGGTCCAACGACAAACGATCTCGTCAACCTCGGCAAACGATCTCGGCCCGACGTCGGCTCGACGTCGGCTGGACTTCGGCTGGACGTCGGAACATGCGGGCATATCCGACGTCCAGCCGATGTCAGGCCGAGGTTGAACCGACGTTGGGCCGACGTCGGGCCGAGCCTCGGCCCGACGTCGGGCCGACGTCGGCATGTTTACTGGGCAGTGACCTCAGCAATGACCTGATCAAAAAATGATTATCGCCATTTTGAAAGATCTCATAGCAAGCTATCTGTTCACTGTTGCTTTTTTCACATCTTTCTAGCTTTCTTTCTTTCTTTCTGGGATAACACCTGATGTGGCCAAATACGTCCCCCAAGCATGGCTAAGTTGGCTGAGAGGCTCACGCCGTCACGGGCTAATGAACGTGTGAACAAAATATGAGTTTCATGTGACTTATTTGGCGCCGACCCGAGCCCCCCGGAGAGTAAACAAGCATAAATGTGCACAATTCGCTTTGAAGTGACTTTTGACGTCGTCAGTGACCTTGAAGTCACTCAGTAGAATTATCACTCAGTAGAATTATGCTACGGTCGACAGTTTTCCCGGGGTTATTGAATGCCGTTTAAATTTTGAAATCAGATCAGTGGTTTCGGAGAGCCCCTCGCCACTCGCGTTAACCCTCGCCCGCACATGGGGGGGGGGTTGCCACCCCCCCCCCCCCAGGTAGTCTTTCTGCTTCAACATTTTTGGAGCTAGAAGGCTGATTTTTCGCATAGCTGCTCCTCTATCCTTTCTTGATGTTCACCGAAAATTTCAAGTTTCTGTGATTTTTCATTTCGGAGATATGACCTTGTTTTTCAGGTCATGTCATGACCCAAATGGCCAATTCTCAACATCTTGCGTTTGCCATGGGCCTTGTGAGCTTTTGACACCTTGATTTCGGCCTTTTTTGCCAGTCTTACCTCCCACGTATCATGAAACATGTTGTTCGACGATGTACAGGTGTCAAGGTCAGGGTCAAGGTCAACCTAGGTCATCTAAGATAATTGCGTTTTAGGCAAGCTGAATTTACTTTTTGTGAAGTTTTTTGACTGTTTTTTTTTTATAAAAGCTTTTCAGATCATGATTTCATGTACCTAATATGGACACAAAAACAATCGGTGCACACATCAGTATACACAGAGACACACACAGACATAAAACACATATAATTGACCTTGACCTAACTTGACCTGAAATGACCTCAGCAGCAAAAATCTGGTCGGGTAGTGAGACAAAGAGGTTTTAGCTGGCCTGGCACCAGAAAAACAGCATCGTCATCGGTATATGATAAGCAGCGCACTTGATATCCAACGGTGACCCAAAACAGCAACATTTTTTGTTTGACCTGACCTGGAAGGTCAATGACTGACCTAAGAAGGTAAAACTGGGTATCATTGGATTTGTCTCTTCCCAAAGAATCTTTTTGGTCTTTACCGCTAAGCTCTATCTCCAACATGAACGAAATGGCGCAGGGGGGGGGGGGTGGCAACCATCCCCCCCATGTGCGTTCTAAGATGGGAAAATGGCATGTGCGGGCGAGGGTTAAAGAAAATACCACCATTTAAGTGCAAGATACTAACCCGCGCCCCACTGGGGTCTGCGTATAACACGCCCCACTGGGGGGGGGGGGGGGCTCTCCATAGCCCCCTCCTAACTCCGAAACTACTGGGCCGATCGTCAAAATTAAAACGGCGTCTGGTAGCCCCGGAACAACTGTCGAGCGAAACCTAATTTCATTGACCTCGAGGTCACCGATGACGTCACAGGTCAGATCAAAGTAAAAATTATTAGCATTTTGGCTTGTTCACATTTTGGGCTGTGGCCGCCGTCTTACAAGTCAGATCAGGCTCATTTTTAGTTTACACACTCGTGAATAGATGTTCTAGATACCCTGAGGGTACCAAGCTTGTACTTTGATATTCAGGTCAGGGTCAGGTCATCACAGGTCACGGAAATATTATATCATGCGTGGGTCACGTGACACATGTTTTATGGTCCATTTAGGCCATATATTTCGAATTTCAGATGTCGACTGTGTCCTTCGAGGCCATTTTTAGTCGAATTTAGCTTATGTCAGGTCACTTTCAGGTCAAAAAAGGTCAAATTTTGAAGTAAAAATTTTTCAACAAAAAGGTGTCTATTGGATGCAGTTTGAGCTCAGGAACACGATGGTGCTATTTATATTGGTGTACGATGTCAAATACGTACTGAAAAATTGATTTGAAAAATTGAGAATTGTGATTTTTTGCAATAATGCGTATAACTGGGCCATTTTTGAAGATATTTAGCTAAAACTTGCTAGAGTTTGTCATAAGCATGCGTTCTATTAGATGTATTCTAGTTTTTTCGAAAAGTCAAAAACTTTCTGAAAAAATATAAAAATATAGATTTTTAAATTTATTATATAAAATTTTCAAAATTGTCAAACTTTTGAAAATCCGAGATAGCAGTTTGATAGCGCAGTCTATTTTGAGTCCTTTCATGCAAAGAAATTGGATCTAGCTTAAAAACTAAGCTCTTGGGAGCGATTGCCGTGGTTCAATGTTTTGCGTCGAAATCGGCCGAACATGACGTCACTCTGACATCATTCCCGGCCGACCTATGGTAGCTACGAAGTTCATATTTTGACAAATTGATGCAGCCGAAGGTACTGAAAGTTTAGCGTCGATACATCAAGCGGTTTGGAAGTTATTGCAGAAAAACGGGACGGGGGGGGGCTATGAATAGCCCCCCCCCCCCAGTGGGGCGCGGGCTAAGGCAGTTGCCGTTGTATTTCGCCAACCTCCACTTGCTGGGGAGGGGGGGGGGGAGGCAGCGTTAAACGAAACGCCCCAGCCGATAACTGGGCAGTCAATTACCGCAGCGAAACGGACGAGGCGGCAAACGAAAGATCGCAATGGTACGTTTCTGATGGGTATTTTAACGTCGAAGGTTAAGACCACAGGCTGGTTCAAGGTCAGGTCAAACACCTGAATTGGGCTTTCAGTAGCATCGACTTTTCGATATCACGCTGGGCGTTGATATTTTGATATTTTGAAAATTTTGACACAGCAGTCTTTCGTACCCCCGGTTGTAACGTGTACTTATCAACCCGTGCCCTGTTGGGGGGAGCTATTTTCAGTGGTTTCTGCATGCGATAGGATGAGCGATAAACGATAAACGATAATTATCGCTGTTAAGTAAATCGGTTATCGTTATCGTTTATCGCTAAATTTTCAAAATTATCGCTCATCCACTTATCGCAAGTTACAAAAAATTATGAACGATAAACGATAGAATGTAAAACGGGATGATGGAAAAATGGAAGACGATCGACAGTGTATGCCGCGCGACAGTATGTGTGCGCAACCTGTTGCCATCTGCTAAGTGTATAGATCTGCAAATAAACTTTAAGTACACTTATTTAAGCTGTATTTCTTATCGCTTTTGTTATCGCTGTTAAAATACAATTATCGTTATCGTTGTATCGTTTATCGTTTCGTTATCGCTGTTAAAAAAAAAAACAATTACCGTTATCGTTTTATCGTTTTATCGCTATCGCTGTTAATTTTTTGCAAATTTTTATCGTTTATCGTTTATCGTTATCGCAAACCTTACTAATCGTTTTATCGTTATCGCAGGTCCGAAAATTAGTTATCGCGGAAAGCACTGGCTATTTTTGCCCCCCCCCCCTTCCAGACTTTTTG
The DNA here is from genome assembly GCF_019059575.1 of Amphibalanus amphitrite. Lineage (NCBI taxonomy): Eukaryota > Metazoa > Arthropoda > Thecostraca > Balanomorpha > Balanidae > Amphibalanus > Amphibalanus amphitrite. The sequence continues at coordinate 317,559 of NW_024882061.1, forward strand.
TATATCTCCAGAACCACTGCACTGTGCCGATCGTCACCAAACATTCAGTACCCTCCCGCGCATCAATTTTACACATTGTTACCCAAAACTTTTTCCAAAGGCTATTTTAGGTTGGCCGCAAATGACGTCAGAGTGACGTCATGTTTTGCCGTTTTCAACTAAAGATTTGAAGATGCAGAAAAATGTTTAAGACATAACAGGTGTAGAATTACCAGGGCTACTAAATTCTCTCAAAATTTTGAAACTTTTGGATTTGGATCCCGAAAAATTAAACAGTTTTTTTTAAATATGATAGCGGAAAAATAAAAAAATCGATTTTCGAAAAAAAACGGAATATACAGGGTGTTCTAAAAAAGTGAAAAAATTGGATTTCCCTCAACAAATTTGACAGGGCTTTCGAACGCCGTTTGAATCCTTAGTTTCGGAGATACGAGGGGGGGACTAAAAATAGCCCCCCCCCCCTCCCTACCAGGTCGCGTTATAAACAGACCCCACTAGGGCGCGGGTTAAATTGATAACATTATTAGCCGTGTTTACATGGGGCTAGTTGCCAGATAGTGGAATTCCGATACCGAGACATTTATTCCACTAACGAGACATTTCAGGCACATTCCGCTAGTTCTGACGACCTATCGGGCCTTCTGGTCGGATAGGTCGTCAGAACTAGCGGAATGTGCCTGAAATGTCTCGTTAGTGGAATAAATGTCTCGGTATCGGAATTCCACTATCTGGCAACTAGCCCTATGTAAACGCGGCTATCGTCTACTATTTTTCCGTGAACAGCTTTTCCTACCAAACATGGACGAACAGGACCTCAGCCTCTATAACTCATGACCTGAGATGACCTGGGACACTTTCTTCCAAAAGTTGCGCGAAATCAATGTCCGGAGGGGTACTGAAAACGGCGGGTCCAAATTCGCAGCCTGAGAAAAAAAACTACAGAGGGGCCCTCTAAGCCCTCCAAACTGGTCGCGGGTTAACCCTCGCCCGCACATGGGGGGGGGGGGGGTTGCCACCCCCCCCCCAGGTAGTCTTTCTGCTCTGCACTCAACATTGTTAGAGCTAGGAGGCTGATTTTTCGTATAGCTGCTCCTCTATCCTTTCTTGATGTCCACTGAAAATTTCAAGTTTCTGTGGTTTTTGGTTTCGGAGATATGACCTTGTTTTTCAGGTCATGTCATGACCCAAATGGCCAATTCTCAACATCTTGCGATGGCTATGGGCCTTGTGAGCTTTTGACACCTTGATTTCGGCCTTTTTTGCCCGTCTTACCTCCCACCTATCATGGAACATGTCGTTCTACGATGTACAGATGTCAAGGTCAAGGTCAAGGTCAACCTAGGTCATCTAAGATAATTGCGTTTTGGGCAAGCGGAATTTACTTTTTGTGAAGTTTTTTTACTGCATTTTTCGTAAAAGCTTCTCAGATCATGATTTCATGTAATATGGACACATAAACAATCGGTGCACACATCAGTATACACACAGACACACACACAGACATACAAACACATATAATTGACCTTGACCTAACTTGACCTGAAATGACCTCAGCAGCAAAAACCTGGTCGGGTAGTGTCACAAAGAGGTTCTAGCTGGCTTGGCACCAGAAAATGGCATCGTCATCGGTATATGATAAGCAGCGCACTTGATATCCAACGGTGACCCAAAACAGCAACATTTTTTAGTTTGACCTGACCTGGAAGGTCAATGACTGACCTGAGAAGGTAAAACTGGGTATCATTGGATTCGTCTCTTCCCAAAGAATCTTTTTGGTCTTTACCGCTAAGCTCTATCTCCAACAGGAACGAAATGGCGCGGGGGGGGGTGGCAACCACCCCCCCCCCATGTGCGTTCTAGGATGGGAAAATGGCATGTGCGGGCGAGGGTTAATGGCGCAATGAAAGCAAGTTTAATGTGTTGAGACGGATCGGTTGATATGCAGCATGACCTTTCCCAGTCAGGCAATGACCCTGACCAGAGGTAAAATTTCCAGGTTGACCTTTCAAGGCCACGTCATAGATCATTCGACATGTCTCGAAGAGAGATGCACAATGGTTATTACATAAATGAATGTCATACAACAAATGACGCCAAAGTTACAGCAGACAATTGTTTCGGCAAATTCCGTCCATATCGTAGGTTTTCGCCCCTATCTAGTTACGACTGCTACATTAGGTCAAATCTTAGCTAGCCATAGATATTTGGAAAACTATAGAATGTGTTCTTACGCGACTCCCTAGCTCTTTTGGTTATTTGTGAAAAAGTCAAAATCGAGAAAATCTTACCTTTGGTGACCTCCAGTGACCCGAGCAATGACCTAATCGAAAAATGACCTGACCCTTCTTATAGCGGGTTATCTATTGTTTTTTCGCGTGTTTCTGGCATTCTTAGTTTTTTTTTATAATCGGTGTGACCAAATAATAATAATAATAATAATAATAATAATAATAATAATAATAATAATAATAATAATAATAATAATAATAATAATAATAATAATGATAATGATAAAAAATAATAATAATAAAAATAATAATAAAAATGATAATAATAATAATAATAATAATAATAATGATAATTATAATAATAATAATAATAATAATATTAATAATAATAATAATATTAATAATAATAATAAAAATAATATAGTTCGTTTTTTTTCAAAAGGACACTGGCTCCAAGTATGTTTTTCGAAAAAGCACGCGTTTTAGCGAGCAAAACGAGCAAAAACTGAACCTGAGAAACTCGAACGTCGCCTCATTTTAACATGTGAATTATTCCCGATTATTTCCATCCGTGCGTTTTGGAACCAGATTTGAGAACAGTGGTGACGTCATGCTGTCGAACTTGTATTGCAATGTAGCGTATAACTATCATGGACGAAACCGCTTACTCGATTATAACCTCGGCAACAGTGAAAAACGAAGTTTCCCTCAAATTCGTCGAAACTTTGTCCCATCGTACGGACATTGGGTGCCTGCTTCCACCAGTGACGTCATCATAGTATGCTTATTTTTCAAGACACAATTTTCGGGTACTTACCGTGCACAATTTGAAATCGAATATTTTTTCGGTAAGAAATTCTTGGCCAGACGCTGTAGCTGCCAAAACTCACGTGAGAGCTTCGATAAGGAACTTGGAGCTAGCGTCCTTTTGAAAAAAACGAACTATAATACTAATAATAATACTAACTAGATGGCATGTTTTGCGCTATAACTATGCGTTTTGATAGATGCGTTTGATGGCGCATTAGTTTGGGTGTGAGAACTTATGATTTTTATTTGTCTTATTTTGTCGGAGTTGGACATTTGATTGAACGGCATGGTATGCTGGTGCTGGTTGCGGGTTGTTAGAGCCTTTCTCATGGTTTGCCTTTATCGAACTCAAACCCACCCTACCCTACCCTAACCTACCCATACCCTACCTTACTGATAACACATAGCTACCCTTCTCATACTCGATTAAAGTGACGTACCAAATTTGAGCGCAATCGGCCCAGCCGTTCTTGAGATATAAAACTGGCCCACTGCACGTGCGCACGCGCTAGCTGAGACTCCAGATGACTTGTGTCAGCCACCTTTCCAAATTGTCCCCAACAGTGAACAAAATTTAAGCGAAATCGGCCCAGCCGTTCTTGAGATGTATAAGTGGACCCCTCACGTGCGCACGTGCAATCGATCCATCCTACCTGTCACACATGACCATGCACCGCCAGGTGATTGCCCCCTCTACCCACAGTCCAAGTTTCAGCGCAATCGGCCCAGTAGCAGCCGTGTTATTCCTAGTACAAAAATGTGCTGTTTACTGGTAGGCGCTTATTTTCAGTGTTTGGGATTCCGCTGTGCGGGCGGTGCATTGCAGCCCATGCTTTGATAGCTATTGTCAAAAGTTGTATGACATGGCCATAAGCCATCGATCGGATTTTGTCGAAAAATACCTGTAACGTTAACAAAACACGGTCGTATGTTTGAGTCATTTTCACGAAAGTTTATTGACTTTTCGATAATATTTTGGGTGGATATTGGTCAGAAAAAATGGTCTTTCCGAATATGTAGGTTTCATAGCGATTGATCAGCGTTTTCAATACGTTTTGATGTTGTAAAGGAGATCGCGCTCCGCGCGAATCAAATTTTCAAATTAATTTTTCATTATTAAGGAAATGCTACGGATCATCACTTTTTATCTGCTATACTCTGATTACACGTACATTTGCCTGCAAAATGGCACCAACCGATTTCATTCCGTCAAGCCGTTTTCCAGCGGCATCGATTTTCCCGTCACAATGCACGAAATCGGTCATTTTTTCACAACCGGGGGTGCTGTCTTGCACGTGGCGCGTGCTGTACTATGAAACCATATCAATACGCTAGTTCCATCTCTCCTCTATCCAGTGGTGAAAACTGCTTTTCGCTGCGCCCACCCGTTGCCGACTTATACAGCCGGGAAGCGGGCGCCGCAGGCCGGTTTTCGTCCGATGTTCGTTTTGACCGTTTCCCGGGTTAACCCTATGGCGCACGCGAGCGCGTGCTGACGGCGCACCCCTGGGCCAATCCGTCCCAAATTTTAATACAGAGGTTGCCTCAACCCACAGATTGTGCCAACAAAATTTCACGTCGCTACGCGGCGCCTTTCAGGCGCAATAAGACACATAAGGCATGACAGTCGCAGGCACGCACGCACGCACGGACATGTTATAATTCATAATATAGACTATAGTTCGTTTTTTTTAAGTTTGCCCCTCACTGTAAACGTCTTTTTGAACAAAGCACGAGAATTGCTAGCTGAATTACTGAGAAAACTGGTTGGCGCACACTGATTTAACCAGATTTCACAGACGATCAATTTCATCAAATTTATTTACTATTTCACAGACTCGTAAATCGTATCTGCCAATACCTACAGCCCCACAGGTATAGACGACTTCTCAGGAATTATGTCTGAACTAATAAATAAAATGCACGGCGCTTAACATAACATTAAATCGTCGGTGTTCAAAACTTATTTTTGAAAATATTATTCATATCTACAATACAATGTGCGCTAACCAGTTTTCTCAGTAATTCAGCGAGCAATTCTCGTGCTGTGTTCAAAGAGACGTTTACAGTGAGGGGCAAACTTAAGAAAAACGGACTATAGATGGCATATTTTGCGCTATAACTGTGCGTTTAGATAGATGCATTTGATGGGGCATTAGTTTGGGTGTGGGAACTTATGATTTTTATTTGTCTTATTTTGTCGGAGTTGGATATTTGTTTGAACGGCATGGTATGTTGGTGCTGGTTGCGGGTTGTTAGAGCCTTTCTCATGGTTTGCCTTTATCGAACTCAAGCCCACCCTACCCTACCCTAACCTACCCATACCCTACCTTACTCATAACCTACACATAGTTACCCTTCTCATACTCGATTAAAGTAACTTACCAAATTTGAGCGCAATCGGCACAGCCGTTCTTGAGATATAAAAGCGGCCCACTGCACGTGCGCACGCGCTAGCTGATACTCCAGATGACTTGTGCCTGCCACCTTTCTAAATTGTCCCCAACAGTGTACAAAATTTGAGCGAAATCGGCCCAGCCGTTCTTAAGATGTAGAAGCGGACCCCTCACGTGCGCACGTGCAATCGATCCACCCTACCTGTCACAAATGACCATACATCGTTAGGTGAGTGCCCCCTCCACCCACAGTCCAAGTTTCAGAGCAATCGGCCCAGTAGTAGCTGAGTTATTCCTAGTACAATAATGTGCTGTTTACGGCGCCTATTTTCAGTGTTTGGAATTCCCCTTGGCGGGCGGTGCATTGCAGCCCATGCTTTGATAGCTATTGTGAAAAGTTGAATGACTTGCCGGCCATAAGCCATCGATCGGATTTTGTCGAAAAATACCGGTAACGTTAACAAAACACGGCCGTATGTTTGAATCATTTTCACAAAAGTTTATTGACTTTTCGATAATATTTTGGGTGGATATTGGTCAGAAAAGAACGCTCTTTCCGAATATGTAGGTTTCATAGCGATTGATCAGCGTTTTCAATGCGTTTTGATGTTGTAAAGGACATCGCGCTCCGCACGAACTAAATTTTCAAATTAATTTTTCATTATTAAGGAAATGGTACTGATCATCACTTTTTATCTGCTATCCTCTGATTACACGTACATTTGCCTGCAGAATGGCACCTTACCGATTTCATTCCGTCAAGCCGTTTTCCAGCGGCATCGATTTTCCCGTCACAATGCACGAAATCGGTCATTTTTTCGCAACCGGGGGTGCTGTCTTGCACGTGGCGCGTGCTATGCTATGAAACCATATCGATACCCTAGTTCCATCTCTCCTCTATCCATTGGTGGCAATGCCATCTCGCTGCGGTCACCCATCGCTGAGTTATAAGCCCGGGAGAGGAGCGCTGCAGGCCCGATTTTCGCCCGTTGGCGGTTTTCGCCGTCCCCGTGTTAAGCCTATGGGAGCACCCTTTTGCACGTGCCGACGGCGCACCCCTGGCCCGAGCACCACCAAATTTTAATACAGAGGTCACATTAACCCACAGATTCGACATGCCAAATTTCACGTCGCTACGCGGCGCCTTTCAGGCGCAATAAGACACATAAGACATGACACACGGACGTACAGACATGTTATAAATCATAATATAGATGACTAGAATACAGGTTTACGCGATAACTGTACGTTTGGATAGATATTGTTGATGGGGCCATTAGTTTGGTTTGTATGTTTATATAAGTAGGGTTGAGTTTGATAGTTACTTTATTTAAATGTATAGTAGGTAGGCATGGCTTTTCGAGGAGCACTACGGATCCAAAAGTTTGGACTTTGAATTATTAAAAAAAAACACGCCCGCCCGCCGCCAACCGCAAAGTCCGCAAAAATAAAAAACGACCGCCTCCAACCGCAAACGGCGCAAAAAATAAAAACCGCCCGCATCGCGCGCCGCCCGCCGCCAACCGCAAACGCCGCAAAAATGAAAACCGCCCGCATCGCACGCCCGCCCGCCGCCAACCGCAAACGCCTCGAAAAAAACGGCCGCTCGCCGCCAAACACTAAAACCGCAAAATACGCCAAAGGCACGCCCGAAATGCCGACGCAAACGTCGCAAAAAATAAACAATCGCCCGCCCAACGCAAAAAAAAAACGCAAAAACGCCTAAAAAACCGTCCGCATCGCAAGCACGCTAACGGCCAACCGAAAACGCCTAAAAATCGCCCGCCCGCCACCAAACACAAACACCGCAAAAAAGCGCCCGCTCGCCTCAAACGCAAACACCGTAAAAAAGAAACAAAATAGCGCCCGCCCAACCCAAAACGCAAAACGCACGCCCGAAACGCCAACGCAAACGTCGCAATAAATTAAAACAAATAAAAAATCGTCCCCCGTCGCAAACCGCAAAAAAACGCAAAAACGCCGCAAACAAATCAAAACCGCCCGCATCGCCCGCCCGCCCGCCGCCAAACACAAACACCGCCGCAAAAAACCGCCCGCATCGCACGCCTGCCCGCCGCCAACCGCAAAACGCCGCAAAAAAAAACGGCCGCCCGCCGACAAACGCAAACACCGCAAAAACGCAAACACCGCCGCAAAAAACGCCCGCATCGCACGCCTGCCCGCCGCCAACCGCAAAACGCCGCAAACGCCGCAACAAAGGAAACCGCCCGCATCGCACGCCTAACCGCCGCCAATCGAAAAAGCCGCAAAAGGCCCTACCCTACCCTACCAATATACATGCCTACCCATACCCTAGTCCTACTTATACCCTACCCATACCCAGAGGTGAAAAAAACCGGCTACTCGCCTGCGTGCGTAGGTGACAGCCATAGGAATAAGGAGACAGATTCGAGCATCTTAGTTAATGCATCTAAAATTGATAACTAGGCCGTTTCCGCTAAAATCAGAGCTGTCTTCCCATAGAGAGCCACTATGGACCACGGCACAAAAATTTAACAGCGTCATCTCTTTGTAGACAGCTGGGGCTGAAAAATCCCGCCGGTGCGACAGCCGGTGCGTTGTGAATCGCCATAGACAACGGAGGAAAAACGGCGACAGCGCGACAGCTCGTCCCAGCTCGTCGCCGGTTGAGCGGTGGCGGGGACCGGCGCGGCCTTGGCCGCCGCTGGAGTAGGGGAGGACCGGACGACTGGGATGGGGGACGTCACATCTGGGCCACAACTGGGGTGAGGTCCATGGCCATCGGTCCCAGAAACTTGGTAGGGGCGTTGATAATTGGTTCTGACTACTGAAGCAAAGGCAAGTGAATCAGTGACAAAGCTGACAATCCTTTCGTGAGTTCTGATTGAACTGGATCTGGAAGCCAGGAGCCAGGAGGAGCTAGGAAGTCGATCAGACGTTTAGGTAAGTTGGAAGAAAGTGATTGATTTTTTATTGTTGTGTCACTGAAATGTGGTGATGCGTTGTAATGCCCAGAGGTCGAAATTTGGCCTTCAAAGGTGATGAGAAAACGTAAAAAAGGTACCTCCTGTTTCAAGATGACTTGTAAAAAATTCGTGACAGCTAGACATCGCGTAGGTGACAGCTTTTGGGTTTTATTCACCTCTGCCCATACCCTACCCTACGTTTACCTTATACCCTACCATACCCAACTTTAACCTAGCATACCCAACTTTACCCTTCCCTACCCAAACGGCAAACCTACCCCTACCCTATACCTTACCATACGACTTAACCCTACCCATACCCAAAACTACATCTATCCTATACACTACCCATACAATAACCTACCCTACCCTACCCATACGTACCCTATCCTATCCTACCCTACCCTACCCTACCCTACCCAAAGCCTACCCTACCCATACCCTACCCTTCCCATACCGTACCCTACCTATACCCGGCATACTCATGCCCTACTCATACTTGACCGAGGAGTGTAACCAAATTTGAGTGCTATCGTCCTACCTGTTCTTGAGGTATATAAATGGACCCCTGCACGTGCGCACGCGCTTACTGAGACTCCAGATGAGTTATGTGAGCCACCTATCTAAATTGTCCCCAAAAGTGTACAAAATTTGAGTGAAATCGACCCAGGGATTCATCAGATGTAGAAGCGGACCCCCTCACGTGCGCACGTGCATGAGTCCACCCCACCTGTGACACATGACCCTACATCGCTTGGTGAGTGCCCTGCCTGTCGACAGTCCAAGTTTCAGCGCAATCGGCCCAGAAACGGCTGAGTTATATGCAACTAAAATTTTCAAGGGTTTGCAATATCCGTAAGCGGGCGGTGCCTTGCAGCCTATGCCGTGCTGACTGATTGGCAAAAGTGTAATGACATGCCGGCTATAAGCCATCGATCGGATTTCATCGGAAAATATGTCTAACGTTAACAAAACACGATGGTATGCCTGACTCATTTTCACGGAAGTTTATTGACTTTTTGATAATATTTTGGGTGGATATTGATCAGAAAAGAAAGCGCTATCCGAATATGTGCGTTTCATGGCCAATTTTCAACATTTTCGATACGTTATCGTGTTGTAAAGGACAGCGCACTCGTCGCCCATCAAACTTTCAAATAAATCTTTCATTATTAAGGAAGTGATAGTAACAATCACTTTTTCTTTTCATTCATTGCATCACACGTACAATTACCTAAAAAATGGTACCACACCGCTTTCATTCGGTCAAACCGTTCACTAACGACAACGATTTTTCCTCCACGAGGCACGAAATCGGTCATTTTTCACAACAATGGGTCCTGATGTGCACGTGACGCGACCAACGTTATAAAACCATATCAATACGCTAGCTTTAGCTCTCCTCTATCGATCGGTGGCAACCGCGTGTCGCTGTGACAACTGGTCGTCAAGATATAGGCCCGGAAAGGGACACGCGTCGGACCGATTTCGGCCGATGTCGCCATTTTTCGCGCCCCGTGCTAAACCAATGGCGAGCGTGCCTCGTGCTCGCGATCCCGTCAGAGACGCACCCCTGGTCGGATGGCGCCCAGATTTTGATACGATCGTTCGATTTGACCACGCTTGGTGCCTGCCAAATTGCACGCTCCTACATGGCGCCGTTCCGGCGCAAGACACCCAGATGTGGATGACACTTTTCTTTTGTGACACACGACGTACAGACCGACAACTTCTCTTTTATAATATATCCGACTAGAATACAGGTTTACGCGATAACTGTATAGGTTCGAGATATATTAAGGGGATTATCAGTTTGGTTGTCAAAACTTCTAGGTTTAATAAGTAGAGTTTGGTAGTTTCTTCATTAAACTGTATAGTAGGTGTGTATGGCTTTTCGAGGAGCAATGGAGATCCGAATGTTGGGACTTTGAATTGTGAAACGCCGCCCGCCCGCCGCAAAACGCAAACACCGCAAAATGCGCCAAAGGCACGCCCGAAATGCCGACGCAAACGTCGCAAAAAAAATAAAGAATCGCCCGCCCGACGCAAAAAAAACGCAAAAACGCCGCAAAAATAAAACCGTTCGCATCGAACGCACGCTAACCGCCAACCGAAAACGCCTAAAAATCGCCCGCCCGCCACCAAACGCAAACACCGCAAAAAAGCGCCCGCTCGCCCCAAACGCAAACACCGAAAAAAGGAACCAAAAAAGCGCCCGCCCGCCCCAAACGCAAAACGCACGCCCGAAGCGCCAACGCAAACGTCGCAATAAATAAAAACAAATAAAAAATCGCCCGCCCGCCGTAAACCGCAAAAAAAAACGCAAAAACGCCGAAAACAAATCAAAACCGCCCGCATCGCCCGCCTGACCGCCACCAAACACAAACACCGCTGCAAAAAACCGCCCGCATCGCACGCACGCCTGCCCGCCGCCAACCGCAAAACGCCGCAAAAAACGACCGCGTGCCGATAAACGCAAACACCGCAAAAACGCAAACGCCGCCGCAAAAAACCGCCCGCCCGAATCGCACGCCTGCCCGCCGCCAACCGCAAAACGCCGCAAACGCCGCAACAAAGGAAACCGCCCACATCGCACGCCTAACCGCCGCCAATAGGAAAAGCCGCAAAAGGCCCTACCCTACCCTACCAATATACATACCCTACCCATACCCTACCCTTACCCTACCCTACGATTACCTTATACCCTACCATACCGAACTTTACCCTATCATACCCAACTTTACCCTACCCTACCCAAACGGCAAACCTACCTCTACCCTATCCTACCCATACCCAAAACTACCTCTATCCTATACAATACCCTACCCATACCCTACCCTACCCTACCCTACCCTACCCTACCCTACCCATACCCTACCCTTCCCATACCGTACCCTACCTATACCCGGCATACTCATGCCCTACTCATACTTGACCAGAGTTTCACAAAATTTGAGTGCTGTCGTCCTACCGGTTCTTAAAATATATAAATGGGCCCCTGCACGTGCGCACGCGCTTACTGAGACTCGAGATGACTTATGTAAGCCACCTGTCTAAATTGTCCCTAACAGTGTACAAAATTTGATTGAAATCGACCCAGGGATTCATCAGATGTAGAAGCAGACCCCCTCACGTGCGCACGTGCATGAGTCCACCCCACCTGTGACACATGACCCTACATCGCTTGGTGAGTGCCCTGCCTGCCGAAAGTCCAAGTTTCAGCGCAATCGGCCCAGAAACGACTGAGTTATATGTAAGTACAATTTTCAAGGGTTTGCAATATCCCTAAGCAGGCGGTGCCTTGCAGTCTATGCCGTGCTGAGTACTGATTGGCAAAAGTGCAATGACATGCCGGCAATAAGCCATCGATCGGATTTCATCGGAAAATATGTCTAACGTTAACAAAACACGGTGGTATGCCTGAGTCATTTTCACGGAAGTTTATTGACTTTTCGATAATATTTTGGGTGGATATTGATCAGAAAAGAATGCGCTATCCGAATATGTATGTTTCATGGTCAATTTTCAACGTTTTCAATACGTTATCGTGTTGTAAAGGACAGCGCACTCTGCGCGCATCAAACTTTCAAATGAATTTTACATTATTAAGGAAATGGTAGTAGCAATCACTTTTTCTTTTCATTCATTGCATCTCACGTGCAATTACCTAAAAAATGGTACCACACCGATTTCATTCGGCCAAACCGTTTTCAAACGGCACCGATTTTTCCTCCACGAGACACGAAATCGGTCATTTTTTCACAACAATTGGTCCTGATTTGCACGTGCTGTGCCCAACGTTATAAAACTATATCAATACGGTAGCTTTATCTCTCCTCTATCGATCGGTGGCAACCGCGTGTCGCTGTGGCAACCGGTCGTCAAGATATAGGCCCGGAGAGGAGCAGGCGTCGGAGCGATTTCGGCCGATGTCGCCGTTTTTCGCGCCCCGTGTTAAACCAATGGCGAGCGTGCCTCGTGCTCGCGACGCCGCCAGAGACGCACCCCTGGTCGGATCGCACCCAGATTTTAATACCATCGTTCGATTTGACCACGCTTGGTGCCTGCCAAATTTCACGCCCCTACATGGCGCCGTTCCGGCGCAAGACACCCAGATGTGGATGACACTTTTCGTCTGTTACAGACCGACAACTTCTCTTTTATAATATATCCGACTAGATGGCATATTTTGCGCTATAACTGTGCGTTTTGATAGATGCGTTTGATGGGGCATTAGTTTGGGTGTGGGAACTCATGATTTTTATTTTTCTTATTTTGTCGGAGTTGGATATTTGTTTGAACGGCATGTTATGCTGGTGCTGGTTGCGGGTTGTTAGAGCCTTTCTCATGGTTTGCCTTTATCGAACTCAAACCCACCCTTCCCTACCCTAACCTACCCATACCCTACCTTACTAATAACACATAATTACCCTTCTCATACTCGATTTAAGTAACGTACCAAATTTGAGCGCAATCGGCCCAGCCGTTCTTGAGATATAAAACTGGCCCACTGCACGTGCGCACGCGCTAGCTGAGACTCCAGATGACTTGTGCCAGCCAATTTTCTACATTGTCCCCAACAGTGTACAAAATTTGAGCGAAATCGGCCAAGCCGTTCTTGAGATGTAAAGCAGACCCCTCACGTGCGCACGTGCAGTCGATCCACCCTACCTGTCACACACGACCATGCATCGCCAGGTTATTGCCCCCTCCACCCACAGTCAAAGTTTCAGCGCAATCGGCCCAGTAGCAGCCGAGTTATTCCTAGTACAAAAATGTGCTGTTTACTGGTAGGCGCTTATTTTCAGTGTTTGGGATTCCGCTGTGCGGGCGGTGCATTGCAGCCCATGCTTTGATTAGCTATTGTCAAAAGTTGTATGACCTGACGGCCATAAGCCATCGATCGGATTTTCTCGAAAAATACCTGTAACGTTAACAAAACACGGTCGTATGTTTGAGTCATTTTCACAAAAGTTTATTGACTTTTCGATAATATTTTGGGTGGATATTGGTCAGAAAAGAATGCTCTTTCCGAATATGTAGGTTTCATAGCGATTGGTCAGCGTTTTCAATACGTTTTGATGTTGTAAAGGACGTCGCGCTCCGCGCGAATCAAATTTTCAAATTAATTTTTCATTATTAAGGAAATGGTACGGATCATCAGCTTTTGTTTGCTATTCTCTGATTACACATACATTTGCCTGCAAAATGATACAACACCGATTTCATTCCGTCAAGTCGTTTTCCAGCGGCATCGGTTTTCTTCCCACAATGCACGAAATCGGTCATTTTTTGACAACCGGGGGTGCTGTCTTGCACGTGACGGGTGCTATACTATGAAACCATATCAATACGCTAGTTCCATTTCTCCTCTATCCATTGGTGGCAACCGCTTCTCGCTACGCCCACCCGTTGCCGACTTATACAGCCGGGAAGCGAGCGCCGCAGGCCAGTTTTCGCCCGATGTTCGTTTTGACCGTTTCCCGTGTTAACCCTATGGCGCACGCGAGCGCGTGCTGACGGCGCACCCCTGGGCCGATGACTCCCAAATTTTAATACAAAGGTCGCCTCAACCCAAAGATTGTGCCCACAAAATTTCACGTCGCAACGCGGCGCCTTTCAGGCGCATTAAGACACATAAGGCATGACAGTCGCAGGCACGCACGTACAGACATGTTATAATTCATAATATAGACTAGATGGCCATGTTTTGCGCTATAACTGTACGTTTGGATAGATACGTTTGAGGGGGCATTAGTTTGGGTGTATGCGGTTATATTTCTATTTGTATGAGCTAGGTGAAGTTTGACATTTGGTTTTAATTGAACTGTATGGTATGCTGGTGCTGATTACCGGGTTGTTTGAGTCTTTCGGATGTTGGGCCCTTATGCACTCAAACTTAACATACACTACAATACCCTACCCTACCCAGGATTGATGGATGGACACACGCGATAACTGTACGTTTCGATGGCCATTGTTCATGGGGCCATTAGTTTGATGTATGAGGTTATATTTTCATTTGTATGACTTAGGTGAAATTTGATACTTTAAAGTGTATGGTATGCTGGTGCTGATTACGGGTTGTTTGAGTCTTTTGCATGCTGGCTGCTTATGCACTCAACCTTACCATACGCTACACTACCCTACCCTACCCAGAAGCTCTACTCATTACATACCAAACCATACTTTACTTCTTGCCTTACCCGTAAGACGCTGGTTGTATCAGTCACCACCGCGACTGAGAAGATGCTGTCGGAGAATCCAGCGCAGCGCTTGTGCGTCCTTTTGTCTTCAGCGGGGCTGACACTAAGTTATGTCGTGATAAGAAGTGGAAGCAGCTGCAGTGTGCAGGTGACAGTACATGACAGGTTTCTGCAACGTAATCAAATCTAGTGAATACAACAGTGAAATACTTACGTGTCGCTCTGTGTGGCTATTAGCTTTTACCCCGCAACCCGCCGCGTGGAGGCTGCCACATCGGATTGCGTCTCTATTTAACGCCCGAGACCCCTCACCGGGTGCAGAGCGCACACCTCTGGTGAGGGAAGACACGGCGGCCGTGGGCAGCGGCAATAAGGCCCCCCGAGAAGTACTCGGTGTGTGCTACTCGCAGCCGATTGTATAGCTGGAGGCAAACGCCCATTGTTAGATGTGCTCTCAAATATCAAAATATATCATCAAATATCAAATATATCATCAGAGCATATCAAACATGTTTTATAACATGCCACTCAATACATTGATTTATCCTCAAAATATAAGTTGCGCTCGCGCATTGGAGGTCACCAAAGCCAGTTGCGGCATTATGTTAATGTGTAAATTTTCCACTTGACGGCGCATTGGCTCGCCAGGATTTATCCGTCCTGCATCACGGTCGGCCGGCCGTTTTCTCCTCGTTGCTCCTCGCTCCTCCTCTCCGCGTTGCTCGTAGCGCTCTGGCTACCCGTCGCCTCTGCGACCCGTGGATCTACCGGCCTTCACCTCGGCCCATCACCTCCGTGTACACCACATTGGGTGTTGCGCCTTGGCCACCTCTGGGCAGCGCGATCCTTAGATCCGCCGGCCGGCCGACCCGCGATGCAGCGACGTACAGCTGCCCGTGGCTGAACACTGGCTCCTCCAGAAAGACCGCGACCCGACCGAGCGTCTGCCCCTGGGCTTTGTTCACCGTCATGGCGAAACCTGGCCGCACGGGGAACTGGCGACGCTCCCAGCGGAAGGGAAACGCGTCATCCGGGGGCTGGAGTGGGAGCCGTGGAATAAGCACTTGCCTTCCGGCGTTTTTGCCGCAGGCGATAGTGGCCTCCATGAGTCGCGGGCTGATGATACGACCAGCGATAAGTCGCGTGCCATTGCACAGTCCGTCAGTGGCGGACAGGTTACGAAGTAGCATGAGTGGCATGCCTGGCTTTATCATCAAGCAGTGAGGTGGGAAGCCGGGAGCGCACAGAGTGTTTAGATACTCATGTGGAATATCCAGCTGCTCGGCCTCCTCCACCAGACTGTCGGCGCTCAGCAGGCGGACGGCCTCTCCGGGGAAGCGCTCGGTGACTGCGGCGTTCAGCTCGTCGACCCGAGTGTTTCGCGGCGCGAGCACAGCCCGCGACGCCATCCACTCCCGGTCGCCGTGTCGCCCTGCCAGGTCATCAAACACCCAGTCAATGACAGCGTCGATATCGGCGTCCATCACCAGGTGCGGGGGCAGCTGAACAAACCCATCCTCGGGGCCCTCTGCGCGCCCCTCTCCCAGCTCGAGCAGCCAGTCACAGAACGCCCGCAGCTCTGGACCGTCCGGCCCGGCTGCCCGCCGCGCCCGCATGTTCTCCAGCAGCGGCGCCACAATGAAGTGACGCCACAGCGCTGACCGCCGCAGACAGGCGTCCACCACCTGTGCGCGGGTACCGTGCCTGAAACGGACAACAATATGCTTGTAAAAACGCGCCGAGACGGCCACTAATGCTCAGAAATGGCTGTTTAGCCGGCGCCCTGGTGGGGGTCTAAGCCACAGGGGAAAAACTAAAGCGTTTACATTTTTCGGGAAACGTTTTTCTGCGACAACTTTCCATCAAGGTTGTATTGTCGATTTATCAGCGACGCATTCCGCTCGTTGTGACGCGTCGAATGAAGTACATATAACCTCACCTCAAAAGACCGACTACAAAATCTGACCTAGGGTCGAGGTCGTAATCCTACCGGAAAAGGTCATGTGTCATAACTGTCGATTTGTATTGTTTAACTGAATCCATCTAACTAAAGCGTTTGTATCGTTCTAACATGTTTGCCTAAAGTTATCGCAAAAAAGGCTGGATGACCCGTCTTAATCTTAATCTGGAGACCCGTTGAACTTATGTGACCGGAGGTAAGAAGTAACTCATACGATGCACAATTGATTTATTATCGGCCGTAACAAATTTAGCCCAGATTTCTTTACTGGGCTCACTGTGTGGGCGAGTGTGAGTGTAAACTGGCAAGTGTGGTCCAAAAGCCCCTCCCACCAGGGCGAAGCTAAAGAAACCACAAAGCATGCCGTCTACGATCAATCCGCTGCGGCAGTGTGTTTACGACGCTGGCATCGATAAAAATCAGTGAATACGTTCTGAAGGCATAGCGGTTGAATGTTCATGGCTACGACTTATTTCACATGTTAAACTGCAGTAATGCGATTGCGCCGAAGAGCATTATATCAGTCGTATTCAATTACACTAATAATAGCAAACGTACCACAGCTATTTTTGGATACGCATTTTTTTCTCATACACACTGAAGGCCTGTTGTTGTTAGTTACCTGATGACTGGGAGAATTTGGCGGAAATCCCCGCCCAGCACGAGGACTTTTCCGCCGAACGGCTCCTCGCTGCCAGTGACGTCACGCAGCGTGCGGTCGAATGCCTCCAGGTGGTGACGGTGAGCCATGGGCGCCTCGTCCCACACGATGAGCGCCGTCCGTCGGATGAGCTCCGCCAGCGGGCTCTGCGCGCTGATGGCGCACGTTGATGTCGCGTCCACCTGCAGCGGTGCCTTAAAACGCGAGTGATATGTGCGCCCGCCGTCGAGCAGAGTGGCAGCGATTCCACTGAAGGCCACGGCGAGCGCCACCAGACCCTGCGAGCGCACCGCCGCCAGCAGCGTGTTGAAGACGTACGTCTTTCCGGTGCCGCCAGCGGCGTCCACGAACACGGCCAGCGGACGTCGCCCGTCGACGGCCGTCATCACCAGGTCGAAGACGTGGCGCTGCGGCGGCAGCAGAGTGGGCAGCTGGATGGCCACCTGGTCTCTGAGCGCTGCTGCGTCGTACTCTAGCTCCTCCTGAATGAGCCGCGGCAGCTGGCGCAGCTCGGCGGCCTGCTGCAGCTCAGCCGTCCGCGCCCGCTGATCGGGCGTCACCTCCGGCAGACCGAAGTCTCGGAGCTCTTTGCCGGCCTGCTGTAGCTGCCGCTCAAGGTCCACCAGTGTTAGTGCAGCGCGCAGCTCGTCCGGCAGGTCGCGATGACGGCGGTCGAAGTCATCAGACATGGCGTCCAGGTGACGCCTGAACAGCTCTGACGGATCGGCTGGTGCGCAGAAGAGCAGCAGCGTCACGAAGAGGCGCCGGACTTGAGCCGGCATCTGTGCGTGCGCCGCGTCCTCCATCGTCACCTCCCACTCGCGGTCGTCCTGCAGAAGGCCGCGCAGGCAGCACGCCTCACGATAGGTGGCACAGACCACGCCGTCCACGGTGCGCAGCTCCTCAAAGGACGCCGCCCCCGCGACGTGGTGCAGCAGCACGCGCAGGTAGAACACGTCACCGTGACGCGGTGAGAGGCTCACCACGCGGCCGATGGCCTCTGCCGCCTGCTGTTGGCGCCGTTTGCGCCACACCTTCTGGCCGGCCTGCCAGGTGTACCGGGACGGGAAGTCCGGGTAGAGCAGTCGGCGGCAGTCCGGGTCGGCGGCGGCCGACTCCCGGTTATACTCCAGCCAGGCGGTGAGGTGGGTGCGTCGGGCGGCCTGGGCCGCCTGCCGCTCCTGCCCCGGCTCGAAGTACACCAGCTGGTGGTCCTCGAGGTGCACCTGTAGGGCGACCACGTTCGGCTGCCGCTGGCTCATCGGCATGTCGAACAGACGCCAGCAGGCCTCACTGGCGCCGATCGAGCGCATGTCCTGGTACTCGGCGATCTCGTCATCGCCGCCGATCAGGTTGTCAGCGCGCACCATCTGGCGGTCCGGGCCCTTGTAGATGTACCTGAAAAGATACTTGACACTCTGCACCGAACAGCACACCTCCACGTTCACGTGCGCCTCATATTTCAGGGACAGGTATGGAGAGAAGGGTACCACCCACTGATTGGTGATGAGCCGCCCGTCACGCACAAACTCCTGGCCGCCCTCGGCCGCCGGTCGCCGCCTGTAGACAGGGTACGGATGGTCATCCCGCCACTCTGTCGCGTTGGCGAACGGCTTGGGGAAGCCCTTGGAGCAGCGACCGCCGTCCATGCAGGCGGCCGTCGGGTTGGCGGCGCCGCACTGGCGATGTACCATGGTACTCACCACGATTTCGTGCAGGCGGCGCGCCTGGTCTGACCTGGCCGGGTCGGGCAGTTCCGCCGTGATCACCGCGTCTACATCGTCGGCAGTCCGCGGGCGGTCCTCCTGCCGGACGATGACCAGGATATGGCCGTGCGGCAGACCTGCAGGAAAGCAAATTATGTTTTAGCTAAGCCAACGAAAAAATGAAAGGGAACACAAAAGCCGATTGAGATAAAATATGCACTTCCAAATTTGTCTTTAGGTCAAGGTCATGACCTACAGGGGGTCAATATCATGACCTACTGGGAAAAGACTGTTACCTATTAATCGATTTGATAAGGTGAAATTAACACGATCCATGCGCTTCCATTGTTGTAGTAACACGCATTACACAAAGGTTTAAATTGAAAAACGATGGTGTTTTTTATGAACTATGATGACCTTTTAAGTGACTGCTGGCCATTACGAACCCTCCCCCCCCCCATAAAAAAACACACACACACACACATATACACACAGTAACAAAGACTGAATCTTTACCTACCTCGTTTTTGGAACTCGACCACCATCAGCATGGAGACACAGCGTCCGAAGATACCGCTGGTGGTGAGCTCCTTCAGTAGAGCCTTCAGCTTCAGGTGGAACACCCTGGCCACCAGATCGGGGCGGGACTGTGCATCCTGCCCCTCCAGCAGTGCCGCCTGGATCTCAGGCCAGTTTGGGTTGCAGGTAAACGTAACGAAGTACGTCGGTCGGCCGTACACTCGTACTATGGCCATGGCGTCTTGGTACCTGAAATGTTGAGACAAAGGTAAAACACAAAAATGAGAAAATGAAATGAGATCATTTGACGTGGCCTGTTGACCTGACCTTGAGCGACCTTGACCCGAAATTTTCACAACGTATGCAGAAAAGGTGTATCATACGATTTGTCAAAAGCGGTTGCAGCTATTTTCGAGATATTCGCGAAAAAAACGCAAGGGGTGTTCAGACCCCCCCCCCCCCAAATGGCACGGGTTATCTAGTGGATTAAAACAATGGGTTTCTACATAATAAACAATGGCATATGTTCGTAGAAAGCTTACCTGCGTTGGTAGTACCGGGGCCCGCCGGTGAAGGAGGCCGGCAGGATGACACGCTGACCGACGCGGTCTCCGCCGGCCAGCTCCCTTTCGGCGTCCCCCGGCAGCGCGTCCTGGAGGCGCTGGTACAGCTCTGCACGCAGGCCGGCCTGGTTCCGAGCCAGGTACAGCAGACGCTGGGTCTCTACGCGTGCGAACGCCATGCAGACATATTCCTGGAACAGACGTCCTGCGCGGAACAGTGAGTCATCGAGATCGGGTCGCAGCTGCAGCCGGTGAGCGTAATACTGCATCAGCGTCACGCCCCTCACGTCCCCACGCCCGTTAGCCACCGCCTGCCGTAGGTCCGGCTGCCAGCCGTCTGTGCCGAACGGCAGAAGGAGTACAAAGTGCAGAGCCTCAAACGCCCGGTGCGTCTCATTTACCGTCTGGAGGAACGGACCTTCGGCATCGGCACGGCGACGCAGCACGATGTCCTGGTGGACGGGCTCTTCGTCCATCAGCACGGCCACCTCCCGGAAACCCTCAGCGCGGTTGTACCGCCGGGGGTGCTGGTCAGCCGGGCGGGCGTCGGCACTTACCACCAGTCTCTGCTGCTGAACCTCCTCCTCCGGCAGCTCGGCGGCGTGGATAAAGTCCTGCACATAGGGATTTACCTGGCGTAGCAGGACCTGCAGCTGTTCGAGCAGCGTCAGTAGACGCACCCGCTCTGGCTCCCGGGTGCCGCGGGGTAGCGGCACATGTCCGAGGCGAAGAGCTGCCTCGGCCGCTGGGTCGTCACAGTCCGGGTCATTTACATAAATCTGGGCGAATGACGGCCGCTCCCCGTCTCTGGCCTGCAGCGGACCGACGCGGTGATACAACCTACCTTGTATGATCACCGATGGTGCATACCCACCGTCCGCCGGCCTCACCTCCCGTGTCATCATAGACGCCAGAGACAGCGCCGTGTTCAGGCGCCGGGAGTGCTGTCTGAACGTGCGCGCCTCCAGCGTGTCGCCCGTCCACAGCTCACGGAGCAGCGGTGGCGGGGCGGGCAGGGGATCTATGTTTACCTTTCCCCCCGAACAGCACAGGGTGGCCCGCTCCTCTCGCCAGAGGAGGGCGCCGCAGTGCGGACATACCGTGTTGCGTGCCCCCGTGTCAAGCCTGGCCACCGGCTGGCGACCGGACAGCACAGAGTCGGCGTCACAGGCGGCTCGATTGGCCCGGTCGGCTCTGCGGCGCCCCTCCATGTGACCCCTCGCGTTGGCCGCCCGTTCCGCGTCACGTACCTCGTTGGGCATGTCAGCCCGCCGCTGTCGCTCACGTTCAGCGTGCGCTGCTCTCTCGGCGTCATCGAAGTCAGCCCGCCGCTGTCGCTCACGTTCAGCGTGCGCTGCTCTCTCGGCGTCATCGAAGTCAGCCCGCCGCTGTCGCTCACGTTCAGCGTGCGCTGCTCTCTCGGCGTCATCGAAGTCAGCCCGCCGCTGTCGCTCACGTTCAGCGTGCGCTGCTCTCTCGGCGTCATCGAAGGCCGCCCGCCGCTGACGCTCACGCTCGGCGTGCGCCTCCCTCTGTTCATCGTCCTGCGCGGCGTAGCGCTCCCGCTCTCGCTGTCTGTGACGCTCCGCGAGGGCCTCGCGCTCCTCCTCTGCTTGAGCAGCGCGCCGCTGTCGGTGCCGCTCGGCGTCACGGAGTGCCTCCGCCTCCAGCCTGGCCTGGGCCATCCGTTCGCGGCGCCGGCGTTGAGCGGCAGCATTCGCGGCCCTAGCAGCGCTGCCCCGCTCATTGCGCGGCATGTCTTTTTACGTTAATGGGATTCAATTTAATTTAGAGAGTCGCCAATCTCGCCTCAATGAATAACCAAACAGTATAAAAACTGGTGGCAATCACTGAAGATAGAAGATAGACCAAAAATAGACCTTGTCTGACTATAAAAATCAGGGTCAAGATTGTTTGCACGTTTGCACTCGTGCTTCAAAGCCTACTATTGTTGCCTTGCAATGCTGCAGTGTTTATTATACCACCATCATTGAGGAGAGTAATATCAACTTTGTCAACAGGAGCCCCCGACATGCCAAATTCATAGAATGAAATAATAATGAAATGATATGTTTAGGTGTTGAAGTAGATATGAATGAAACGAAATGCTAAGTTGTGAATAGAAAGTAAATGTAAATTTATTCAAACTTAAGTACCTATCTACATTACCTCTAGTTAATAATTTTGTTATTACTTAAAAATTGTCGAAGAAACCGCTGTACCTATATGTAGATATACTTGAGTCGGTACCATAACACAAAGGTCTTGCTATGGAATCTCAGTCTCGTCATCTAGTCTGTTAATGTATAGGTATGCGACGCTGACAAAGAATCTCATCATGGTTTCGTTTATACTCAATCTTGAGACTAACGAAAAGGTCTTAATTATACTAAATTCAGGCTCCTAAAAGGTGAACTAATGAAAAATATTTGACTTGCTGAATGAAAAATGGTATTGTGTGACCGCTCTACATTCTCTTTTTGTTCGCTAGATGGCAGAAGCGTCGAACGCCTGAATGCATACTGTACCGCAATGTCGCCTGTGGCGAATATAACCGCCTGAGTGCATGCTGTGCCGCAATGTCGTCCCGGGCGAATACGCGCATGAAAGTTTCGGTGCTAGTTTGAAACAGCTGGCAAGTTCATAGTCGACAGTGACAGTGAATGAATGATAAAGATGCATGACATGGGCCTCTTGAACTGCATTAAAAGCCCTTTTGTGTGTGCGAGTGTGAATGGGGGGATGGAGGGGGGGGGGGGGAGAATTTGCCTCCGCCGGTGCAGAAGGGTTGCCGAGCTTAGGTTTCAGCTGGCAAGTTCATAGTCGACAGTGACAGTGAATGAATGATAAAGATGCATGACATGGGCCTCTTGAACTGCATTAAAAGCCCTTTTGTGTGTGCGAGTGTGAATGGGGGGGAGGGGGAGAGAATTTGCCTCCGCCGGTGCTGAAGGGTTGCCGAGTTTAGGTTTGCAAACTCGTCTACAGTTCATGATTACTAAAATATCGTTTTCGTTTGTTGATATTCAAAGTACAAAACCGCCCAAGCACAACGGTAGTTTAATCAAATTGTTTCGTAAGATTATAAAGTATACAGCAATCACTACCCTACCACTACTTTACCCCTGTCCCTGACTTTACCCCTGCCAGTGGCCCTGCCTCTACTCTACACAAACCTA
Source organism: Amphibalanus amphitrite (assembly GCF_019059575.1). Taxonomy (NCBI): domain Eukaryota; kingdom Metazoa; phylum Arthropoda; class Thecostraca; order Balanomorpha; family Balanidae; genus Amphibalanus; species Amphibalanus amphitrite. The sequence goes on from NW_024882061.1 coordinate 340,735, forward strand.
CACTATTCCTACTTTGCTCCTACACTACCCTTCCCTACTAATACCCATACTAAAGCTAAACTGTGTGCCAAGAATGGTCTAAAATTGAGTACAAAATATGATTCAAATCGACTCAGTTGTTGTTTAGATGTAGGATCGCTCCACTGCACGTGCGCATGAGGATTAGCACCCCACACATGGTAATGCATCGTCCGGTGAGCGCCCGCAGACAGTCGCAAGTTGCATGTCCTTAACGGTGTACAAAATTTGAGCGAAATCGGCCCAGCCGTTCTTGAGATGTATAAGTGGACCCCTCACGTGCGCACGTGCAATCGATCCACCCTACCTGTGACAAATGACCATGCATCGCCAGGTTAATGCCCCCTCCACCCACAGTCCAAGTTTCAGGGCAATCGGCCCAGTAGTAGCTGAGTTATTCCTAGTACAATAATGTGCTGTTTACTGGTAAGCGCTTATTTTCAGTGTTTGGAATTCCCCTTTGCGGGCGGTGTATTGCAGCCCATGCTTTGATAGCTATTGTGAAAAGTGGAATGACCTGACGGCCATAAGCCATCGATCGAATTTTGTCGAAAAATACCCGTAACGTTAACAAAACACGGTCGTATGTTTGAGTCATTTTCACAAAAGTTTATTGACTTTTCGATAATATTTTGGGTGGATATTGGTCAGAAAAGAATGCTCTTTCCGAATATGTACGTTTCATAGCGATTGGTCAGCGTTTTCAATACGTTTTGATGTTGTAAAGGACATCGCGCTCCGCGCGAATCAAATTTTCCAATTAATGTTTCATTATTAAGGAAATGGTACGGATCATCAGTTTTTGTTTGCTATTATCTGATTACACGTACACTTGTCTGCAAAATGATACAACACCGATTTCATTCCGTCAAGCCGTTTTCCAGCGGCATCGGTTTTCTTCCCACAATGCACGAAATCAGTCATTTTTTCACAACCGGCGGTGCTGTCTTGCACGTGGCGCGTGCTATTCTATGAAACCATATCGATACGCTAGGCCAATCTCTCCTCTATCCAGTGGTGGCAACCCCACCTCGTTACGGCAATCTGTCGCCGAGTTTTGGGCCCGGGAAGTGGGCGCCGCAGGCCGGTTTTCGTCCGATGTTCGTTTTGACCGTTTCCCGTGTAAACCCTATGGCGCACGCGAGCGCGTGCTGACGGCGCACCCCTGGGCCAATCCGTCCCAAATTTTAATACAGAGGTGACATCAACCCACAGATTGTGCCCACAAAATTTCACGTCGATACGCGGCGCCTTTCAGGCGCAATAAGACACATAAGGCATGACAGTCGCAGGCACGCACGCACGCACGCACGGACATGTTATAATTCATAATATAGACTAGAATACAGGTTTGCGACCCATATCGTACTCCTACTCACCCAGCTCTACACCTACACTAACCCTACACAACCCCTCTTCTACACTTCCCATACACTGCCCCTACTTAACCCGCCTGTCCCAAGCCCTGCCACCACGTAACCTCAACCCCTACCCTACCCTACCCTACCCTACCCCTGCCCCAACCCCTGCCACTACTTAACCTCAGCCCTACCCTACACTACCCTACCTACCCTACCTACCCAACCCCACCCCACCCTACCCTACCCTACCCTACCCTACTCTATCATACCCTACATATACTATCCCATACCCTACCCATACTCTTTCATACTCGACCGAAGCGGTGTTCCAAGTTTGAGTGCAATCGGCTTATTAGTTCTTGAGATATAAAAGCGGTCCCTACACGTGCGTACACGCTAGTTGAAACTCCAGATGACTTGCGCCAGCCACCTGTCTAAATGGTTCCCAACAGTGTGCAAAATTTGAGCGACATCGACCCAGCCGTTTGTTAGATGGAGAAGCGGACCCTTTCACCTCACGTGTACACGTGCAGTCGGTCCAACGCACCTGTAACACATGACCATGCATCGCCTGGTGAGTGGTGAGTGCCCTGCCTACCGACAATCCAAGTTTCAGGGGAATCGGCCCAATGACATCTAAGTTATTGCTGTTTCAAAGTTATGTTATTTGCTGTCGAGCGTTTATGCTGTTTTCGAATTCCCCTAGGGGAGAGGTGGATTGCGGCCTTGCTGTGCTGACCATTGTCAAAAATTCAAAGGCATATCGGCGATAAGCCATCGATCGGAATTTGTCGGAAAATACGTCTAACGTCACGTTCCGCCACCTCGTGAATCTATGTATAGCACACTCTTAGCAATTGCCGGCCGGCCGGATGCTATCTTTGGACAAAGGCGAGCGAAAAAGATCGACACTGACCGGTCGCGAACTCCCCGCCTCCGGATTTCCAGCCGGACACCCAATCCACTCGGCCACGCGGCCAGTGGACGAGCGGCGAGTATTACGCGTATTCAAAGCACACGATGGTATTTCCGTCATCCGGCCGCCGCGTTCAATGCCCGCCGCCGCTACGACGGAAAACGTGCGTCTAAAACGGTACAATCATTGCGCTGTTTCTTTGAGTCCTTGTTGACTTTTTGAAAATATTTTGGGTGTGTAGTGATCAGAAAAAAATGCTCTTTCAAGCAATGGTAGATTTATAGCCATAGGTCTATGTTATCAGTACATTATGACGGTGTAAAGATGATCATACCGCCTAAACGTAAAACTTGCAATTTGTAAGCGCTTAATTATAAAGATGTGCGAGTGAATGGCCGAAAATCTATGTTTTCTGAACATGTCCGATCCTATTGTAGTCCGTGAACTGCATCCCGTGTCGATCAAATGCACCGTTTTCAAATGCCAATGCATTTCCTGAAAAGTATAAAAAACGGTCCATTTTTCAAGTTTATAGGCCGTTTCTTTGCGTGTGGTGAGTGTTTTACAAAACTATGTGTTGCATACGCTAGGTCTGTTTCCGCTCCATCGATCGGTGGTAACCCCGTGTCGCTGCGACCCTCCGTTGCCGAGATATATGCAAAAGATCCGAACCGTTTTTTCGGTCGTTGGCCGTTTTCCGCGCGCAATGTTAAACCAATGGCGATCGTACCTCTTTTTTAAGACGCTGCCGACGACGTCCCCGTCGGCGGATGGCAACCAAATTTTGATACGATGGTTAGCCCCACCTAAATTTTGTGCCCACAAAATTTTACGCCGCTGCGCTGCACCGTTCCGGCGCTAGACACGCAAATAGCGATGACAGCTTTCGGCTGTGACCGACAACTTCAAATTCATAATATAGGGGGACTAGAATACAGGTTTGCGACCCATATCGTACTCCTACTCACCCAGCTCTACACCTACACTAACCCTACACAACCCCTCTTCTACACTTCCCATACACTGCCCCTACTTAACCCGCCTGTCCCAAGCCCTGCCACCACGTAACCTCAACCCCTACCCTACCCTACCCTACCCTACCCCTGCCCCAACCCCTGCCACTACTTAACCTCAGCCCTACCCTACACTACCCTACCTACCCTACCTACCCAACCCCACCCCACCCTACCCTACCCTACCCTACCCTACTCTATCATACCCTACATATACTATCCCATACCCTACCCATACTCTTTTCATACTCGACCGAAGCGGTGTTCCAAGTTTGAGTGCAATCGGCTTATTAGTTCTTGAGATATAAAAGCGGTCCCTACACGTGCGTACACGCTAGTTGAAACTCCAGATGACTTGCGCCAGCCACCTGTCTAAATGGTTCCCAACAGTGTGCAAAATTTGAGCGACATCGACCCAGCCGTTTGTTAGATGGAGAAGCGGACCCTTTCACCTCACGTGTACACGTGCAGTCGGTCCAACGCACCTGTAACACATGACCATGCATCGCCTGGTGAGTGGTGAGTGCCCTGCCTACCGACAATCCAAGTTTCAGGGGAATCGGCCCAATGACATCTAAGTTATTGCTGTTTCAAAGTTATGTTATTTGCTGTCGAGCGTTTATGCTGTTTTCGAATTCCCCTAGGGGAGAGGTGGATTGCGGCCTTGCTGTGCTGACCATTGTCAAAAATTCAAAGGCATATCGGCGATAAGCCATCGATCGGAATTTGTCGGAAAATACGTCTAACGTCACGTTCCGCCACCTCGTGAATCTATGTATAGCACACTCTTAGCAATTGCCGGCCGGCCGGATGCTATCTTTGGACAAAGGCGAGCGAAAAAGATCGACACTGACCGGTCGCGAACTCCCCGCCTCCGGATTTCCAGCCGGACACCCAATCCACTCGGCCACGCGGCCAGTGGACGAGCGGCGAGTATTACGCGTATTCAAAGCACACGATGGTATTTCCGTCATCCGGCCGCCGCGTTCAATGCCCGCCGCCGCTACGACGGAAAACGTGCGTCTAAAACGGTACAATCATTGCGCTGTTTCTTTGAGTCCTTGTTGACTTTTTGAAAATATTTTGGGTGTGTAGTGATCAGAAAAAAAATGCTCTTTCAAGCAATGGTAGATTTATAGCCATAGGTCTATGTTATCAGTACATTATGACGGTGTAAAGATGATCATACCGCCTAAACGTAAAACTTGCAATTTGTAAGCGCTTAATTATAAAGATGTGCGAGTGAATGGCCGAAAATCTATGTTTTCTGAACATGTCCGATCCTATTGTAGTCCGTGAACTGCATCCCGTGTCGATCAAATGCACCGTTTTCAAATGCCAATGCATTTCCTGAAAAGTATAAAAAACGGTCCATTTTTCAAGTTTATAGGCCGTTTCTTTGCGTGTGGTGAGTGTTTTACAAAACTATGTGTTGCATACGCTAGGTCTGTTTCCGCTCCATCGATCGGTGGTAACCCCGTGTCGCTGCGACCCTCCGTTGCCGAGATATATGCAAAAGATCCGAACCGTTTTTTCGGTCGTTGGCCGTTTTCCGCGCGCAATGTTAAACCAATGGCGATCGTACCTCTTTTTTAAGACGCTGCCGACGACGTCCCCGTCGGCGGATGGCAACCAAATTTTGATACGATGGTTAGCCCCACCTAAATTTTGTGCCCACAAAATTTTACGCCGCTGCGCTGCACCGTTCCGGCGCTAGACACGCAAATAGCGATGACAGCTTTCGGCTGTGACCGACAACTTCAAATTCATAATATAGGGGGACTAGATGGCATGTTTTGCGCTATAACTGTACGTTTTGATTAAATTGGTTTTACGGATGCATTATGCTGGGTTAAAAATCGTTTATTTGTATTATTTGGGTCCCTACCCATACCCTACCCTGCCCATATCCCACCCTGCCCATACCCCACCCTGCCCATACCCTACCCTGCCCATACCCTACTCTGCCCATACGCTGCTCATACCCTCCACATACTCTACCCTACCCTACTCATACCCTACTCATACTCGATTGAAGCTGTGTACCAAATTTGAGCGCAATAGGCCCAGCCGTTCCTTAGATATGGGACCGACCCCTCACGTGCGCACGTTCAGTCGGTCCACCGCACCTGTATCACATGACCATGCATCGCCTGGTGAGTGCCCTGCCCACCCACAGTTCAACTTTCAGCACAATCGGCCCAGTAGTGGCTGAGTTGTTGCAAGAACAAATTTACTTTATTTACTGTGAATCCCCTTGGCGAGCGGTGCCCTGCGCCGGTGTTCGTTGTCAAAGTTCAATGACCTGCCGGCTCTGCTGCTTTTCGTTCAGTTTTGGCAGCGAAGAAAATGAGCCAAGAGCACGTGCTCTCCGCTCGGCGCCAGCCGCGGCCCGTCATGCGGGAGAGATTCACGCGCTGACGGCGCACCCCTGGCCCGACCACCCCCAAATTTTAATACAAAGGTCGCATCAACCCACCGATTCGGCATGCCAAATTTCACGTTGCTACGCGGTACCGTTCCGGCGCAATAAGACACATAAGACATGACACACGGATGGATGGAGATTGGACGGACGACTTATAAATCATAATATAGACTAGAATACAGGTTTGCGACCCATATCGTACTCCTACTCACCCAGCTCTACACCTACACTAACCCTACACAACCCCTCTTCTACACTTCCCATACACTGCCCCTACTTAACCCGCCTGTCCCAAGCCCTGCCACCACGTAACCTCAACCCCTACCCTACCCTACCCTACCCTACCCCTGCCCCAACCCCTGCCACTACTTAACCTCAGCCCTACCCTACACTACCCTACCTACCCTACCTACCCAACCCCACCCCACCCTACCCTACCCTACCCTACCCTACTCTATCATACCCTACATATACTATCCCATACCCTACCCATACTCTTTTCATACTCGACCGAAGCGGTGTTCCAAGTTTGAGTGCAATCGGCTTATTAGTTCTTGAGATATAAAAGCGGTCCCTACACGTGCGTACACGCTAGTTGAAACTCCAGATGACTTGCGCCAGCCACCTGTCTAAATGGTTCCCAACAGTGTGCAAAATTTGAGCGACATCGACCCAGCCGTTTGTTAGATGGAGAAGCGGACCCTTTCACCTCACGTGTACACGTGCAGTCGGTCCAACGCACCTGTAACACATGACCATGCATCGCCTGGTGAGTGGTGAGTGCCCTGCCTACCGACAATCCAAGTTTCAGGGGAATCGGCCCAATGACATCTAAGTTATTGCTGTTTCAAAGTTATGTTATTTGCTGTCGAGCGTTTATGCTGTTTTCGAATTCCCCTAGGGGAGAGGTGGATTGCGGCCTTGCTGTGCTGACCATTGTCAAAAATTCAAAGGAATGTCGGCGATAAGCCATCGATCGGAATTTGTCGGAAAATACGTCTAACGTCACGTTCCGCCACCTCGTGAATCTATGTATAGCACACTCTTAGCAATTGCCGGCCGGCCGGATGCTATCTTTGGACAAAGGCGAGCGAAAAAGATCGACACTGACCGGTCGCGAACTCCCCGCCTCCGGATTTCCAGCCGGACACCCAATCCACTCGGCCACGCGGCCAGTGGACGAGCGGCGAGTATTACGCGTATTCAAAGCACACGATGGTATTTCCGTCATCCGGCCGCCGCGTTCAATGCCCGCCGCCGCTACGACGGAAAACGTGCGTCTAAAACGGTACAATCATTGCGCTGTTTCTTTGAGTCCTTGTTGACTTTTTGAAAATATTTTGGGTGTGTAGTGATCAGAAAAAAATGCTCTTTCAAGCAATGGTAGATTTATAGCCATAGGTCTATGTTATCAGTACATTATGACGGTGTAAAGATGATCATACCGCCTAAACGTAAAACTTGCAATTTGTAAGCGCTTAATTATAAAGATGTGCGAGTGAATGGCCGAAAATCTATGTTTTCTGAACATGTCCGATCCTATTGTAGTCCGTGAACTGCATCCCGTGTCGATCAAATGCACCGTTTTCAAATGCCAATGCATTTCCTGAAAAGTATAAAAAACGGTCCATTTTTCAAGTTTATAGGCCGTTTCTTTGCGTGTGGTGAGTGTTTTACAAAACTATGTGTTGCATACGCTAGGTCTGTTTCCGCTCCATCGATCGGTGGTAACCCCGTGTCGCTGCGACCCTCCGTTGCCGAGATATATGCAAAAGATCCGAACCGTTTTTTCGGTCGTTGGCCGTTTTCCGCGCGCAATGTTAAACCAATGGCGATCGTACCTCTTTTTTAAGACGCTGCCGACGACGTCCCCGTCGGCGGATGGCAACCAAATTTTGATACGATGGTTAGCCCCACCTAAATTTTGTGCCCACAAAATTTTACGCCGCTGCGCTGCACCGTTCCGGCGCTAGACACGCAAATAGCGATGACAGCTTTCGGCTGTGACCGACAACTTCAAATTCATAATATAGGGGGACTAGAATACAGGTTTGCGACCCATATCGTACTCCTACTCACCCAGCTCTACACCTACACTAACCCTACACAACCCCTCTTCTACACTTCCCATACACTGCCCCTACTTAACCCGCCTGTCCCAAGCCCTGCCACCACGTAACCTCAACCCCTACCCTACCCTACCCTACCCTACCCCTGCCCCAACCCCTGCCACTACTTAACCTCAGCCCTACCCTACACTACCCTACCTACCCTACCTACCCAACCCCACCCCACCCTACCCTACCCTACCCTACCCTACTCTATCATACCCTACATATACTATCCCATACCCTACCCATACTCTTTTCATACTCGACCGAAGCGGTGTTCCAAGTTTGAGTGCAATCGGCTTATTAGTTCTTGAGATATAAAAGCGGTCCCTACACGTGCGTACACGCTAGTTGAAACTCCAGATGACTTGCGCCAGCCACCTGTCTAAATGGTTCCCAACAGTGTGCAAAATTTGAGCGACATCGACCCAGCCGTTTGTTAGATGGAGAAGCGGACCCTTTCACCTCACGTGTACACGTGCAGTCGGTCCAACGCACCTGTAACACATGACCATGCATCGCCTGGTGAGTGGTGAGTGCCCTGCCTACCGACAATCCAAGTTTCAGGGGAATCGGCCCAATGACATCTAAGTTATTGCTGTTTCAAAGTTATGTTATTTGCTGTCGAGCGTTTATGCTGTTTTCGAATTCCCCTAGGGGAGAGGTGGATTGCGGCCTTGCTGTGCTGACCATTGTCAAAAATTCAAAGGCATATCGGCGATAAGCCATCGATCGGAATTTGTCGGAAAATACGTCTAACGTCACGTTCCGCCACCTCGTGAATCTATGTATAGCACACTCTTAGCAATTGCCGGCCGGCCGGATGCTATCTTTGGACAAAGGCGAGCGAAAAAGATCGACACTGACCGGTCGCGAACTCCCCGCCTCCGGATTTCCAGCCGGACACCCAATCCACTCGGCCACGCGGCCAGTGGACGAGCGGCGAGTATTACGCGTATTCAAAGCACACGATGGTATTTCCGTCATCCGGCCGCCGCGTTCAATGCCCGCCGCCGCTACGACGGAAAACGTGCGTCTAAAACGGTACAATCATTGCGCTGTTTCTTTGAGTCCTTGTTGACTTTTTGAAAATATTTTGGGTGTGTAGTGATCAGAAAAAAATGCTCTTTCAAGCAATGGTAGATTTATAGCCATAGGTCTATGTTATCAGTACATTATGACGGTGTAAAGATGATCATACCGCCTAAACGTAAAACTTGCAATTTGTAAGCGCTTAATTATAAAGATGTGCGAGTGAATGGCCGAAAATCTATGTTTTCTGAACATGTCCGATCCTATTGTAGTCCGTGAACTGCATCCCGTGTCGATCAAATGCACCGTTTTCAAATGCCAATGCATTTCCTGAAAAGTATAAAAAACGGTCCATTTTTCAAGTTTATAGGCCGTTTCTTTGCGTGTGGTGAGTGTTTTACAAAACTATGTGTTGCATACGCTAGGTCTGTTTCCGCTCCATCGATCGGTGGTAACCCCGTGTCGCTGCGACCCTCCGTTGCCGAGATATATGCAAAAGATCCGAACCGTTTTTTTCGGTCGTTGGCCGTTTTCCGCGCGCAATGTTAAACCAATGGCGATCGTACCTCTTTTTTAAGACGCTGCCGACGACGTCCCCGTCGGCGGATGGCAACCAAATTTTGATACGATGGTTAGCCCCACCTAAATTTTGTGCCCACAAAATTTTACGCCGCTGCGCTGCACCGTTCCGGCGCTAGACACGCAAATAGCGATGACAGCTTTCGGCTGTGACCGACAACTTCAAATTCATAATATAGGGGGACTAGAATACAGGTTTGCGACCCATATCGTACTCCTACTCACCCAGCTCTACACCTACACTAACCCTACACAACCCCTCTTCTACACTTCCCATACACTGCCCCTACTTAACCCGCCTGTCCCAAGCCCTGCCACCACGTAACCTCAACCCCTACCCTACCCTACCCTACCCTACCCCTGCCCCAACCCCTGCCACTACTTAACCTCAGCCCTACCCTACACTACCCTACCTACCCTACCTACCCAACCCCACCCCACCCTACCCTACCCTACCCTACCCTACTCTATCATACCCTACATATACTATCCCATACCCTACCCATACTCTTTTCATACTCGACCGAAGCGGTGTTCCAAGTTTGAGTGCAATCGGCTTATTAGTTCTTGAGATATAAAAGCGGTCCCTACACGTGCGTACACGCTAGTTGAAACTCCAGATGACTTGCGCCAGCCACCTGTCTAAATGGTTCCCAACAGTGTGCAAAATTTGAGCGACATCGACCCAGCCGTTTGTTAGATGGAGAAGCGGACCCTTTCACCTCACGTGTACACGTGCAGTCGGTCCAACGCACCTGTAACACATGACCATGCATCGCCTGGTGAGTGGTGAGTGCCCTGCCTACCGACAATCCAAGTTTCAGGGGAATCGGCCCAATGACATCTAAGTTATTGCTGTTTCAAAGTTATGTTATTTGCTGTCGAGCGTTTATGCTGTTTTCGAATTCCCCTAGGGGAGAGGTGGATTGCGGCCTTGCTGTGCTGACCATTGTCAAAAATTCAAAGGCATATCGGCGATAAGCCATCGATCGGAATTTGTCGGAAAATACGTCTAACGTCACGTTCCGCCACCTCGTGAATCTATGTATAGCACACTCTTAGCAATTGCCGGCCGGCCGGATGCTATCTTTGGACAAAGGCGAGCGAAAAAGATCGACACTGACCGGTCGCGAACTCCCCGCCTCCGGATTTCCAGCCGGACACCCAATCCACTCGGCCACGCGGCCAGTGGACGAGCGGCGAGTATTACGCGTATTCAAAGCACACGATGGTATTTCCGTCATCCGGCCGCCGCGTTCAATGCCCGCCGCCGCTACGACGGAAAACGTGCGTCTAAAACGGTACAATCATTGCGCTGTTTCTTTGAGTCCTTGTTGACTTTTTGAAAATATTTTGGGTGTGTAGTGATCAGAAAAAAATGCTCTTTCAAGCAATGGTAGATTTATAGCCATAGGTCTATGTTATCAGTACATTATGACGGTGTAAAGATGATCATACCGCCTAAACGTAAAACTTGCAATTTGTAAGCGCTTAATTATAAAGATGTGCGAGTGAATGGCCGAAAATCTATGTTTTCTGAACATGTCCGATCCTATTGTAGTCCGTGAACTGCATCCCGTGTCGATCAAATGCACCGTTTTCAAATGCCAATGCATTTCCTGAAAAGTATAAAAAACGGTCCATTTTTCAAGTTTATAGGCCGTTTCTTTGCGTGTGGTGAGTGTTTTACAAAACTATGTGTTGCATACGCTAGGTCTGTTTCCGCTCCATCGATCGGTGGTAACCCCGTGTCGCTGCGACCCTCCGTTGCCGAGATATATGCAAAAGATCCGAACCGTTTTTTCGGTCGTTGGCCGTTTTCCGCGCGCAATGTTAAACCAATGGCGATCGTACCTCTTTTTTAAGACGCTGCCGACGACGTCCCCGTCGGCGGATGGCAACCAAATTTTGATACGATGGTTAGCCCCACCTAAATTTTGTGCCCACAAAATTTTACGCCGCTGCGCTGCACCGTTCCGGCGCTAGACACGCAAATAGCGATGACAGCTTTCGGCTGTGACCGACAACTTCAAATTCATAATATAGGGGGACTAGAATACAGGTTTGCGACCCATATCGTACTCCTACTCACCCAGCTCTACACCTACACTAACCCTACACAACCCCTCTTCTACACTTCCCATACACTGCCCCTACTTAACCCGCCTGTCCCAAGCCCTGCCACCACGTAACCTCAACCCCTACCCTACCCTACCCTACCCTACCCCTGCCCCAACCCCTGCCACTACTTAACCTCAGCCCTACCCTACACTACCCTACCTACCCTACCTACCCAACCCCACCCCACCCTACCCTACCCTACCCTACCCTACTCTATCATACCCTACATATACTATCCCATACCCTACCCATACTCTTTTCATACTCGACCGAAGCGGTGTTCCAAGTTTGAGTGCAATCGGCTTATTAGTTCTTGAGATATAAAAGCGGTCCCTACACGTGCGTACACGCTAGTTGAAACTCCAGATGACTTGCGCCAGCCACCTGTCTAAATGGTTCCCAACAGTGTGCAAAATTTGAGCGACATCGACCCAGCCGTTTGTTAGATGGAGAAGCGGACCCTTTCACCTCACGTGTACACGTGCAGTCGGTCCAACGCACCTGTAACACATGACCATGCATCGCCTGGTGAGTGGTGAGTGCCCTGCCTACCGACAATCCAAGTTTCAGGGGAATCGGCCCAATGACATCTAAGTTATTGCTGTTTCAAAGTTATGTTATTTGCTGTCGAGCGTTTATGCTGTTTTCGAATTCCCCTAGGGGAGAGGTGGATTGCGGCCTTGCTGTGCTGACCATTGTCAAAAATTCAAAGGCATATCGGCGATAAGCCATCGATCGGAATTTGTCGGAAAATACGTCTAACGTCACGTTCCGCCACCTCGTGAATCTATGTATAGCACACTCTTAGCAATTGCCGGCCGGCCGGATGCTATCTTTGGACAAAGGCGAGCGAAAAAGATCGACACTGACCGGTCGCGAACTCCCCGCCTCCGGATTTCCAGCCGGACACCCAATCCACTCGGCCACGCGGCCAGTGGACGAGCGGCGAGTATTACGCGTATTCAAAGCACACGATGGTATTTCCGTCATCCGGCCGCCGCGTTCAATGCCCGCCGCCGCTACGACGGAAAACGTGCGTCTAAAACGGTACAATCATTGCGCTGTTTCTTTGAGTCCTTGTTGACTTTTTGAAAATATTTTGGGTGTGTAGTGATCAGAAAAAAATGCTCTTTCAAGCAATGGTAGATTTATAGCCATAGGTCTATGTTATCAGTACATTATGACGGTGTAAAGATGATCATACCGCCTAAACGTAAAACTTGCAATTTGTAAGCGCTTAATTATAAAGATGTGCGAGTGAATGGCCGAAAATCTATGTTTTCTGAACATGTCCGATCCTATTGTAGTCCGTGAACTGCATCCCGTGTCGATCAAATGCACCGTTTTCAAATGCCAATGCATTTCCTGAAAAGTATAAAAAACGGTCCATTTTTCAAGTTTATAGGCCGTTTCTTTGCGTGTGGTGAGTGTTTTACAAAACTATGTGTTGCATACGCTAGGTCTGTTTCCGCTCCATCGATCGGTGGTAACCCCGTGTCGCTGCGACCCTCCGTTGCCGAGATATATGCAAAAGATCCGAACCGTTTTTTCGGTCGTTGGCCGTTTTCCGCGCGCAATGTTAAACCAATGGCGATCGTACCTCTTTTTTAAGACGCTGCCGACGACGTCCCCGTCGGCGGATGGCAACCAAATTTTGATACGATGGTTAGCCCCACCTAAATTTTGTGCCCACAAAATTTTACGCCGCTGCGCTGCACCGTTCCGGCGCTAGACACGCAAATAGCGATGACAGCTTTCGGCTGTGACCGACAACTTCAAATTCATAATATAGGGGGACTAGAATACAGGTTTGCGACCCATATCGTACTCCTACTCACCCAGCTCTACACCTACACTAACCCTACACAACCCCTCTTCTACACTTCCCATACACTGCCCCTACTTAACCCGCCTGTCCCAAGCCCTGCCACCACGTAACCTCAACCCCTACCCTACCCTACCCTACCCTACCCCTGCCCCAACCCCTGCCACTACTTAACCTCAGCCCTACCCTACACTACCCTACCTACCCTACCTACCCAACCCCACCCCACCCTACCCTACCCTACCCTACCCTACTCTATCATACCCTACATATACTATCCCATACCCTACCCATACTCTTTTCATACTCGACCGAAGCGGTGTTCCAAGTTTGAGTGCAATCGGCTTATTAGTTCTTGAGATATAAAAGCGGTCCCTACACGTGCGTACACGCTAGTTGAAACTCCAGATGACTTGCGCCAGCCACCTGTCTAAATGGTTCCCAACAGTGTGCAAAATTTGAGCGACATCGACCCAGCCGTTTGTTAGATGGAGAAGCGGACCCTTTCACCTCACGTGTACACGTGCAGTCGGTCCAACGCACCTGTAACACATGACCATGCATCGCCTGGTGAGTGGTGAGTGCCCTGCCTACCGACAATCCAAGTTTCAGGGGAATCGGCCCAATGACATCTAAGTTATTGCTGTTTCAAAGTTATGTTATTTGCTGTCGAGCGTTTATGCTGTTTTCGAATTCCCCTAGGGGAGAGGTGGATTGCGGCCTTGCTGTGCTGACCATTGTCAAAAATTCAAAGGAATGTCGGCGATAAGCCATCGATCGGAATTTGTCGGAAAATACGTCTAACGTCACGTTCCGCCACCTCGTGAATCTATGTATAGCACACTCTTAGCAATTGCCGGCCGGCCGGATGCTATCTTTGGACAAAGGCGAGCGAAAAAGATCGACACTGACCGGTCGCGAACTCCCCGCCTCCGGATTTCCAGCCGGACACCCAATCCACTCGGCCACGCGGCCAGTGGACGAGCGGCGAGTATTACGCGTATTCAAAGCACACGATGGTATTTCCGTCATCCGGCCGCCGCGTTCAATGCCCGCCGCCGCTACGACGGAAAACGTGCGTCTAAAACGGTACAATCATTGCGCTGTTTCTTTGAGTCCTTGTTGACTTTTTGAAAATATTTTGGGTGTGTAGTGATCAGAAAAAAATGCTCTTTCAAGCAATGGTAGATTTATAGCCATAGGTCTATGTTATCAGTACATTATGACGGTGTAAAGATGATCATACCGCCTAAACGTAAAACTTGCAATTTGTAAGCGCTTAATTATAAAGATGTGCGAGTGAATGGCCGAAAATCTATGTTTTCTGAACATGTCCGATCCTATTGTAGTCCGTGAACTGCATCCCGTGTCGATCAAATGCACCGTTTTCAAATGCCAATGCATTTCCTGAAAAGTAAAAAAAACGGTCCATTTTTCAAGTTTATAGGCCGTTTCTTTGCGTGTGGTGAGTGTTTTACAAAACTATGTGTTGCATACGCTAGGTCTGTTTCCGCTCCATCGATCGGTGGTAACCCCGTGTCGCTGCGACCCTCCGTTGCCGAGATATATGCAAAAGATCCGAACCGTTTTTTCGGTCGTTGGCCGTTTTCCGCGCGCAATGTTAAACCAATGGCGATCGTACCTCTTTTTTAAGACGCTGCCGACGACGTCCCCGTCGGCGGATGGCAACCAAATTTTGATACGATGGTTAGCCCCACCTAAATTTTGTGCCCACAAAATTTTACGCCGCTGCGCTGCACCGTTCCGGCGCTAGACACGCAAATAGCGATGACAGCTTTCGGCTGTGACCGACAACTTCAAATTCATAATATAGGGGGACTAGAATACAGGTTTGCGACCCATATCGTACTCCTACTCACCCAGCTCTACACCTACACTAACCCTACACAACCCCTCTTCTACACTTCCCATACACTGCCCCTACTTAACCCGCCTGTCCCAAGCCCTGCCACCACGTAACCTCAACCCCTACCCTACCCTACCCTACCCTACCCCTGCCCCAACCCCTGCCACTACTTAACCTCAGCCCTACCCTACACTACCCTACCTACCCTACCTACCCAACCCCACCCCACCCTACCCTACCCTACCCTACCCTACTCTATCATACCCTACATATACTATCCCATACCCTACCCATACTCTTTTCATACTCGACCGAAGCGGTGTTCCAAGTTTGAGTGCAATCGGCTTATTAGTTCTTGAGATATAAAAGCGGTCCCTACACGTGCGTACACGCTAGTTGAAACTCCAGATGACTTGCGCCAGCCACCTGTCTAAATGGTTCCCAACAGTGTGCAAAATTTGAGCGACATCGACCCAGCCGTTTGTTAGATGGAGAAGCGGACCCTTTCACCTCACGTGTACACGTGCAGTCGGTCCAACGCACCTGTAACACATGACCATGCATCGCCTGGTGAGTGGTGAGTGCCCTGCCTACCGACAATCCAAGTTTCAGGGGAATCGGCCCAATGACATCTAAGTTATTGCTGTTTCAAAGTTATGTTATTTGCTGTCGAGCGTTTATGCTGTTTTCGAATTCCCCTAGGGGAGAGGTGGATTGCGGCCTTGCTGTGCTGACCATTGTCAAAAATTCAAAGGCATATCGGCGATAAGCCATCGATCGGAATTTGTCGGAAAATACGTCTAACGTCACGTTCCGCCACCTCGTGAATCTATGTATAGCACACTCTTAGCAATTGCCGGCCGGCCGGATGCTATCTTTGGACAAAGGCGAGCGAAAAAGATCGACACTGACCGGTCGCGAACTCCCCGCCTCCGGATTTCCAGCCGGACACCCAATCCACTCGGCCACGCGGCCAGTGGACGAGCGGCGAGTATTACGCGTATTCAAAGCACACGATGGTATTTCCGTCATCCGGCCGCCGCGTTCAATGCCCGCCGCCGCTACGACGGAAAACGTGCGTCTAAAACGGTACAATCATTGCGCTGTTTCTTTGAGTCCTTGTTGACTTTTTGAAAATATTTTGGGTGTGTAGTGATCAGAAAAAAATGCTCTTTCAAGCAATGGTAGATTTATAGCCATAGGTCTATGTTATCAGTACATTATGACGGTGTAAAGATGATCATACCGCCTAAACGTAAAACTTGCAATTTGTAAGCGCTTAATTATAAAGATGTGCGAGTGAATGGCCGAAAATCTATGTTTTCTGAACATGTCCGATCCTATTGTAGTCCGTGAACTGCATCCCGTGTCGATCAAATGCACCGTTTTCAAATGCCAATGCATTTCCTGAAAAGTATAAAAAACGGTCCATTTTTCAAGTTTATAGGCCGTTTCTTTGCGTGTGGTGAGTGTTTTACAAAACTATGTGTTGCATACGCTAGGTCTGTTTCCGCTCCATCGATCGGTGGTAACCCCGTGTCGCTGCGACCCTCCGTTGCCGAGATATATGCAAAAGATCCGAACCGTTTTTTCGGTCGTTGGCCGTTTTCCGCGCGCAATGTTAAACCAATGGCGATCGTACCTCTTTTTTAAGACGCTGCCGACGACGTCCCCGTCGGCGGATGGCAACCAAATTTTGATACGATGGTTAGCCCCACCTAAATTTTGTGCCCACAAAATTTTACGCCGCTGCGCTGCACCGTTCCGGCGCTAGACACGCAAATAGCGATGACAGCTTTCGGCTGTGACCGACAACTTCAAATTCATAATATAGGGGGACTAGAATACAGGTTTACGCGATAACTGTACGTTTGAATAGATATTGTTGATGGGGCCATTAGTTTGGTTTGTATGTTTATATAATTAGGGTTGAGTTTGATAGTTACTTTATTTAATTGTATAGTAGGTAGGTAGGGCTTTTCGAGGAGCACTACGGATCCAAAAGTTTGGACATTGAATTATCTAAAAAAAAAACACGCCCGCCCGCCGCCAACCGCAAACGCCGCACAAATAAAAAACGACCGCCTCCAACCGCAAAAAACACCGCAAACGCCGCAAAAAATAAAAACCGCCCGCATCGCGCGCCCGCCCGCCGCCAACCGCAGACGCCGCAAAAATCAAAACCGCCCGCCAAACGCCTCGAAAAAACGGCCGCTCGCCGCCAAACGCTAAAACCGCAAAATGCGCCAAAGGCACGCCCGAAATGCCGACGCAAACGTCGCAAAAAAATAAACAATCGCCCGCCCAACGCAAAAAAACGCAAAAACGCCTAAAAAACGTCCGCATCGCACGCACGCTAACCGCCAACCGAAAACGCCTAAAAATCGCCCGCCCGCCACCAAACGCAAACACCGCAAAAAAGCGCCCGCTCACCCCAAACGCAAACACCGTATAAAGGAAACAAAAAATCGCCCTCCCAACGCAAACCGCAAAAAAAAAACGCAAAAACACCGCAAACAAATCAAAACCGCTCGCATCGCCCGCCCGCCCGCCGCCTAACACAAACACCGCCGCAAAAAACCGCCCGCATCGCAAGCCTGCCCGCAGCCAACCGCAAAAAAAACGGCCGCCCGCCGACAAACGCAAACACCGCAAAAAACGAAAACACCGCCGCAAAAAACCGCCCGCATCGCACGCCTGCCCGCCGCCAACCGCAAAAGGCCGCAAACGCCGCAACAAAGGAAATCGCCCGCATCGCACGCCCATCCGCCGCCAATCGGAAAAGCCGCAAAAAGCCCTACCCTACCCTACCAATATACATACCCTAACCATACCCTAGTCCTACCCATACCCTACCCATACCCTACCCTACGATTACCTTATACTCTACCATACCCAACTTAACCCTTCCATACCCAGCTTTACCCTACCCTACCCAAACGGCAAACCTGCCTCTACCCTATACCTTAACATACCCATAGTTTACCCTACCCTACCCATACCCAAAACTACCTCTATCCCATACACTACCCTACTCATGCAATACCCTATCCTACCCTACCCATACGTACCCTACCCTACCCTACCCTACCCTACCCTATCCAAAGCCTACCCTACCCTTCCCATACCGTACCCTACCTATACCGGCATACTCATGCACTACTCATACTTGACCGAGGGGTTTTACCAAATTTGAGTGCTATCTTCCTACCTGTTCTTGAGATATATAAATGAGCCCCTGCACGTGCGCACGCGCTTACTGAGACTCCAGATGACTTATGTGAGCCACCTGTCTAAATTGTCACTAACAGTGTACAAAAATTGAGTGAAATAGACCCAGGGATTCATCAGATGTAGAAGCAGACCCCCTCACGCGTGCACGTGCATGAGTCCACCCCACCTGTGACACATGACCCTACATCGCTTGGTGAGTGCCCTGCCTGCCGACAGTCCAAGTTTCAGCGCAATCGGCCCAGAAACGGCTGAGTTATATGCAAGTACAATTTTCAAGGGTTTGGCGATATCCCTAAGCGGGCGGTGCCTTACAGCCTATGCCGTGCTGACTGATGGTCAAATGTTTAGACATGCCGGCTATAAGCCATCGATCGGATTTCATCGGAAAATATGTCTAACGTTAACAAAACACGGTGGCATGCCTGAGTCATTTTCACGGAAGTTTATTGACTTTTTGATAATATTTTGGGTGGATATTGGTCACAAAAGAATGCGCTATCCGAATATGTGTGTTTCATGGCCAATTTTCAACGTTTTCAATACGTTATCGTGTTGTAAAGACAGCGCACTCTGCGCGCATCAAAGTTTCAAATGAATTTTACATTATTAAGGAAATGGTAGACATAATCACTTTTTGTTTACCATCATCCATTTTCTCATATATTTACCTAAAAAATGGTACCACACCGATTTCATTCGGTCAAACCGTTTTCAAACGGCACCGATTTTTCCTCCACGAGGCACGAAATCGGTCATTTTTTCACAACAATTGGTCCTGATTTGCACGTGCTGTGCCCAACGTTATAAAACTATATCAATACGGTAGCTTTATCTCTCCTCTATCGATCGGTGGCAACCGCGTGTCGCTGTGGCAACCGGTCGTCAAGATATAGGCCCGGAGAGGAGCAGGCGTCGGAGCGATTTCCGCCGATGTCGCCGTTTTTCGCGCCCCGTGTTAAACCAATGGCGAGCGTGCCTCGTGCTCGCGACCCTGCCAGAGACGCACCCTTGGTCGGATCGCACCCAGATTTTAATACGATCGTTCGATTTGACCGCGCTTGTCGACTGCCAAATTTCACGCTCCTACATGGCGCCGTTCCGGCGCAAGACACCCAGATGTGGATGACACTTTTCGTCTGTTACAGACCGACAACTTCTCTTTTATAATATATCCGACTAGAATACAGGTTTACGCGATAACTGTACGTTTGGATAGATATTGTTGATGGGGCCATTAGTTTGGTTGTCAAAACTTTTATTTATATATAAGTAGGGTTGAGTTTGATAGTTACTTTATTTAATTGTATAGTAAGTAGGCATCGCTTTTCGAGGAGCACTACGGACCCAAAAATTGGACTTTGAATTATTAAAAAAACACGCCCGCCCGCCGCCAACCGCAAATGCCGCAAAAATAAAAAACGATCACCTCCAACCGCAAACAACACCGCAAACGCCGCAAAAAATAAAAACCGCCCGCATCGCGCGCTCGCCCGCCGCCAACCGCAAACGCCGCAAAAAATGAAAACCGCCCGCCGCCAACCGCAAACGCCTAGAAAAACGGCCGCCCGCCGCCAAACGCTAAAACCGCAAAATGCGCCAAACGCACGCCCGAAATGCCGACGCAAGCGGCGCAAAAAATAAACAATCGCTCGCCCAACGAAAAAAAAAAACGGAAAAACACCGAAAAAAATAAACCGTCCGCATCGCACGCACGCTAACCGCCAACCGAAAACGCCTAAAAATCGCCCGCCCGCCACTAAACGCAAACACCGCAAAAAAAACGCCCGCTCGCCCCAAACGCAAACACCGCAAAAAGGAAACAAAAAAGCGCCCGCCCGCCCCCAAACGCAAAACGCGCAAAACGCACGCCCGATACGCCAACACAAACGTCGCAATAAATTAAAACAAATGATGAGTCTCCCGCCCGCCGCAAACCGCAAAAAAAACTCAAAAACGCCGCAAAAATTCAAAAACGCCCGCATCGCTTGCCCGCCCGCCGCCAAACACAACCGCAAAAACGCAAACACCGCCGCAAAAAAACGCCCGCATCGCACGCCTGCCCGCTGCCAACCGCAAAACACCGCAAAAAACGGCCGCGTGCCGACAAACGCAAACACCGCAAAACGCAAACACCGCCGCAAAAAACGCCCGCATCGCATGCCCACCTGTCTTAATTGTCGCTAACAGTGTACACAATTTGATAGAAATCGACCCAGCCGTTCTTGAGATGTAGAAAGGGACCCCCTCACGTGCGCACGTGCATGGGTCCACCCCTCCTGTGACACATAACCCTGCATCGCTTGATGAGTGCCCTGCCTGCCGACAGTCCAAGTTTCAGCGCAATCGGCCCAGAAACGGCTGAGTTATATGCAAGTACAATTTTCATGGGTTTGGCGATATCCCTAAGCGGGCGGTGCCTTGCAGCCAATGCCGTGCTGACTGATTGGCAAAAGTTTAATGACATGCCGGCTATAAGCCATCGATTGGATTTCATCGGAAAATATTTCTAACGTTAACAAAACACGATGGTATGCCTGAGTCGTTTTCACGGAAGTTTATTGACTTTTTGATAATAATTTGGGTGGATATTGATCAGAAAAGAATGCGCTATCCGAATATGTGTGTTTTATGGTCAATTTTCAACGTTTTCAATGCGATATCGTGTTGTAAAGGACAGCGCACTCGGCGCACATCAAACTTTCAAATGAATTTTACATTATTAAGGAAATGGTAGACATAATCACTTTTTCTTTTTATTCATTGCATCACACGTGCAATTACCTAAAAAATGGTACCACACCGATTTCATTCGGCCAAACCGTTTTCAAACGGCACCGATTTTTCCTCCACGAGGCACGAAATCGGCTATTTTTTCACAACAATGGGTCCTGATGTGCACGTGACGCGCCCAACGTTATAAGACCATAACAATACGCTAGCTTTAGCTCTCCTCTATCGATCGGTGGCAACCGCGTGTCGCTGTGACAACTGGTCGTCAAGATATAGGCCCGGAAAGGGACACGCGTCGGACCGATTTCGGCCGATGTCGCCGTTTTTCGCGCCCCGTGTTAAACCAATGGCGAGCGTGCCTCGTGCTCGCGACGCCGCCAGAGACGCACCCCTGGTCGGATCGCACCCAGATTTTGATACGATCGTTCGATTTGACCACGCTTGGTGCCTGCCAAATTTCACGCTCCTACATGGCGCCGTTCCGGCGCAAGACACCCAGATGTGGATGACACTTTTCGTTTGTGACACACGGACAACTTCTCTTTTATAATATATCCGACTAGAATACAGGTTTACGCGATAACTGTACGTTTGGATAGATATTGTTGATGGGGCCATTAGTTTGTTGTCAAAACTTGAATGTTTATATCAGTAGGGTTGTGTTTGATAGTTGCTTTATTTAATTGTATAGTAGGTAGGTATGTCTTTTCGAGGAGCACTACGGATCCAAAAGTTTGGACATTGAACTATTAGAAAAACGACACGCCCTCCCGCCGCCAACCGCAAACGCCGCAAAAATGAAAAAACGACCGCCTCCAATCGCAAACAACACCGCAAACGCCGCAAAAAATAAAACCGCCAGCATCGCGCGCCCGCCCGCCGCCAACCGCAAACGGCGCAAAAATGAAAACCGCCCGCATCACACGCCCGCCCGCCGCCAACCGCAAACGCCTCGAAAAAACGGCCGCTCGCCGCCAAACGCTAAAACCGCAAACGCCGCAAAAAATGAAAACCGCCCGCATCGCCCGCCCGACCGCCGCCAACCGCAAACGCCCCGAAAAATGAAAACCGCCCGCATCGCGCGCCCGCCCGCCACCAACCACAAACGCCGCAAAAAATGAAAACCGCCCGCATCGCCCGCCCGACCGCCGCCAACCGCAAACGCCTCGAAAAATGAAAACCGCCCGCATCGTGCGCCCGCCCGCCCGCCGCCAACCGCAAACGCCACAAAAATGAAAATCGCCCGCCTCCAACCACAAACAACACCACAAACGCCGCAAAAAAATAAAAAACCGCCCGCATCGCGCGCCCGCCCGCCACCAACCGCAAACGGCGCAAAAATGAAAACCGCCCGCATCGCACGCCCGCCCGCCGCCAACCGCAAACGCCTCGAAAAAACGGCCGCCGCTGCTAAACGCTAAAACCGCAAAATACGCCAAAGGCACGCCCGCAATGCCGAAGCAAACATCGCAAAAAATAAACAATCGCCCGCCCAACGCAAAAAAAAACGCAAAAACGCCTAAAAAACGTCCGCATCGCACGCACGCTAACCGCCAACCGAAAACACCTAAAAATCGCCCGCCCGCCACCAAACGCAAACACCGCCAAAAACGCCCGCTCGCCCCAAACGCAAACACCGTAAAAAGGAAACAAAAAAGCGCCCGCAAAACGCACGCCCGAAACGCCAACGCAAAGGTCGCAATGAATTAAAACAAATAAAAAATCGCCCACCCGCCGCAAACCGCAAAAAAACGCAAAAACGCCGCAAACAAATCAAAACCGCCCGCATCGCCCGCCCGCCCGCCGCTAAACACAAACACCGCCGCAAAAAACCACCCGCATCGCACGCCTGCCCGCTGCCAACCGCAAAACGCTGCAAAAAAAACGGCCGCCCGCCGACGAACGCAAACACCGCAAAAACGCAAACACCGCCGCAAAAAACCGCCCGCATCGCACGCCTGCCCGCCGCCAACCGCAAAACGCCGCAAACGCCGCAACAAAGGAAACCGCCCGCATCGCACGCCCATCCGCCGCCAATCGGAAAAACCGCAAAAGGTCCTACCCTACCCTACCAATATACATACCCTACCCATACCCTATTCCTACCCAAACCCTACCCTTCCCATACCGTACCCTACCTATACCCGGCATACTCATGCCCTACTCATACTTGACCAAGGAGTTTCACCAAATTTGAGTGCTGTCGTCCTACCGGTTCTTGAGATATATAAATGGGCCCCTGCACGTGCGCACGAGCTTACTGAGACTCCAGATGACTTATGTAAGCCACCTGTCTAAATTGTCACTAACAGTGTACAAAATGTGAGTGAAATCGGCCCAGCCGTTCTTGAGATGTAGAAAGGGACCCCACACGTGCGCACGTGCATGAGTCTACCCCACCTGTGACACATGACCCTACATCGCTTGGTGAGTGGCCTGCCTGCCGACAGTCCAAGTTTCAGCGCAATCGGCACAGAAACGGCTGAGTTATATGCAAGTACAATTTTCAAGGGTTTGCGATATCCCTAAGCGGGCGGTGCCTTGTAGCCTATGCCGTGCTGACTGATAGTCAAATGTTTAATGACAGCCGGCTGTAAGCCATCGATCGGATTTCATCGAAAAATATGTCTAACGTTAACAAAACACGGTGGTATGCCTGAGTCATTTTTACGGAAGTTTATTGACTATTTGATAATGTTTTGGGTGGATATTGCTGAGAAAAGAATGCGCTATCCGAATATGTGTGTTTCATGGTCAATTTTCAACGTTTTCGATACGTTATGATGTTGTAAAGGACAGCGCACCCGGCGTGCATCAAACTTTCAAATGAATCTTTCGTTATTAAGGAAGTGGTAGTAACAATCACTTTTTCTTTTCATTCATTGCATCACACGTGCAATTACCTAAAAAATGGTACCGAACCGATTTCATTCGGCCAAACCGTTTTCAAAGGGCACCGATTTTTCCTCCACGAGGCACGAAATCGGCCATTTTTCACAGCAATTGGTCCTGATGTGCACGTGACGCGCCCAACGTTATAAGACCATAACAATACGCTAGCTTTAGCTCTCCTCTATCGATCGGTGGCAACCGCGTTTCACTGTGACCATCGGTCGTCAAGATATAGGCCCGTAAAGGGACACGCGTCGCACCGATTTCGGCCGAAGGCGCCGTTTTTCGCGCCCCGTGTTAAACCAATGGCGAGCGTGCCTCGTGCTCGCGACGCCGCCAGAGACGCACCCTTGGTCGGATCGCGCCCAAATTTTAATACCATCGTTCGATTTGACCACGCTTGGTGCCTGCCAAATTTCACGCCCCTACATGGCGCCGTTCCGGCGCAAGACACCCAGATGTGGATGACACTTTTCGTTTGTGACACACGTACAGACCGACAACTTCTCTTTTATAATATATCCGACTAGAATACAGGTTTACGCGATAACTGTACGTTTGGATAGATATTGTTGATGGGGCCATTAGTTTGGTTGTCAAAACTTTTATTTATATATAAGTAGGGTTGAGTTTGATAGTTACTTTATTTAATTGTATAGTAAGTAGGCATCGCTTTTCGAGGAGCACTACGGACCCAAAAATTGGACTTTGAATTATTAAAAAAACACGCCCGCCCGCCGCCAACCGCAAATGCCGCAAAAATAAAAAACGATCACCTCCAACCGCAAACAACACCGCAAACGCCGCAAAAAATAAAAACCGCCCGCATCGCGCGCTCGCCCGCCGCCAACCGCAAACGCCGCAAAAAATGAAAACCGCCCGCCGCCAACCGCAAACGCCTAGAAAAACGGCCGCCCGCCGCCAAACGCTAAAACCGCAAAATGCGCCAAACGCACGCCCGAAATGCCGACGCAAGCGGCGCAAAAAATAAACAATCGCTCGCCCAACGAAAAAAAAAACGGAAAAACACCGAAAAAAATAAACCGTCCGCATCGCACGCACGCTAACCGCCAACCGAAAACGCCTAAAAATCGCCCGCCCGCCACTAAACGCAAACACCGCAAAAAAACGCCCGCTCGCCCCAAACGCAAACACCGCAAAAAGGAAACAAAAAAGCGCCCGCCCGCCCCCAAACGCAAAACGCGCAAAACGCACGCCCGATACGCCAACACAAACGTCGCAATAAATTAAAACAAATGATGAGTCTCCCGCCCGCCGCAAACCGCAAAAAAAACTCAAAAACGCCGCAAAAATTCAAAAACGCCCGCATCGCTTGCCCGCCCGCCGCCAAACACAACCGCAAAAACGCAAACACCGCCGCAAAAAACCGCCCGCATCGCACGCCTGCCCGCTGCCAACCGCAAAACACCGCAAAAAACGGCCGCGTGCCGACAAACGCAAACACCGCAAAACGCAAACACCGCCGCAAAAAACGCCCGCATCGCATGCCCACCTGTCTTAATTGTCGCTAACAGTGTACACAATTTGATAGAAATCGACCCAGCCGTTCTTGAGATGTAGAAAGGGACCCCCTCACGTGCGCACGTGCATGGGTCCACCCCTCCTGTGACACATAACCCTGCATCGCTTGATGAGTGCCCTGCCTGCCGACAGTCCAAGTTTCAGCGCAATCGGCCCAGAAACGGCTGAGTTATATGCAAGTACAATTTTCATGGGTTTGGCGATATCCCTAAGCGGGCGGTGCCTTGCAGCCAATGCCGTGCTGACTGATTGGCAAAAGTTTAATGACATGCCGGCTATAAGCCATCGATTGGATTTCATCGGAAAATATTTCTAACGTTAACAAAACACGATGGTATGCCTGAGTCGTTTTCACGGAAGTTTATTGACTTTTTGATAATAATTTGGGTGGATATTGATCAGAAAAGAATGCGCTATCCGAATATGTGTGTTTTATGGTCAATTTTCAACGTTTTCAATGCGATATCGTGTTGTAAAGGACAGCGCACTCGGCGCACATCAAACTTTCAAATGAATTTTACATTATTAAGGAAATGGTAGACATAATCACTTTTTCTTTTTATTCATTGCATCACACGTGCAATTACCTAAAAAATGGTACCACACCGATTTCATTCGGCCAAACCGTTTTCAAACGGCACCGATTTTTCCTCCACGAGGCACGAAATCGGCTATTTTTTCACAACAATGGGTCCTGATGTGCACGTGACGCGCCCAACGTTATAAGACCATAACAATACGCTAGCTTTAGCTCTCCTCTATCGATCGGTGGCAACCGCGTGTCGCTGTGACAACTGGTCGTCAAGATATAGGCCCGGAAAGGGACACGCGTCGGACCGATTTCGGCCGATGTCGCCGTTTTTCGCGCCCCGTGTTAAACCAATGGCGAGCGTGCCTCGTGCTCGCGACGCCGCCAGAGACGCACCCCTGGTCGGATCGCACCCAGATTTTGATACGATCGTTCGATTTGACCACGCTTGGTGCCTGCCAAATTTCACGCTCCTACATGGCGCCGTTCCGGCGCAAGACACCCAGATGTGGATGACACTTTTCGTTTGTGACACACGGACAACTTCTCTTTTATAATATATCCGACTAGAATACAGGTTTACGCGATAACTGTACGTTTGGATAGATATTGTTGATGGGGCCATTAGTTTGGTTGTCAAAACTTTTATTTATATATAAGTAGGGTTGAGTTTGATAGTTACTTTATTTAATTGTATAGTAAGTAGGCATCGCTTTTCGAGGAGCACTACGGACCCAAAAATTGGACTTTGAATTATTAAAAAAACACGCCTGCCCGCTGCCAACCGCAAATGCCGCAAAAATAAAAAACGATCACCTCCAACCGCAAACAACACCGCAAACGCCGCAAAAAATAAAAACCGCCCGCATCGCGCGCTCGCCCGCCGCCAACCGCAAACGCCGCAAAAAATGAAAACCGCCCGCCGCCAACCGCAAACGCCTAGAAAAACGGCCGCCCGCCGCCAAACGCTAAAACCGCAAAATGCGCCAAACGCACGCCCGAAATGCCGACGCAAGCGGCGCAAAAAATAAACAATCGCTCGCCCAACGAAAAAAAAAAAACCGGAAAAACGCCGAAAAAAATAAACCGTCCGCATCGCACGCACGCTAACCGCCAACCGAAAACGCCTAAAAATCGCCCGCCCGCCACTAAACGCAAACACCGCAAAAAAACGCCCGCTCGCCCCAAACGCAAACACCGCAAAAAGGAAACAAAAAAGCGCCCGCCCGCCCCCAAACGCAAAACGCGCAAAACGCACGCCCGATACGCCAACACAAACGTCGCAATAAATTAAAACAAATAATGAGTCTCCCGCCCGCCGCAAACCGCAAAAAAAACTCAAAAACGCCGCAAAAATTCAAAAACGCCCGCATCGCTTGCCCGCCCGCCGCCAAACACAACCGCAAAAACGCAAACACCGCCGCAAAAAACCGCCCGCATCGCACGCCTGCCCGCAGCCAACCGCAAAACACCGCAAAAAACGGCCGCGTGCCGACAAACGCAAACACCGCAAAACGCAAACACCGCCGCAAAAAACGCCCGCATCGCATGCCCACCTGTCTTAATTGTCGCTAACAGTGTACACAATTTGATAGAAATCGACCCAGCCGTTTTTGAGATGTAGAAAGGGACCCCCTCACGTGCGCACGTGCATGGGTCCACCCCTCCTGTGACACATAACCCTGCATCGCTTGATGAGTGCCCTGCCTGCCGACAGTCCAAGTTTCAGCGCAATCGGCCCAGAAACGGCTGAGTTATATGCAAGTACAATTTTCATGGGTTTGGCGATATCCCTAAGCGGGCGGTGCCTTGCAGCCAATGCCGTGCTGACTGATTGGCAAAAGTTTAATGACATGCCGGCTATAAGCCATCGATTGGATTTCATCGGAAAATAGTTCTAACGTTAACAAAACACGATGGTATGCCTGAGTCGTTTTCACGGAAGTTTATTGACTTTTTGATAATAATTTGGGTGGATATTGATCAGAAAAGAATGCGCTATCCGAATATGTGTGTTTTATGGTCAATTTTCAACGTTTTCAATGCGATATCGTGTTGTAAAGGACAGCGCACTCGGCGCACATCAAACTTTCAAATGAATTTTACATTATTAAGGAAATGGTAGACATAATCACTTTTTCTTTTTATTCATTGCATCACACGTGCAATTACCTAAAAAATGGTACCACACCGATTTCATTCGGCCAAACCGTTTTCAAACGGCACCGATTTTTCCTCCACGAGGCACGAAATCGGCTATTTTTTCACAACAATGGGTCCTGATGTGCACGTGACGCGCCCAACGTTATAAGACCATAACAATACGCTAGCTTTAGCTCTCCTCTATCGATCGGTGGCAACCGCGTGTCGCTGTGACAACTGGTCGTCAAGATATAGGCCCGGAAAGGAGCACGCGTCGGACCGATTTTGGCCAATATCACCATTTTTCGCGCCCCGTGTTAAACCAATGGCGAGCGTGCCTCGTGCTCGCGACGCCGCCAGAGACGCACCCCTGGTCGGATTGCGCCCAAATTTTGATACGATCGTTCGATTTGACCGCGCTTGTCGACTGCTAAATTTCACGCTCCTACATGGCGCCGTTCCGGCGCAAGACACCCAGATGTCGATGACACTTTTCGTTTGTGACACACAGACCGACAACTTCTCTTTTATAATATATCCGACTAGAATACAGGTTTACGCGATAACTGTGTAGATTCGAGATATATGTTTAAGGGGATTATTAGTTTGGTTATTAAAACTTGTATGTTCATGTCAGTAGGGTTAAGTTTGTTTGTTACTTTATTTAATTGTATAGTAGGTAGCCATGGCTTTTCGAGGAGCACTACGGATCCAAAAGTTTGGACATTGAATTACTTTAAAAAACACGCCCGCCCGCCGCCAACCGCAAACGCCGCACAAATAAAAAACGACCGCCTCCAACCGCAAAAAAACACCGCAAACGCCGCAAAAAATAAAACCGCCCGCATTGCGCGCCCGCCCGCCGCCAACCGCAAACGCCGCAAAAATGAAAACCGCCCGCATCGCACGCCCGCCCGCCGCCAACCGCAAACGCCTCGAAAAAAACGGCCGCTCGCCGCCAAACGCTAAAACCGCAAAATGCGCCAAAGGCACGCCCGAAATGCCGACGCAAACCTCGCAAAAAATAAACAATCGCCCGCCCAACGCAAAAAAAAATGCAAAAACGCCTAAAAACATGTCCGCATCGCACGCACGCTAACCGCCAACCGAAAACGCCTAAAAATCGCCCGCCCGCCACCAAACGCAAACACCGCAAAAAAGCGCCCGCTCGCCCCAAACGCAAACACCGTAAAAAGGAAACAAAAACTCGCCCGCCCGCCGCAAACCGCAAAAAAACGCAAAAACACCGCAAACAAATCAAAACCGCTCGCATCGCCCGCCCGCCCGCCGCCAAACACAAACACCGCCGCAAAAAAAACGCCCGCATCGCACGCCTGCCCGCCGCCAACCGCAAAACGCCGCAAAAAACGGCCGCCAGCCGACAAAGGCAAACAACGCAAAAACGAAAACACCGCCGCAAAAAACCGCCCGCATCGCACGCCTGCCCGCCGCCAACCGCAAAAGGCCGCAAACGCCGCAACAAAGGAAACCACCCGCATCGCACGCCCATCCGTCGCCAATCGGAAAAGCCGCAAAAGGCCCTACCCTACCCTACCAATATACATACCCTACCCATACCCTAGTCCTACCCATACCCTACCCATACCCTAGTCATACCCATACCCTACCCAAACCCCATACGTTTACCTTATACCCTACCATACCCAACTTTACTTTACCATACCCAACTACCCTTCCCTACCCAAACGGCAAACCTACCTCTATCCTATACCTCACCATACCCATACTTTACCCTACCCTACCCATACCCAAAACTAACTCCATCCTATACACTACCCTACACATACAATACCCTACTCTACCCTACCAATACGTACCCTACCCTACCCTACCCTACCCTACCATACCAAAGCTTACCTTACCCATACCCTACCCTTCCGATACCGTATCCTACCTATAGCCGGCATACTCATGCCCTACTCATACTTGACCGAGGGGTTATACCAAATTTGAGTGCTATCGTCCTACCTGGTCTTGATATATGTAAATGGGCCCCTGCACGTGCGCACGCGCTTACTGAGACTCCAGATGACTTATGTGAGCCACCTGTCTAAATTGTCCCTAACAGTGTACACAATTTGAGTGAAATCGAGTGAAATCGGTAGAAGCAGACCCCCTCTCGTGCGCACGTGCATGAGTCCACCCCACCAGTGACACATGGTCCTACATCGCTTGGTGAGTGCCCTGCCTGCCGACAGTCCAAGTTTCAGCGCAATCGGCCCAGAAACGGCTGAGTTATATGCCAGCACAATTTTCAAGAGTTTGCAATATCCCTAAGCGGGCGGTGCCTTGCAGCCTATGCCGTGCTGACTGATTGGCAAATGTTTAATGACATGCCGGCTATAAGCCATCGATCGGATTTCATCGGAAAATATGTCTACCGTAACGAAACACGGTGGTATGCCTGAGTCATTTCCACGGAAGTTTATTGACTTTTCGATAATATTTTGGGTGGATATTGATCAGAAAAGAATGCGCTATCCGAATATGTGTGTTTCATGGCCAATTTTCAACGTTTTCGATACGTTATCGTGTTGTAAACGACAGCGCACTCGGCGCGCATCAACCTTTCAAATGAATTTTACATTATTAAGGAAATGGTAGACATAATCACTTTTTGTTTACCATCATCCATTTTCTCATATATTTACCTAAAAAATGGTACCACACCGATTTCATTCGGCCAAACCGTTTTCAAACGGCACCGATTTTTCCTCCACGAGGCACGAAATCGGTCATTTTTTCACAACAATTGGTCCTGATGTGCACGTGCTGCGCCCAACGTTATAAAACCATATCAATACGCTAGCTTTATCTCTCCTCTATCGATCGGTGGCAACCGCGTTTCGCTGTGGCAACCGGTCGTCAAGATATAAGCCCGGAAAGGAGCACGCGTCGCACCGATTTCGGCCGACGGCGCCGTTTTTCGCGGCCCGTGTTAAACCAATGGCGAGCGTGCCTCGTGCTCGCGACCCTGCCAGAGACGCACCCCTGGTCGGATCGCACCCAGATTTCGATACGATCGTTCGATTTGACCACGCTTGGTGCCTGCCAAATTGCACGCTCCTGCATGGCGCCGTTCCGGCGCAAGACACCCAGATGTGGATGACACTTTTCGTTTGTGACACACAGACAACTTCTCTTTTATAATATATCCGACTAGAATACAGGTTTACGCGATAACTGTATGTTTTGATATGTATGATAAACGGATGCATTAGTTTGGGTGTAGAAACTTGCATTTTTATTGGTATTATTTGTGTAGAACCGGGTAACTGCTTTTAATTGAACTGTAAAGCATGATGGTGATGCATGCGAGTTGTTCGAGCCCTTTGTAAGTTAGGATGTTACTCAATTCAACCCTACCCTACCCTACCATACCCTACCCTACCCTACCATACCCTACCCTACTTATACCCGGCATATGTACCTACTCATACTTGACAGAGGAGTTTTACCAAATTTGAGTGCTATCGTCCTACCTGTTCTTGAGATATATAAATGGGCCACTGCACGTGCGCACGCGCTTACTGAGACTCCAGATGACTTATGTGAGCCACCTATCTAAGCTGTCCCCAAAAGTGTACAAAATTTGAGTGAAATCGACCCAGGGATTCATCAGATGTAGAAGCGGACCCCCTCACGTGCGCACGTGCATGAGTCCACCCCACCTGTGACACATGACCCTACATCGCTTGGTGAGTGCCCTGCCTGCCGACAGTCCAAGTTTCAGCGCCATCGGCCCAGAAACGGCTGAGTTATATGCCAGCACAATTTTCAAGGGTTTGGCGATATCCCTAAGCGGGCGGTGCCTTGCAGCCTATGCCGTGCTGACTGATTGGCAAATGTTTAATGACATGCCGGCTATAAGCCATCGATCGGATTTCATCGGAAAATATGTCTAACGTTAACAAAACACGGTGGTATGCCTGACTCATTTTTACGGAAGTTTATTGACTTTTTGATAATGTTTTGGGTGGATATTGGTCACAAAAGAATGCGCTATCCGAATATGTGTGTTTTATGGTCAATTTTCAACGTTTTCGATACGTTATGATGTTGTAAAGGACAGCGCATTCCGCGCGCATCAAACTTTCAAATGAATTTTACATTATTAAGGAAATGGTAGACATAATCACTTTTTGTTTCCCATCAACCATTTTCTCGTATATTTCCCTAAAAAATGGTACCACACCGATTTCATTCGACCAAACCGTTTTCAAACGGCACCGATTTTTCCTCCACGAGGCACAAAATCGGCCATTTTTTCATAACAATTGCTCCTGATGTGCACGTGACGCGCCCAACGTTATAAAACCATATCAATACGCTAGCTTTATCTCTCCTCTATCGATCGGTGGCAACCGCGTGTCGCTGTGACAACCGGCCGTCAAGATATAAGCCCGGAAAGGAGCACGCGTCGGACCGATTTCGGCCGACGGCGCCGTTTTTCGCGCCCCGTGTTAAACCAATGGCGAGCGTGCCTCGTGCTCGCGACCCTGCCAGAGACGCACCCCTGGTTGGATTGCCCCCAAATTTTAATACGATCGTTCGATTTGACCACGCTTGGTGCCTGCCAAATTTCACGCCCCTACATGGCGCCGTTCCGGCGCAAGACACCCAGATGTGGATGACACTTTTCGGTTGTTACGTACAGACCGACAACTTCTCTATAATATATCCGACTACTATGCATTTCAGACCCCATGAGACCCTGTTTTTCGGCGATAATTTATTTAATATCTATCCAATTGGCTTCAAATTTTCGCAAAGCACATTTCAGCTCAAGCGCCAATTTTCGCTAATATGGTCTTTTAACAAAATATCAATTGTTAGGGTACTTGTCGTTGCCTCGTAATGTTAAAATCAGCTCCGTAAATCCGTCAGTGGAGTAGAGGCTATCCGTACGTAGGTGTGACGTCACAGGCACGTGACCATTAAGCTCCGCCCTCCCGGCGGACGGAGCGGTGACCTTGGCCGGTCAGTCGGATGCGTGGAGCCGACGGGGCAGTAGCTGCCGGACCCGAGGCCGTATGCCGGACCGCGGCAGCTCGCATTGGACGTGGCTGCCTGGCGGTTGCCGTTGCAGTAATAACGATACAGCAGAAACTAGCGCTCGTAATTAGCACACTAGCCTTCGTTATGGCATTTATCGCAAATTAGCCTACACCATGTCAATCAATAAAGATATGCGTATTGCGTAAGTTACAAGTTCAGTAAGTTCAGGGCTAGTGACTGCATTTTTGCTTGACTATTAAAAAAAAAACGTTGATGTCAATTGACTGTGAACTGATGCAAGACGTCGGTCAGCTTACGTCAAATTTGCAAGACATGATAAACAGTTACCTACACCGTAGCATTTAAGAAATGTGGTTGCAATATGAAATATATTGTGCTTATGCGTATGCTTGAGATGGATTCATGCGATTGCGGTGCAACATGAACACCTTCAGAACTAACCCATTTTATAATTGGCTAGATTGAGGTCACCGGACTGACTTGATCCCAGGATTTCGTGTTGAACTACAAATAATAAAAATACCTGTAAGTAAGTAGCCTACTGCCTCATTATTGGAGAGCTTGAAAAGTTACTTTAGTTTCACAAAAAGACGCGATTTCTTTACTATACTACTATAGCCATCTATAGCCAATGCGCTTGTTTCCCTTATTCTGATGTCACATTTCTACCATGCGCAATAAATCGCACATCACATTTCTGCTCCCTTCTCAACGCTTCCCGAATTACGAACACAGCTCTTAGAGCGATGTCTTAGGCAATCGGAAGTGCTCGCAACTCATCATCCTTACTCCGTTGCTTTCTGCATAGGTATAACAGCGTCTTCAGAAACAGCGATTGACGCAACGACAACGCAACGCAGCGATTGAAGCAACAATATCGATATTTTCGAGTAGTGCAGAGGCATCGCATGCCATGGGTGACAGAACAATGGCACGACCTGACCATGAGATAAGCGCCAGAATGTGCATTCATTCAGATATTCAGATAGTGCATGACTCAGCTCTCTATTTAAGGATGGTTCTGGGGAGGTTGATATCCTCATTATGATTATTCTTCATATTCTGAGCTGGATCGGTGTTAATATACCAAAAAGAGAGAAGCGGTTACCAACTCCCACAAATGAAGAGCAAACTTTCGCTCAGACACTTCCTGTCGATTCCATGCATGTTTCCAGCGCGCGGCCCCCGCGCGACCTCTCCGCGGTGCTGCCGCCGACTGAGCCTGCATAGACCCAGCGCGGTCACGGCCAGTGGGCGGAGTTTAGTTGGGCCCGGCGCAACGTGATTGGCCAGCGCTCCCATCCAATCCGCTGCGGTAGCGAACGAGCCTCTATCCGGGTGCAAAATCTTATTAGCATTACGAGCCTATGACAAGTGCTCTAAATATTGATATTTTGTTAGGAGACCATATTGATGAAAATTGGCGCTTGAGCTGAAATGTCTAATGTCAAAATTTCAAGCTAATTGGACAAAAATTGAAGAAATTATCGCCGAAAAGCAGGGTCTCATGGGGTCTGAAATGCATAGTAGATGGCATGTTTTGCGCTATAACTGTGCCTTTTGATAGATGCGTTTGATGGGGCATTAGTTTGGGTGTGGGAACTTTTGATTTTTATTTGTCTTATTTTGTCGGAGTTTGATATTGGTTTGAACGGCATGGTATGCTGGTGCTGGTTGCGGGTTGTTAGAGCCTTTCTCATGGTTTGCCTTTATCGAACTCAACCCTACCCCACCCTAACCTACCCATACCCTATCTTACTCATAACCTACACATAGTTACCCTTCTCATACTCGATTAAAGTAACGTACCAAATTTGAGCGCAATCGGCCCAGCCGTTCTTGAGATATAAAAGCGGCCCGCTGCACGTGCGCACGCGCTAACTGAGACTCTAGATGACTTGTGCCAGCCACCCTTCTAAATTGTTCCTAACGGTGTACAAAATTTGAGCGAAATCGGCCCAGCCGTTCTTGAGATGTATAAGTGGACCCCTCACGTGCGCACGTGCAATCGATCCACCCTACCTGTCACACATGACCATGCATCGCCAGATGAGTGCCCCCTCCACCCACAGTCCAAGTTTCAGCGCAATCGGCCCAGTAGTAGCTGAGTTATTCCTAGTACAAAAATGTGCTGTTTACTGGAAGGCGCTTATTTTCAGTGTTTGGAATTCCCCTTGGCGGGCGGTGTATTGCAGCCCATGCTTTGATAGCTATTGTCAAAAGTTGAATGACTTGCCGGCCATAAGCCATCGATCGGATTTTGTCGAAAAATACCGGTAACGTCAACAAAACACGGTCACATGCTTGAGTCATTTTCACGAAAGTTTATTGACTTTTCGATAATATTTTGGGTGGATATTGGTCAGAAAAGAATGCTCTTTCCGAATATGTAGGTTTCATAGCCATTGGTCAGCGTTTTCAATACGTTTTGATGTTGTAAAGGACATCGCGCTCCGCGCGAATCAAATTTTCCAATTAATGTTTCATTATTAACCCGCGCCCGGCTGGGGGTCCTGGATTTCCACGCCCTGCTGGGGGGGGGGGGGGTGTTTGAACACCCCCCCTTCTAACTCGGCTCCTGGGCCACGTAGCGATACGCGGAAAGCGGCGTTCGAAAGAGCGTCAAAAATAAAGAGGAAATCACTTCGGTCAATTTTTTGGTCAGGTCAAAGGTCAGGTCACCAGAGGTCATTGAAGGCAAAATTTCGCCGATTTCCAGGTCGAATGTCGACAATTTCCAAGAAGCCAACGCATAACTCGGGAACCAATAGAGCTACAGCGCCGCAGAAAAACGCATTCGATAGCCCTATTAACGCCCTTTCTGAATAATTTTCTCAGATTTGACCTAACGTCAACGGTTTTGTCTGCAGGGGGCAAAAACTGCAAAAATAGCAGATTTTTTCGGAAACAGTTTTTCTGCAATAACTTTTGACCCAAGCCTTGTACGAGCTTACTTTTACCGGCATCGTGTTCCTCTCGTCAAGACGCATCGAATGAACTATAACTTGACCTTGAAAGGTCAACTTGAAAATTTGACCTCAGGTCAAGGTCATGACCTGACCGGAAAGGGTCATGTTGCATATCAGTCGATCCGTGTCGTCGAGCTGAACACATCTAAGGCGTTTTCATCGCTCTAGCATGCCTCTATCAAAAGTTATTTGCGAAAAACTGTTAGATACCATTCGTGACCTAAGATGACCTCAGGGCATAAACAGGGGTCACGGACACCATTTTCATGTTCAGTGTGTCTAAACCACCTGTAATTCAGTGTTTGGGAGTGTTTATAATGTCTTTCGTCCAAAAGAGGCGCATTTCAATTTTCTCCCATTGACTTATAATGGGGAGGTCGCAAAATTGACCTGACCTTAGGTCATCGATATCAAAATTCTGAGATATACATTTTGTACATGCTATTGCTCTTAGCAATCGCTGAAAGTTTCAAAGCGATCGGTCACTCGGTGTAGCTATGACAGACATTGAAACTTTTTATGAGGTGAGGTCACTTCAAGTGACCTGGTGACCTGACCTTGAATGACCTTGGTCTGAAATTTTCACAACATGTGTAGAATTGATGTATGATAAGGTGTACCAAAAACGGCGGCGCTCCGCGCCGCCGTTTTTGAGATATTCGCGAAAAACCACAAGGGGGGTGTTCAAACACCCCCCTTCCCAGCAGGGCGCGGGTTAAGGAAATGGTACGGATCATCACTTTTTATTTGTTTTGCTATCATTACACGTACATTTGTCTGCAAAATGGTACCACACCGATTTCATTCCGTCAAACCGTTTTCCAGCGGCATCCATTTTCCCGTCACAATGCACGAAATCGGTCATTTTTTCACAACCGGGGGTGCTGTCTTGCACGTGGCGCATGCTATACTATGAAACCATTACAATACGGTAGTTCCATCTCTCCTCTATCCATTGGTGGCAACCCCGTGTCGCTGAGACCTTGTTTCGCCGAGTAATAAGCTCGGGAACGGAGCGCTGCAGGCCCAATTTTCGTCCGATCGGCATGTCAGCCAGCCCCGTGTTATCGCTATGGGAACGCCCTTTTGCACGTGCTGACGGCGCACCCCTGGGCCGATGACTCCCAAATTTTAATACAAAGGTCGCCTCAAGCCACAGATTGTGCCCACAAAATTTCACGTCGCCACGCGGCGCCTTTCAGGCGCAATAAGACACATAAGTCCTGACAGACGCGGGCATGGACGCACAGACATCTTATAATTCATAATATAGATAATATAGATAATAATAATAATAATAATAATAATAATAATAATAATAACCTTATTACAAGGCATATCGTTATATTCTTCATGTAAAATCAAACGTTTCGTCTCTGAACAAAGACATCATCAGTGAAGTTACATATAACAGTACATATTATGAGAAAACAAGCAATCAGGCGACATAACAAGAGCAACACAGTATCGCACATAAAATCATGCATATCATAAACGTTTCATGTTTCATCGAGGACCCCTAGGTAACGATATCTAGTTTATACGCCGACAACTTATCATTGATGGAAGGCCTAGACTTGAAAATGTGAAGTGATTCCAGAATTCTTAAATTAAAGTTTGAACGTTTTTTGTCAATGATCTTAAAATCGTCCAACGAAAATGGTACGTCGCATGTCAATGAATGGTCTCTAACAGAAGAGGCTACAGGAGAGGTAAGAAAACTTCCCGTTCTGTCCGACTTGCCCTGATGCTGGCACACTCTGCTATAAAGGCGTACATAGGTCGAGCCTATGTACGTCCCCTCACACGAGGGGCAACTGAACTGATAAACAATAGCAGAGCGGCATGCTTTCGGGATCACGTCTTTAAACGAGAAGAGAGAGCCTATGCTGCGGGCATTGCGGAGAATGATCTTTGGGTTCATGTAGGGATAAAACTTTTTTAGAGTGGACTCTACCTCAGATCTTAGTTTATTTGACTGTTTTCCATAAAAAGGCAGCATAAAGTACCTGTCTAGCTTGGGTACCTGGAACATAGTAGGACTTTTTGAAAACTCTTTCTTTAAAAACCTGTGAATGGCGGTCTCTACAAGTGTTTTTGGGAATCCATTGTCTCTAAAATATTTGTAAAGGAAGTTGTGGAAATAGTGATAAGTTGAACTAAGATTAAAAGCACGATAAATAGCAGAGCTAACAATGGCCTTCTTGATTGAACTCGGTATGAAGCTAAAGAAGCTCAAACCAAGACCAGTGAAAGTTGGTTTCCGGTAAACTGAAGTTTTTAACTCAGTACCAGACCGTTCGACCTTAACATCCAGAAAAGGGAGCGAGCCATTGAACTCCATTTCTTTAGTGAACTTTATTTTTGGGTGCTGACTGT
This sequence comes from Amphibalanus amphitrite, assembly GCF_019059575.1. Lineage (NCBI taxonomy): Eukaryota > Metazoa > Arthropoda > Thecostraca > Balanomorpha > Balanidae > Amphibalanus > Amphibalanus amphitrite. The sequence continues at coordinate 379,463 of NW_024882061.1, forward strand.
TTAGAAAGCTGAGAAATCGATCTACATGTGAAACGTCGTTAAAAATGAGAAGGGGTCCTCGATGAAACATGAAACGTTTATGATATGCATGATTTTATGTGCGATACTGTGTTGCTCTTGTTATGTCGCCTGATTGCTTGTTTTCTCATAATATGTACAGTCTGTCTTGAAAGTACCGCAGCATGGCGGGGTGGCGCTGGTGATCCGGCGCAGCGGAGGGCGGTCAGGTTTGAGGGCCACTGGATCGCCTGACCCTTGGGGAAGGGAGGGGAGGGAGGGAGGAGAGGGGTGGGCGCGAGTAAGCGGGCTCTCGGTGCTACCAGTGCGGCAGACAAGGCGCTGTTTTATGAATACGTTATACATAGACACCAGCTAAGCGTAGTAATTCTCTTCCTGACATTAAGTTTTGATAAATGGGAAGTGAAGCTTCCCTTTCGAGCCTCGCCAGACATTTATGTGTTTCACATGTAATCCGGCCAGAGGGCAGCGTGTGCGGTCTCCGTCGTTTCGCTCAGATTAAGCTAGGGCTTCCAGAAAGTTGTGTGCGTGGTTACGAGACACATTGACTGGTAACTAATTTTAATATTGCCAGTATTGGCCGATTTGTAGCGTCTACTGATGGAAATGGTCCGTACTCCGTAGGAACCCGCCTTACAGCCGTTCGGCTCCTGATCGGACATGTGAAATGATCAGGTCGGCGGCGCCTGATCGGACATGTGAAAAGATCAGGTCGGCCCTGATCATTTCGCCTGCAGGGACCTGATAGTGCCAATCACAAAATGCCTGGAAACGCGTAGATAATATGCGCTGACATGCATGGAATCGGCATTTTGGCCTGACATGGTATCGAGAAAGAGGTTACAGGTCAAAGGCTATTGGGTTCAGGGTCATTATATTTTTAGGAAAGATAAAACATTGATCATTTCCGGGATATTGAAAGTTTTGCCATGGTCGGTCGGTCGGTCGGTCGGTCGCTTTTTACGCGAGTTATTCGTGAAAAAGCCGTGAGGGACGCATCGGTTCGACCTCCTCCTGTAAGTGTGAAGGTTAAGAGCTCAGGTCAACCAGTGACCTCTCGAGCATTCTTCAGTGCCGGCGAGCATTATAACTTTTCCTGAGGCTAGGACACTATAACGTAACCTAAGTGACCCGACCTTGAAGATCTGGGTCTGATTCATTCCGCCATCACAAGTGTTTAAAAAAGATGCAATATCAGGTATGGGTGGAGGGATGTTGCAGCCCCCCCCCCCTCCCCCCAACGCAGCAGTGTGCAGAGAGCCTGCTTAGTTAAGTAATAAATCTAGCCAGCTACTTTGAAGCTGAAAGTACCTATAAAGAAAAAGGGTTCTGAGTCGCGCGCTGTTCCCACCGCAACTCCAAATCTGACTTCGGCCTGCTGATCGGCTCCGACTCCGACTCTGGCTCCGGACCAGCGCACTGCCATAAGCATACCTAAACGTATCACTTGCAGGCACGGGGATTGACGCAACTCTTCCGGACTGCTTTGGTAGCTATTATAGTAGACTCTGCAACATTTGTTGGAGTCTGCTAACATTTTCAGCATCATGGAGGGGGAGGGAGAGAGAGAGAGAGAGAGAGAGAGAGAGAGAGAGAGAGAGAGAGAGAGAGAGAGAGAGAGAGAGAGAGGGAGGGAGAGAGAGAAAGAGAGGAGAGAGAGAGGAGTTTTGATAGATCGTTAAACGAATAAAATTCACACCAAACAGCCTCGTATGATCTCAACTATCATCTTGAACTGAACAATGAACAGTGAGCACTCAGGAACTGAAAGATTAATATGTCGCTACATGTTAATACCCATAATCTCAGTGACCTTCCGCATAAATCTGCATACTTCGTGTTTGGTATACGATTATCAAAGTCATCGTATCCTCTACCTGGAAGTAGGCGCTACGAACATTTGCTTGGCCAGTCGATCGTAAAATGAAAATATTTGCCTATAACTTATATGGATAGGAAACAAAGGAGTATAATGTGTTAGTTATTTTGTGATGTTTTTAGGTAGCAGCCATTGACCTTCTATAGTATGAATGGTTCGAAACGATTTTTCTTTTGGCATGATAATGATTATACTTGTAATAAGGTGGAATCTTTGGCACATAAATAAAGACAAAAAACATCCAAGTGTAGGATTTGCTTTGGCTTCCTTTAGTTTATGAGCAAAAGGTTACCATTCCATCTTACTTCCATTAGCTTTCGCTTAAATACTATTGTGCTTCAATCTCAACAAGGGTGGTGAGAATGGGAGTTCTTTTTTATCTCGCATAAATAAATACGCAACAAATTACTTTATCCTAAGTTATGGATCAATCGATCAGATCTAAACCCATCGAGATTTTCGACAAAATACTGCGTTGACATTGTTCTATGTTGTTATTCACATTATTATTTAGTTTTATTACATTTATTCTGTTCCGTTCCATGACCGTAAATTATTGTTCAATATGTGTCATGTTCTGATAACAATGCAAGCAGTCGCGCTCATCCTTTAGATTGGCTACGTATGTCTTTTCGTGACTTCGTCTAGAATAAAACGGTTCCAAGGGTGATCCGGTCACCGAGGGATCGGCCGGGCCGGTCAAGTTCTCCACTCGTGCTCGCGGACGGCCCGTGCCCCCGGGCGACAGGCGCCGCAGCGGGGTGGAAAGAGTAAGGGAGAGCGGCACCCCACGCGACCTGCCCGGTCACTCTCTCCTGGCTCACTGCCGTCACGTGCTCTGGGGCTCTCAAACCACCGAGCTCCCGACCTTTAGTTCGCCGGGCGGCCGCAGCCCATGCTGCGGTACTTTCAAGACAGACTGTACTGTTATATGTAACTTCACTGATGATGTCTTTGTTCAGAGACGAAACGTTTGATTTTACATGAAGAATATAACGATATGCCTTGTAATAAGGTTTTTACTGCTCCTGAAGCCAACAAAGGTCAGACTTTTTGACGCAATTAAACGAGACCATAATAATAATAATAATAATAATAATAATAATAATAATAATAATAATAATAATAATAAAAATAATAGGTAATAATAATAATAATAATAATAATAATAATAATAATAATAATAATAATAATAATAATAATAATAATAATAATAATAACAATAATAATAATAATAATAATAAAAATAATAATAATAATCTGTGTGGCTTCTTCCAACCATGGCAAAGTTGCCTGCGATCCCTCCCCCAGATTAAGTGACTGGGTCTCTGGGCACCTGAGTGCAACAGTTATGGTGCAACGCAAAGCAGCGCTGGCTCGCAAGTACTGATATGATACCATATCACACGTTTTGCACAACATCCTTGCAATGGATGGTAGCATTGAAGAGCCAAGGTCGTACAAGGAGATAAAGGTGTATCTGAAAACAGCTCTCAGCAGACAAGTGATTGCAGACTATGCCACTGCTTGAACTGGTGTGCCTTTTTTACGTGCATTGATGATAACGTAACGACCTAGTAACAAGCCAAAATGCTGGTAATTTTTATTATGACTCCTGACCTGTGACGTCATCGGTGACCTCGAGGTCAATGAAATAAGGTTTCGCTTGACAATTTGTCCAGGGCTGTCAGAGCCGTTTGAATTTTGCAATCGGCCCAGTGGTTTCGAAGATAGGAGGGGGCTCTGTAGACGGCCCTCTCCCTCCCCCCCAGTCAACAGCGTTTTGGAACATATCCAGTCATGTGCAGTTTGATAGCTATGCCAACACAAGCTATTAATATCCTAGCAACTGTCGGGTCAAGATGCACGTCACTTTGAAAGAACGATCTGAATTTGAAGAATTTGTCACAGAAACATCTACATTGATTCGGTTCATTCATACTCTGAAGTCGTTAATTCTGAAATTAGTATATTTACTACTTTATGCTAAAAAAGTTTCTTAGAAACTAGGTGTTGTGTCATGTGTCCTCTTTCCATGATGTCTGGCCAAAACCAGCAAGTTGAAAAGGTTGCATAACAATTTTCTGAACAAAAATGGCCGATGATACCGTTCCGTTTCGCGCAACTTGCAATATGATCTGGCTCGCTGAAAAACTTCGTTCTTTTTCAGGCAGCGGATGGTGCCTCCAGGTCCGTCCGAGTTCGTTTCTCACCTTTCTCCGCGAACGGAGCGTCGCACGCTGAGGAACCGGCCAGCACCGCGTCCAGCACCCCAGCGCACCTCCCTCAGCGGCCAGTGCCCCGTTCTCCGGGTGCTGCCACCGCGCCTCTGAAGTCTGAAGGGCCAGTGCTGCATCCGCTCTCCTCTTCAGCGTCCCTGACTGCGGCCACGTCGCCCTCCTCCCCGGGCGAGCCGCCGCTCTGGTGCCGACTGCCCTCCGTTGTCAACAGCGGCGTCCTCGACAGCCTCAGCAGCGACCAGAGAAAGCTGCGAGAGACTCTGTTCGAGATCATCAGTACGGAGGAGTCGTATCACAACTCTCTTCAGCTAATAGAGCGTCATTTTCAGGAACCGCTTCGGGCGCTGAGCCCGAAGCCGACTTCCCCGAAGGAGAACGGGCAGAACTCGGTCAGTGAGATAGAATTTCGCGAGCTTTTCCAAAACCTTGACGAAGTGCGCCGGTGTTCTGCGTCGTTTTTGACCAGCCTGAACAACATACCAATGGACGATCTCTCGGGCCTCTGTGATATTGTCCAGGAACACTCAAAGTATCATTTCTACCCGTACAAGGTCTACTGCGCGCGCAAGGTGCACCAGGACCGTCGTCTTCAGCGGCTGACTAAGCGGAGCTCACCGCTCGCCGCGACGCTCGCCCGCCTGGAAGTGGAGACATCCCCGGAGGTGCGTGGCCTGGGTCTGCCGGCGCTCCTCCACCTGCCCGTGCAGCGCGTGCAGAGGCTACCGATGATGCTGGCAGCTGTGCTGAAGAGGATGCCACTCGACCACCCGGAGAGACAGAGCTGCGAGCAGGCGAACCGGGCGCTCACTGAACTCGCCAGGGACTGTGACGAAAGCGCAGCCCGAGGAATCGGGAGCATGGTAAGTGAAGCGTCTATTTTCTTCTAAAATGACCATTAACCCTCGCATGTGTAGGGGGAGGGGTGGGATGGACCCCCCATGGTTTTTCGCGAATAACTCGCGTAAAAAGCGGCCGATCGCAACGAAACTTTCAGTACCCTCGAGTTGATTAATTTTACACCTACTCTGAAAATTTCATGACCCTGACCCAAGTGACCTTTGACCTGTGACCTACTTCTCGACGTCATGTTTGGCCGGAATCGCGATTCGGCGATGTTGGCTCGCATTAGCCGCACGTTTGCAAGCTTCTCGTGGTTTCAAACGCTAAAACATGAGATTTGCTGCTGCTCCCATGCATTTGGGTGGATGTCAAGGTCACCTGAAGGTCAGGTCAGGTCACTGACCTTTGGTGACCTCGGTTCACTTTTTCGAGCTGTACATGTTTATAGGCTAGCTTTTGGAGCTGAATTCGAATTAAGCAACCATTGGAACATTTATGGAGTAGTGTTGGTGCCTTCGTAACATGTAACGAAGCTGTCAGAGGCGGTTGACACGTACTACGAATACCCGCCACGACGCCTACTGGTTGACCTGACCTGGCCTGACCCGACCTGATCTAAATGCTTGAAGACATCATCTATGATTAAAACTAACACGATATTCGTGATCAGCACCCCGAAAAACCCCTTAGCAGCCACACTTAACGACTTTCTAACAGGTCCCGACTCCCGAGTTTCCCGACTTTGGTTCATTGACCTGACCTGGAATGTCAACCAATGACCTAGGACCTTAAAATCGGGTGTCATCGGCTTCCTCTCGTCACGGGCAACACGCTCGTTTTTTCTGCGAAGCTCTAGCTTGATCAGGGGCCAAACGGCAAGGGGGTCCAACCGACCGACCCCCCCCCCCCAACACATTACGAGTAAAAGCTGGCAAACGCCGCACACATGCGAGGGTTAATGCAAAGTTTTTCTAGCTGCATATGTAGGGGACAGTGGGGTAAGATGCCCAGGGTGGGAAAGACCCCTTCTAGCGGCAAAACAAATAATCGAGCCTGGAAATTAATGTTCTTGGCCAGGGGCGCGGGAACTACTTTCAGACTGGGGGGGGGGGGGGGGGGGGGACACACCATGATAGAGATCAACCCAGGGTACCCCCAAATTTAGTTTTCTCGCCGGTTTTAGACCACTTATTTTTCATCCCTTGGCATTTTCAACAAAAAAGAAAACATTTGCAAAAAAGTTCGATATTCCGTCTTAAAGCTGTGGGGGCACCGCCCCCACGGCCCTAAAGTTGGGGGGCAAGCTGCCCCCACTGCTCCCCCCCCCCGGTTCCCGCGCCCATGTTCTTGGCGTAAAGCGGAAGCCTGCCTTGATAGCTGCACAAAAATTTGCAATGCTCAGTTGGGCAACGGTTGGCAGGTGATTGCATGTTTTTTATTTGCTGCTTTCAAAAAATGTTTTGGTGTCAAAACATTGTAAATATCAAAGAAGGTAAATAACTTTTATGCCCTTGCTATGGTCGTGCTACACCAACATGCGTGTACTGTGTCCCAACCATGGTTTGTTTGAGGGTGTTGTTTTATGGCTAAGAAATTGTACTGATTGAATGGTCCCTTGGGGAAAGATGATCCCTGCCCTGATGGGTAAAGGGCCACTAAATCTGTGGGCTGTCTTTCAAGCCAACCCGTCGAATCATTTATTACATCTTTGTGATGAGAGACAAAAGCCGATCTTCAATACGGAGAATCCAATGCGGTCGGGTGCTCCCCATGCCGGTCTCTCGGCCCACACAGAGGGAGGCATCTGACTCTGAGAGCCCTCACGACGGCCTCTGTGGGGCCATTATTGGCTCCAAGGCCCCTCACGACATCCTTTGAGGACTCCCACGCTGGCTCCACGGGCCGCGCTGGCATCTGAGGTCCTCACGATGGGCTTGAGGGCCCTCAAGCATCATGAAGACATATAAGAGCCCCACAACGGTCTCCGAACGCCACCACGGGGGCGTGTTTGGCCGCGCTGGACTATGATGGCCCTAACGATGGCCTCTGAAGCCCCTCACGCTTACTTTTGAGGGGCCTTTCGATGGCGTTTAATGTCTACCGCAGGCTCGAAGGGACTGCTGATTCGTTCAGGCAATTCACGTGCCCATTTATGTCACTTATAGTGCAGGGGCATCTTCCCCAACGCCAGGCGGCGTCTTTCTCACCCTCTGGGGGTAAGATGCCCCCTTTCATTTCTTCGGCAAAATGCTTAATAGCAAAAAAAAGTTATTATATTTCAGGCACAAGAGTGTGATATTTTTAAAGAGAAAAATGATGTCGGCTTCCGTTGAAACTCCAAGGTTTTGCTTTCCAATCGTCATTTTCGAATAATATATGACATTGCCAACCCCTGGGCATCTTTCCCCACTCTCCGTGCACAGTCTGTCTTAAAAATAGTTCGCGCAAAGTAACGGTGGGTCCATCAAGCCTGACCGAGGAAGGACTGCTAAGTTTGAGTCACCGAAGCAATAGACATCCTCGTCCATTCCCCAGGTCAATTGGTTCGGTGACTTTCGAATTATAGCAGGCCCTTCCTCGGTCAGGCTTGATGGATCCACCGTCACTTTGCGCGGTACTTTTAACCCTATAGTGGCAGGGGGGGTTGTTTTCATCCACCCCTCAGGTTTTTCGGGAATATCTCCGAAACCGCTGAAGCTACGATGCTGAAATTTTCTGACTTTTCCTAAAACTAAATTGGGCACATTCCCTTAAAATTTCAAGTTCATAACTTTACCAGGGGCGGCTCCAGAGCACTGGGAATTGGGGGGTCCTATTCGTGAAGCGAGTCATTTGGGCGAAGATCACGATGCTGCACCAGTTTTACGAACAGTGAATGAAAGGTATCATGTGATAACATATACAGTTATTGTGCATCCTCTTTTGACACGTTTTTGCTATAATAGGCGGATCCAGGCGTCCAAAAAGGGGGGTTATGTTTTACCTCCCAACATAGGTGCCCTGACACCGCCTATGCATGACCAATACAATTGTAGTCGTTCTCTCATAAGAAAATTGTAACATAACAAGACCATTACCACCCTTTTTAGAAACAGTACCAACAAAAACCTTATTTACTGTACTTTTTGTGTACCCCCAATCTCAATGATCTGTATCCGCCTATGATTTTTGAAAATGCATATTTTTAGGATCCATGTGACTTCCTGGTTCATTCTCTATCGATCGGCAAAAGTTGCGTTAAGATTGGTTCAGAAACCTGGCCGTGATAAACAGTCTAAAATGTATCTGCAATTTGCCCGTTTTTACCCCCCTCTACCCCCCTATTGACATTTTTTAATTTTTATTTTTTGGAAATGTAGATCACGTTGAGCGAAATCGAATGCCGTTTGAATTTTGAAAATCGGCCCGTTAGATCTCGAGATATCAAGGGGGGTCGTAAACAGCCTCCCCCTGCCACTAATAGGGGTAGCCAGGAGCCTGCCACTAATAGGGTTAAGACAGACTGTACATACATTCCTCGCTGCGTTTCTTACAGCTAATCTAACATCTCTGTTCTCTCCTGCCCCATTTTCAGAAGTCGTTTCAGGATAATGGCACCACTGACCCATTCAGGGTCTCAAGGCTTCGCCTATCACAGCGGCGGTGGGGCGTGCACCGTCACGGCAGCGATGTGGTGTCACTATCCACAGGAAAATATACACCCATCGATTGGTAATTTTGCACTTTAGGAGTACCAGTATCTCGATTTCTCATGTATGAAAACCAGAATAAAAGTAATTGTGCACCATCTATTCTGGGTTCCTGTACCATACGTACCTACACTTATGATCCTTTTCACATTCCTTAGAGTAAATGTACCTCGAAGGTTCACACTTCAGTGTATCCTGCAAATTCGGAGTATCGTTATCACTCAGAAGAGTATTTCTACCTTAGAAATAAGAATCCGTCGTGATAGGGCTGCATTACCAGCATTTTCTTTTTTACTGTCTTGTTATTGAAAAAGAGGTGTACCTACTCGTACGTGATAGGTGAAGTTTGTGACGACTTGTGGATGCCCGCAGGCGCAGCAAATCCGTAGCCACCCCAGCAGGGCCTTGTCTAGCATGTTAACCCGCGCCCGGCTGCAAATTTACAAACTGTATACACGTCTTCGGAGACCGAGCCGTGACGTCATGCCAATGGGCGGAGTGAAAGGCTGTAGCGGCGCTTGGCAGGTGACGTCAAGTGCAGGGGCGGAGCGGAAGACTCGCGGATCGTGGACGGTGGAGCTTACCTAGTATAGGGTATATTCAAAGAGGCCAGGGTTCATAATGTCCAGGGCACGATGTGTCCAGTGTTCGAAATGGCCAGGGTTCATAATGTCCAGGGCACGATGTGTCCAGTGTTTACAATGGCCAGAGTTCATAATGTCCAGGGCACGATGTGTCCAGTGTTCAAAATGGCCAGTGCCTTGAATAGGCCAGAGTTCATAGTGTCCAGGGATTACATAGTCACTGAAAGTGACGTCATTATGTAAAAAACACGGAACCAGCTCAATGCGAAGCAGTGCAGTGCCGAAGGCAATGCCTTAGGAGAGATTACAGGCAATAGTAAATCAAATATTTTTAGGTTAAGTGGTTATGTATCTGGCTTCAGGCCGAAGGCCTGAAGCCTGATGCATAACCACTTAACCTAAAAATATTTGATTTACTATTGCTTGCAATCTATTCATGCGAGAAACTATTTCCTTATCCCCGGTAGGCAAACATCATTACCTTAGGTTAGGTTAGGTTAGGTTAGGTTAGGTTAGGTTAGGTTAGGTTAGGTTAGGATAGGTTAGGTTAGGTTTGGTTGGATTGGGTGGACTATGTAATCCCTGGACACTATGAACTCTGGCCCATTCAAGGCACTGGCCATTTTGAACACTGGACATATCGTGCCCTGGACATTATGAACCCTGGCCATTTCGAACACTGGACACATCTTGCCCTGGACATTATGAACCCTGGCCATTTCGAGCACTGGACACATCGTGCCCTGGACATTATGAACCCTGGTCTCTTTGAATTTACCCTATCTGCAGCCAGTTGGCCACATTTAGACCATGTAATCCCTGGACAATATGAACACTGGCCAATTCAAGGCACTGGCCATTTCGAACACTGGACACATCATGCCCTGGACATTATGAACCCTGGCCTAAATAATACGCACCCACCTAGTATACCTACTCGATGAGAAATTGTAATGTTGTGTTGAATATTTACAACTAGCTAAAACCCCTGATCTTGTTTGGGAAAATAGTTCATCCGAAAGACCAAGTTATACTTACGATAGCATAATTGGTAAACACAGTTGCCTGCAAAATTTGAATGTCAATCAGACCTATCGTCTATCAAGCGCCTGTGGCGAAGTGGTAATGATCCTCGCATATCACCTAGAGGAGCAGAGTTCGATTCTCGGGGCGGCGAGTTTTTCTCATGAGCTCCGACGTCTAATTGAACGGTTTTACGTAAGCCTATAAGTAATATAAAGCAAACCCCTCTTATTGACGAACGCGGTTGGCGGCTCACACGCATGTTGCAGGTCAGAGTGGGTGGTATGAAACGCGCGTCTCGACCGTCTCCGTGTTGTTTGCTAGGTGTGCACGCTGTCAGTGCACGGGTTTTGTGCATTTCGCCGAAAATCATTCTGGATTCTAATGAAATCGGACGTCTAAATAGGCTGACTCGGCGGCGCTCTGAACGGCAGACGGCTTAAAAGATCAACTTGAAACTGATATGCCCGTCTAGCGGCATCGATTTTGGCGAGGCACTTTTCGGATCTTCGGCATTTTGGAGCATAGTTAGAGATCCGAAAAGTGCCTCGCCAAAATCGATGCCGCTAGACGGGCGTATAAGTTTCAAGTTGATCTTTTAAGCCGTCTGCCGTTCAGAGCGCCGCCGAGTCGGCCTATTTAGACGTCCGATTTCATTAGAATCCAGAATGATTTTCGGCGAAATGCACAAAACCCGTGCACTGACAGCGTGCACACCTAGCAAACAACACGGAGACGGTCGAGACGCGTCGTTTCATACCACCCACTCTGACCTGCAACATGCGTGTGAGCCGCCAACCGCGTTCGTCAATAAGAGGGGTTTGCTTTATATTACTTATAGGCTTACGTAAAACCGTTCAATTAGACGTCGGGGCTCATGAGAAAAACTCACCGCCCCGAGAATCGAACTCGGCTCCCCTAGGTGATATTCGAGGATCATAGCCACCTGGCCACAGGCGTTTCGTGGCAGGGTTGTATACCAATCAAGTCGATTGAATTGATTGATTTGTTTCAACGCGTATTTTGAGTTGATTGGATTGAGTCGATTGACTTTTCGAGATGACTGGTTGACTGACTCGTTTGACTTTAGCGACTGGTTGACTGATTTGATTCCCGAAAATTAGAGTGACTCGTATGATTGAGTCGATTGAATGGAAAGTTCAAATAAGTTTTAGTTGACGAAAAATAATGACACCAATTGATGACATCAAAGATCACAAAACTACACTGAAAACTGCTTGTCATCACAACTGCAATATGGGGTAGATGGCCAAATAAAGAACAGGGCCTAAACATGAACAGCCAACTTTGACTTTCAACTGCAATAACTGCTTCAATCCTGGTGATAGAACCTGGCGATGCACCCACCTACCTTTCTGCACTCAGCAGGAAACGTTTTTTTTTTTTTAATCCAGATGATAAAGTGCAAGGCCCTATGTGCTAATAAAGTGTGATTAATTAATAATTCACATCTCCACATCTCCTCAGAAACAACCCACTAAACTCTTTAAATATCTGAAACCCAACAAAAATAACTGAAACAAAAGCGCCGTTTTCGTCTCGCTAATTACGTTTACGTAACTAATTAATAGCTAATTTGCTGCATTGTTTAATTTGCAGCAGAACGTTTGTTGATCCTTTTCTCCTGAGAGCCTAAGCATATCATATTTAATATATTTCATTTTCCTTAAAATATTTTATCGAATATTATTAAGTGGTTTTATTTCAAATGAAATAATAATTAAAACGAAATTGGTGTTGTACAACCGATTTATTTTATGATGATCTACCATTCTACATGATAATCAATGACGTCATCTTACCAAAAATCAAAAGACGTAGAATAAGGATTTATAAAAGCTTAGCATACTTATTGGCAAAACGTTTTCTTTGTCTCGCATTCGCACCGTGCCGTTTTCGCGTTTTAATTTTCCTTGTTCCTAACAAGGAAACCTTTTTCCTTGTTCCTTGTCCTTAACTTATCCTGTGGTTCCAGAGTCCTTGTCCTCTCCATTTCCTTTTAAATATATTTTTAATCCTCATCACTATCCCCCAGTCCTAACAGTTTCAAATTGTATTGCAATAAAATGTTTTGAATTCTTCACATAGGTACCTAACATTGACATGCCACGTCCAGAGTCGTGGACCGCTAAATACTTCAAATTTCTTCCTTCCCAATCTGACAACATCCCACGTCTCAAATGCACATTGTGTGGACAGATTTTTCAGGCTGCCCGTCAGTCTCTGTCTAACCGAAACCGTCACATGCAGGTAAGATATTTATTTCTATTTCCCCATGGTTAATATGTTATTGATGCATATTATCCATTAACCCGCGCCCGGCTGGGGGTCCTGGATTTCCACGCCCTGCTGGGGGGGGGGGTGTTTGAACACCCCCCCTTCTAACTCGGCTCCTGGGCCACGTAGCGATACGCGGAAGGCGGCGTTCGAAAGAGCGTCAAAAATAATGAGGAAATCACTTCGGTCAATTTTTTGGTCAGGTCAAAGGTCAGGTCACCAGAGGTCATTGAAGGCAAAATTTCGCCGATTTCCAGGTCGAATGTCAACAATTTCCAAGAAGCCAACGCATAACTCGGGAAACAATAGAGCTACAGCGCCGCGGAAAAGCGCATTCGATAGCCCTATTAACGCCCTTTCTGAGTAATTCTCTCAGATTTGACCTAACGTCAACGGTTTTGCCTGCAGGGGGCAAAAACTGCAAAAATAGCCGATTTTTTCGGAAACAGTTTTTCTGCAATAACTTTTGACCCAAGCCTTGTACGAGCTTACTTTTACCGGCATCGTGTTCCTCTCGTCAAGACGCATCGAATGAACTATAATTTGACCTTGAAAGGTCAACTTGAAAATTTGACCTCAGGTCAAGGTCATGACCTGACCGGAAAGGGTCATGTTGCATATCAGTCGATCCGTATCGTCAAGCTGAACACATCTAAGGCGTTTTCATCGCTCTAGCATGCCTCTATCAAAAGTTATTTGCGAAAAACTGTTAAATACCATTCGTGACCTAAGATGACCTCAGGGCATAAACAGGGGTCACGGACACCATTTTCATGTTCAGTGTGTCTAAACCACTTGTAATTCAGTGTTTGGGAGTGTTTATAATGTCTTTCGTCCAAAAGAGGCGCATTTCAATTTTCTCCCATTGACTTACAATGGGGAGGTCGCAAAATTGACCTGACCTTAGGTCATCGATATCAAAATTCTGAGATATACATTTTGTACATGCTATTGTTCTTAGCAATCGCTGAAAGTTTCAAAGCGATCGGTCACTCGGTGTAGCTATGACAGACATTGAAACTTTTTATGAGGTGAGGTCACTTCAAGTGACCTGGTGACCTGACCTTGAATGACCTTGGTCTGAAATTTTCACAACATGTGTAGAATTGATGTATGATAAGGTGTACCAAAAACGGCGGCGCGGAGCGCCGCCGTTTTTGAGATATTCGCGAAAAACCACAAGGGGGGGTGTTCAAACACCCCCCCCCCCCCAGCAGGGCGCGGGTTAAAATAGACATGGTGTAGGGTAAATGGCCAAATCACGAACACTGCCAAAATCCGAGCAGCCAACTTTCAACTGCAATATCTGATATTTTGTGTAAATGGACGAATCAGTAGGTACCTAAATGGCCAAATGCAGCGAGTTGAGGGGAGAAGAGGGGTGCGGATAGGTACCTGCCTAGCATAATTGAATTCATTTAAATCAAAATGTATTTTCAGTGGGTAGGTACCTAGTCAACACACACACTTACAAAGGTGGTGATTTGGGTTAATGGGCGAGTCAACTACTGGGTTATTTTGCACCCATTAAATGAAACTTCTGCTCCAATTCTACCCAATGAACCTCAATATCATGATCCACCTGTCCATCACTAGGTATCCTTCCTTATTACATAGAAGCTTTGAATGGCATGGCAATTTATAATTTTAAATGACAATATTTTTATGTTTCTTCTGTAGGTAGGTAGGTAGGTAGGTAGGTAGGTACACCAGACTGCTATGGACACTTTTCCAAGTTGGTGGGGCAAAAAGCCTAATGTATGTCTTGGTTTGAGTCGTTTGATTGAGTTGATTGATTACTTTCATTGTCGCGTTTGAGTCGATTGAATCAATTCCCGAAAACTGCTCTGACTTGATTGATTTGATTGGTTTCCCAAATTTGTCGTGATTGAATTGATTGCTATTGATTGAGTCGTATACAACCCTGTTTCGTGGACAATCGGTCTGATTGACATTGAAACTTTGCAGGCAACTGTGTTTACCAATTATGCTATCGTAAGTATCCTCATCCATGATACTCGTGGCATCACATCAATCAAACAATCAAAATCAATCACGCTGCAACCATCTATACCAATACGGCCTTGGCAACGATTGTTTACAAACAAAATCGCGCGCTCGCCGCACTGCGCCGCCCGCCGCGCTGTGAAAACAGCTGGCCACTGAACTCTATAATGTGGAATGCGCATCGGCCGCCAAATGGTGTCCAACGGTGCCGCCATGTTGCGCAGACCAGAAAGCGGCCGCCGCCTGTGCTGGGGAATAGCCCGCGCCCGGCTGGGGGTCCTGGATTTCCACGCCCTGCTGGGGGGGGGGGGGGTGTTTGAACACCCCCCCTTCTAACTCGGCTCCTGGGCCACGTAGCGATACGCGGAAGGCGGCGTTCGAAAGAGCGTCAAAAATAATGAGGAAATCACTTCGGTCAATTTTTTGGTCAGGTCAAAGGTCAGGTCACCAGAGGTTATTGAAGGCAAAATTTCGCCGATTTCTAGGTCGAATGTCGACAATTTCCAAGAAGCCAACGCATAACTCGGGAACCAATAGAGCTACAGCGCCGCGGAAAAGCGCATTCGATAGCCCTATTAACGCCCTTTCTGAGTAATTCTCTCAGATTTGACCTAACGTCAACGGTTTTGCCTGCAGGGGGCAAAAACTGCAAAAATAGCCGATTTTTTCGGAAACAGTTTTTCTGCAATAACTTTTGACTCAAGCATTGTACGAGCTTACTTTTACCGGCATCGTGTTCCTCTCGTCAAGACGCATCGAATGAACTATAACTTGACCTTGAAAGGTAAACTTGAAAATTTGACCTCAGGTCAAGGTCATGACCTGACCGGAAAGGGTCATGTTGCATATCAGTCGATCCGTATCGTCGAGCTGAACACATCTAAGGCGTTTTCATCGCTCTAGCATGCCTCTATCAAAAGTTATTTGCGAAAAACTGTTAGATACCATTCGTGACCTAAGATGACCTCAGGGCATAAACAGGGGTCACGAACACCATTTTCATGTTCAGTGTGTCTAAACCACTTGTAATTCAGTGTTTGGGAGTGTTTATAATGTCTTTCGTCCAAAAGAGGCGCATTTCAATTTTCTCCCATTGACTTATAATGGGGAGGTCGCAAAATTGACCTGACCTTAGGTCATCGATATCAAAATTCTGAGATAAACATTTTGTACATACTATTGCTCTTAGCAATCGCTGAAAGTTTCAAAGCGATCGGTCTCTCGGTGTAGCTATGACAGACATTGAAACTTTTTATGAGGTGAGGTGACTTCAAGTGGTCTGGTGACCTGACCTTGAATGACCTTGGTCTGAAATTTTCACAACATGTGTAGAATTGATGCATGATAAGGTGTACCAAAAACGGCGGCGCGGAGCGCCGCCGTTTTTGAGATATTCGCGAAAACCACAAGGGGGGTGTTCAAACACCCCCCCCCCCCCCAGCAGGGCGCGGGATAGGGAATTCGGGACCTCGATTTACGTTTGCGGTCGCTGCATCCGTTACGCTCAAGCTATGTGGACACGGAACGCGGCATCTTACGCAGAATTGAGTGGAGAACAAGATGAAATCCTAAAAAATCATCAGCTATAAGGAACTAATACGTTAAACCCTTATAAGTCAATGGGGAAATATGAAAATTGTTATTTTGGCGCCGAGAATGATCTGAAACTATCTCAAGCATATAAAATCATGATTTCATGCACTCTTTGCAAGGTTCTATGCTTCATATTTGCATTGTTGCCCTTGCGTGACGTCATTTGTGACGTCACAAGGGTCACCATTTTTCTTCAATAACTCCCGATCAAATTGAGCTAGCGAGTCGGGAAAACCACCAATGGACTCAGGAAGACCTGCCGAATCGAGTGATATGCGACATGACCTCTTTCGACCAACTTCGTGACCTGGGGGTGCTGACCTGACCTTGACCTGAGGTCAACACCCTAAGTTGACCTGACCCGAACAAAAAGTATATCACTCGATGCGCCTGAGCTAGCTGAACACGATGATGCCAAAATCGCGGCTCTACGGCCATTTTTGGCGAAGTTATTTACCAAAAACCGAACCCGTGCCTTAGATCACTTGACCTGACCTCAGAGGTCACCGGTTGACCTGAGACCCTTACAGCGGGTTCCTACCAGTCACTCTGCATTATACTTTGCCGCATACGACCACTTTACCGCTTAATTCTAGTTTAATTAGCGGTGCATTAGCGAGGTGGGTTCAATCAACCCCCTCGGCCGGGGCAAATGTAGGTCAGGCGAGTGAATTTGAGGAATTCTGAAGATACGATCGTGTTCCCCACTCAATTCTGCGTAAGATGCCGGGTTCCGTATCTACGTAACTTGAACGTAACGGATACGGCGGCCGCAAACGTAAATCGAGGTCCCGAATTCCCTATTCCTCAACACAGGCGGCAGCCGGTTTCTGGTCTGCGCAATATGGCCGCCACCGTTAGACACTACGGCCAATAGGAGGGCTGTTCACGACGTCGGTTTATCCCGTTTAATAAACCGTAAACATGTTTATTTTTTGAAGGACCAATCAGCGTCGACCTGATCCTGACGTCACATCTCGTCAATGACGTCAGACCTCCGCCGTAAACCGTTTATGCGGTTGATGCCTCAGAGCATCAACATGGCGCGTAAACGCGTTTATTACCGGGGTTACATGAGCGATCCGTTCCAAATACGCACTACGCTAATGCGCATCAGCTCCCCACAAACGTATCTACGGCACCGGTTACATGAGACTAATTCGTTTTATCTACGTCAAACGGATCTTGTTTGGCTCACCCGGGCTGACTCCTCGACGGCCGGTAATTCGTATCACAAACGGAATAGGATTAGCGTACAGTCATGGCGCAGTTGCGGCACTTACCGGGACGACTGAACTAAATTTTAAATACTTATATCATTTGATAGGCTCAAAAACATTTAAAATTAACATGAAATCAAAAAATGAAAACAAAGTTTTCTTGTTTTAAGTCAGTGGGGACTGATTCGCCATGCAGCGACAGCAGGGTGGTCAGAAAAAATTATGTATCAAAATATTTCATTCATTTTATTTCACATGCAAAGACTAAACCAAAATACCAACATTTTTTTTTGCTATTTTCTACGAGGCAGCCAATAAAAAAATGCTTAGTATTTTGCATTTTGACGCTTCCAGTCAGCAAAGAATAGTTCTTGTGAAATACGGCCCGAATCCTGTGCCTCGGTTACATGAGCGAGCCGTTCCAAATACGCACTACGCTAATTCGCATCAGCTCCCCAAGAACGCATTCAGTGCACCGACTACATGAGCAAATTCGTATCAGTGACGTCAAACGGATCTAGTTTGGCTCTCGGCCCGATGCGCATTACAAACGGAATAGCATACAAATGTGGCGCACTTCCGTAGCAATAGAGGTGACTGAATTAAAAACTTAATATCTTATGTCTTTTTTGCATTTAATCTGCTCAAAACATTCTCAATTAACTTAACAAAAAAAGTTAAACATAAAGTTGTCTTGCTTTGACTCATTGAGCACCCAGTAAACATGACGACGTCGGCCCGACGTCGGGCCGAGGCTCGGCCCGACGTCGGCCCAACGTCGGTTCAACCTCGGCCCGACATCGGCTGCACGTCGGATATGCCCGCATGTTCCGACGACCAGCCGAAGTCCAGCCGACTTCGAGCCGACGTCGGGCCGAGATCGTTTGCCGAGTTTGACGAGATCGTTTGTCGTTGGACCGACGGGGCCGACGTCGGCATGTTTATTGGGACAACGCGCCAAAAATATCAACCGGCGGCGGGATTCGAGCCCCCCAGTCGCCGACGTCGGCATGTTTACTGGGACAACACGCCAAAAGCATCAGCCGGCGATGGGATTCAAACCCAGTGTCATTCGAACGCGAGGTTAGTGCGCTAACCACTACACCACGCAGCCAGCTAACAGATTTGGTTTGTTTTGTTCGGTTATGCCCTTTCGGGCTGAGAAGACCATTTCAGAGCCGGAAGTTATATAGGATGGAGACATTGGTCTTCTTGGCGAGCACCCTGGGTCCAGTTCATATAGAGTCCCTGGTCCCATTGCTGTTACGTGACACTTATTGGAAAGGGCGACCCCACAATGGATTCATATAGCCACTCTTACACACCTGCACCAACGTTTCCCAAAGTGTCCCTTTGATAAGTGGCACTTTGGCAAAGTGACACTTGCCGACTGGCCTTTCTATATGAACTGGGCCCGGCCCTGGTGAGTTGCCGGGGCTGAGCCTGACCAAAGGATAGGCCGAGCAGCCCCCAAGCACTCACCGCACCCGGCTACGGGCGAGCTCGGCTTACGGGCAATCCCAAATGGGATAAAGTTTCCCGTCCAGTCCGGATCAGGGGGTTGCGGCGTGGAGGAAGATTTGAGTTTCCTGAGGATATTTTGAATACAGAAGCTCTTTATGAAACATGAAACATGTATTTTATATTATTTTAACGGTCAAAACAGCGGCCGATGTCGGTCCGACGTCGCCCCGACGTCGGCCCGACGTCGGCTGGACCTCAGCAATTGATCTCGGTCCGACGTCGGCCCGACGTCGGCTGGACCTCGGCTGGACGTCGGAACATGCGGGCATATCCGACATCCAGCCGACGTCGTGCCGAGGTTGGACCGACGTCGGGCCGACGTCGGCATGCCGATGCCGAGTTGCCGACGTCACCCCGACGTCGGCCGACGTCGGGCCGACGTCGGCATGTTTACTGGGCACTTGCCTCTCTTGATTCGTCTGTAGTGCTGTCAGGAAAATGTTTCAACTGAAAGTACTTTGATATTTTCTTTTTGGTTTTCACTATATTTATTTTTGAAAACTTGACAAAATACCGACATATTTTTTTAATTATTATTTCAAAAGAAGCAAATGAAAAAAATACCTCTTATTTTACATTTTAATGTTTCTTTTTGGAAAGAAATAGTTCCTATAATACGTATCTTGGTCCTATTCGCTTCTAAGCCTCTTTCCCTGCGGATTTTGTTCGGACCGCCGATTCGTATTAGCAGGTGGATACATGAGTCGGTAGTACGCTCCTGATTCGCATTAGCGGTGAATCCGATCGTGATACGTATTTGCTTTGCTCATGTAACCGCGGATCGGATCGCCGATTCGTACTAGCAGGTGGCTACATGAGTTGGTAATGCGTTCCTAATTCGAATTAGCGGCTAAATACGTATTTACTGTACTCATGTAACCCCGATATATGTAACAATGATGGCGATGTGCGGCAAACTCGTGAGGCGAGTTGTGAGTTAGGAAAATTGAATTCGGACAGTTCAGGGGCTGGTAGGTGGGTAAATGAGTTTCAAAATAACCCTGTACGGGTTGGAGAGGACTGGAATGGGAGGTTTTATTATTTCATTGTAATTAAGACCTATTTTGAGCATCGCTCTCTGCTAACCAGCGTCTAGCGTCGTGGGTATTTTGTGATGAAAACTGTCCTTATTCTTGCAATGTGTCATGATATGGGACATATTTCCATCATATTATCTTTTCCTTGCACCTTTTACAGTATCTTCTCAACTGCTTATTAGTTGTCACTGTTTAACCCGGCACCGCCTGGGCTATTTCCGTACCCACGACAGCCTGGGGGGGGGGGTCGGATCCGACCCCCCCCCCCTGTTATCTCGAGAACCAATGGTCGTATCGAGCCCCGCGAGGCGGCGTTCGAAAGGTCTCTACGAGACCTTCCCAAAGCACTCTTAAGATTGAGGTCAACTTTCGGGTCAAGGTCAGGTCAAAGGTCAAATTCAGGGGTTTTGCATGATTAGGCTTACGGACAGCGGAATCGATAGCTGCTGCTCGAAACTCACCACAAATGACCTCAAAGACCTAGTGAAGGTACCATGTGCGTATAGGGGTCATACTAAGTACGGGTCAAGGTCAGGTCAGGTCACGAAAGGTCACGGTTTTCACTTTCTGCTACATGGGCGTGCGACACATGTTTTATGGCTTATTTTTCACGCCAAATCCGATGGTAATGGTTATATGTGACCCCAAGTCACTGTGCTGGTGATAAGTGTGCATTGAAAGCATAAGAAATCGTTTATACCATGCATAACTAAACGAGGGCTAAGAAAAAAGTCAATTTTTCAACTTTTTATTTTTGACATGAAAATGCACTTTTCTAGACGAGCTTTGTCCCAGGAATCTAGTGGTGCCATTTGTTTTCACATGCGATGTTCAGAAGTGCCTCTAATTCGCGAAAATGCTTATGACGTCACCATGCCCTATGCATGTTGGAGCTATTTTTTACAATTTGGGGGTCAAAAATCAAGATAGAAAGTTGAAATTTGGGACATCTAATGTTCTAATAGAGCTCTATAACATATATTCCGGTTTTTTGGAAATTCTCAAAATTTTGGATTTTATTAGCTGTTTTCTAAGAAATATAGTTTTTTGAATTTTTAGGGGTGAAAAACGCATTTTATGGAAAATCCGAGATAGCCATTTTAAAGAACTCGTTGAGGTGCGTCTTTTCATGTCCTTAATTTGCAATTTGCTTAAAACCTCGATTTTTGGCGATTTTTTAAACATTTACCATTTTTTGACTGAAAACGCCATGTAGTTACGTCACTAAAATCAATATATCTCAAAAATTTTTGAATTTTTTTTTCTAAAAATTGCACAGGAGACGTTAAATTGATGGGGGAGAAGGTATGCCAAGTTTCAAGTTGATAGCGCAAGCGGTTCATGAGTTATTCAAGAAAAACGGAGGGGGGGGTCGGATCCGACCCCCCCCCAGGCGGTCGCGGGTTAAGTAAACACTCGTGTTTCGTAAACGTAAACGCCGTGTGACGTCACAGCCGGGAACGTGCCCCGAGGGCAGTTTATGTAAACCACATAAACCGACGTCGTGAACAGCCCTATGGTTGAAGCGAAGCGGCATTGCTCCCCTGTGCAGCTGGCTAACCAACTTCGCTCCGCCCCTTCTCTGACGTCATGGCCGACGTCACGCCAGCGGCTGGTGCAATATGATTGGCGCTCCGAAGACGTGTATACAGTTTGTAAATGCGCCGCCCGGCTGGGGGTCCTGGATTTCCACGCCCTGCTGGGGGGGGGGGGTGTTTGAACACCCCCCTTCTAACTCGGCTCCTGGGCCACGTAGCGATACGCGGAAGGCGGCGTTCGAAAGAGCGTCAAAAATAATGAGGAAATCACTTCGGTCAATTTTTTGGCCTGGTCAAAGGTCAGGTCACCAGAGGTCATTGAAGGCAAAATTTCGCCGATTTCCAGGTCGAATGCCGACAATTTCCATGAAACCAACGCATAACTCGGGAACCAATAGAGCTACAGCGCTGCGGAAAAGCGCATTCGATAGCCCTATTAACGCCCTTTCTGAGTAGTCCTCTCAGATTTGACCTAACGTCAACGGTTTTGCCTGCAGGGGGCAAAAACTGCAAAAATAGCCGATTTTTTTCGGAAACAGTTTTTCTGCAATAACTTTTGATTCAAGCCTTGTACGAGCTTACTTTTACCGGCATCGTGTTCCTCTCGTCAAGACGCATCGAATGAACTATAACTTGACCTTGAAAGGTCAACTTGAAAATTTGACCTTGCAGGTCAAGGTCATGACCTGACCGGAAAGGGTCATGTTGCATATCAGTCGATCCGTATCGTCGAGCTGAACACATCTAAGGCGTTTTCATCGCTCTAGCATGCCTCTATCAAAAGTTATTTGCGAAAAACTGTTAGATATTATTCGTGACCTAAGATGACCTCAGGGCATAAACCGGGGTCACGGACACCATTTTCATGTTCAGTGTGTCTAAACCACTTGTAATTCAGTGTTTGGGAGTGTTTATAATGTCTTACGACCAAAAGAGGCGCATTTCAATTTTCTCCCATTGACTTATAATGGGGAGGTCGCAAAATTGACCTGACCTTAGGTCATCGATATCAAAATTCTGAGATATACATTTTGTACATGCTATTGCTCTTAGCAATCGCTGAAAGTTTCAAAGCGATCGGTCACTCGGTGTAGCTATGACAGACATTGAAACTTTTTATGAGGTGAGGTCACTTCAAGTGACCTGGTGACCTGACCTTGAATGACCTTGGTCTGAAATTTTCACAACATGTGTAGAATTGATGTATGATAAGGTGTACCAAAAACGGCGGCGCTCCGCGCCGCCGTTTTTGAGATATTTGCGAAAAACCACAAGGGGGGTGTTCAAACACCCCCCCCCCCAGCAGGGCGCGGGTTAACTACTCACTAACTAAGGGTGGGGGTGGGGAAGCTGCCTCCGTAATTTAACGAATTGTCCCCGGAGTCATCGACTTTTGCCCCCTATACGA
Source organism: Amphibalanus amphitrite (assembly GCF_019059575.1). Lineage (NCBI taxonomy): Eukaryota > Metazoa > Arthropoda > Thecostraca > Balanomorpha > Balanidae > Amphibalanus > Amphibalanus amphitrite. Next base: position 402,361 of record NW_024882061.1, read on the forward strand.
AAAACGGAGCTTCACAAAAAATGGCTCCGACTCAACTCATTCAACTCAAGGATTGGTGGAAAAGCAAAGCAAGCGGGGCATCTCTCCACATAAAAAACATGACACCGCCGGGTTAACAATTCCGTCTCCGGTGGTGTCTTGGTGAATTGGTGAATAACGGCCGTTTTCACGACGGAACTTTCGCGGTGGAACCTATTTGATAATTTGATAGGTCTGGAAAGTGTCGTGAAAATGGCTATTATGTATCTGAAGCCCAGACTGAAAGTTTCGTGTGAATGCGTCGAGCGGTTTTGAAGATATTGCAGAAAAACGAACTTCGGTTCTGTAGAGACCTGTAGAGACCCCCCAAGTCATGTGCAGAATAACTTTCAGTCATATGGTTAGGAAAAATGTTTTATTAGAAGCAGCATCTCGATAACGAACTATTTCGCTCAATACAATCCCCATTCGTCTAAAATGGCGTCCAAATACAGTTGTACAGAGATATAACGTTCTACCGACACGCAATACATCCCGATCCCGTTTCCAATACGGCATAACTCATGATTCTCAAATACATCTTCAATGTTCTTGAACGGGGCCTTGCTTAGGTATGAGCAATGCGGAAGGGAAGTCTCATGCAAAATAAAAACGAATTGACGTCACAAAACAGACGGCATCTCCGATGCCGTCGTACCTCACAGAATGTCATCATACAACGTCAAACGTTTGACGCAGCGATGTGTCTTTCCTCGCTGTAATATGGAAGAAGGGCAACACTTACACATCACCCCAACGTGGGTGTGCGAACAGCGAACCACCGCCTACGGTCCGGGGGAAACGCGGGGACAGATAGAGAAAGGGGACAAGGAGGACAGGGAGAGAAAGAGTACATAACTACTACAGAGAGAGAGAGAGAGAGAGAGAGAGAGAGAGAGAGAGAGGGGGGGGGGGAGAGGGAGGGAACATGTTGTTTGTTTTACAAACAGACAGACACAGGCAGACAGACTAACAGGTGCGTATGAGGTTAGCGAGAAATACTGAAAGGGATGATGACATCGAATAAGGATAGCATGCTTAGCAAACGGACACACAGAAACTGAGCACAGGAAAAGAAAGAAGGAAGTGTAGGTAACACAAGAGGAGATGGAAAGGGGGAGGAATAGTACACAATTATGTAAGAGGGGTCGATTTCGTTGCATTCGCACCAAATTATCTGTCAGCTGCAGATATAACTCGTTTACCGGACTCAGTCAGTCATTTACCGGACTGAGCCGGACTGAGCCGCAAGGAGCCAGATATTCGCCGGTCTGAGTCCGTAATCCACCCGACTGAGCCGCAAGGAGCCAGATATTCGCCGGACTGAACGGTGCAATACAAGAGCGTGGCGTATTCCTCACCATCGCGCACGTAGCATACCGTGAATAACTACTTATACCATAATGGACGATATTTACGTACATGAATGAAAATCACATAACAAATAATGGCGTCTTTTCGTCAAACGTGTGTGTGCAGTGTTCTTGGCCCTACGATCGATGAACAAGCATGTGCGCCGTAGGACCGCCATACATCAACCACTTCACTGGTGCCTTCTATGGCTCAGGAACAGTGTAGCGACTCACGGCAAACGACAAACAGCTCACCACAATCCGATAACACCAACCCACATTGCAAGGCGGCCGGCTGTCCGCCCAGCCCGCCAGGAACACTTCACGCTCATGCGCACACGCCCCACAGTAACCCACCCCTGATACCCTCCCACAGTCTGACTGAATACCCTGCCCACCCGGCCGAGTGACAGCCCTAGGTGGGCGCCGAGTTGGGGTCCGCGGCCGGCAGCAGGGTCTGGTGCGCCGGCACAGTGGCCACGCTGGCCTCGGCGGTGCGCGACGCCTCGAGCACCGGGCTGAGCCGACAGTCGCGCCGGCCGCTCGGCTTGCGCTCGGGCGCGGCGCCGGACGCCGAGCGACCCTCGGACAGCGCGCCGCCCGACTCTGCCGACAGCTTCCGGCAGCGCATCGACGACATCTCGAGCAGCGTCTGGCCGCTGCGTGGCTGCGTCGAGCGCGAGCCGTTGGACAGCTTCAGCAGGTCGTTCCGCGAGAGGGTGCCGGCGGCGCGGAAACGCAGCGCCTGGCGGCGGCAGAGACCGCGCCGGCCCAGCATCAGGAAGAACTCCTGGCGGAACTGTTTGGTGAAGATGGCGTAGAGGTACGGGTTGGCGCACGAGTTGATGGGGTAGAAGAACACCAGCAGGATCTTGGAGTTGGTGACGTTGATGAGCGGGAAGCCGATGATGGCAGTGACGCCGAAGAATGTGATGGGCGCCCAGCAGGCGAAGTCGGTGAACACTAGGAGAGCCATCCGCTTAGCAACCTGTCGGACACAAAAAAGACGAATGACGCTTCTGTTTGATAACATGCGGGCGACAGAAGTCACATGACATATGTATAAAGGGAATCTTTGTCCACGTGTCGGTACATGCAATTACAGGCGGTCATAACATGACAGCATTGTCTGATCCCACGTCGTAACACGTAACATCCCAGCCCGGCGCCTCAGGACGTGTCTATTGCGCCGGAACCCCACGGGGCCAGACGGATCCGGTAGCGTTGTTAGACCGTAGGCGGATTTCGTGCCGGCGTGTCCCGATTCGATCACTGATAGCTGGAGCGGCGGGCGGCTGTTGGGGCCGCGCGACACACGACAGGATGATAGCGTCCCTCATGACAGTGACAGGGGACTGAGGCTCTAGTTCAAACCGGATACCGCTACCCACGTCTCTGTTGCCGGCGCTGGCACGTTAGAACTATTCGGACCTGTGTTGTGTTTCTGGCACCGACCCGGGAAACCCCCGCGTAGTTATATAGTTTCGACATTCTTTGATCAGGCTACTGCGACGTTTGTTAAAGTGAGTACTTCAAATGAAACATTTCCTTCGAAGTAGAGTTAAAGGAAATAGTTCACTTTCACGAAATTATTTTTTTTTGCAACGATTTATTATTTTTTATGTTCAAAATAATCAGCAAAGAAAATAAAACCTTTTTATAACAAAGGATTTTTTTTCTATATTTTGATATAGGAAGAACTTTTCAGTTTCTGTAAGGCACACGCGATCCAGTATGAAAAGAGCATGGGTCCCGAAAATTCTTCAGAAACAGAGAAATTATCGCAGCCACCGGCATTTGGGCGATCTGCTCGATCTGATAATGTTCCCCTGAATGTCCTAATTGATCAGTACGAGAATTTCTCTAGAGTTCTCGTAGATAATTTCTCTAGTTTCTGAATAATTTTCGGGACCCATGCTCTTTTCATACTGGATGGAAATATATGCAAGGCACACATCCTCAACGCAAGACACCTTTTTCGGGACGAGAAATAGAATATCTTTGCCTAGGGTGATCGTTGGGCTGTAAAAGCTCCTGATTTATGCTCGTCTCAGCCCAAGCTACGGAACTGCTATTCCAGTTCAAAACCCATGTTAAAAAGTGAACTATTTCCTTTAAAGCCGATCAGGAGGGTCACTCAGGGTCACGTATAAAAATAAATGCGTTTGAAGTGTTCAAGCAGCGAGGCAATCGAAGTTCCTCGATAGTTTTCCAGTTACTGATAGCTCCGCCGCGCATGTCGATGACTGGAACCGGCCGATAAATATAGAAGGTCGAACCTACGGTACTTTCCCTCCTCACCCTGTGGCGATGGCGCAGGTTGAGGTCGTTGAGCCGGACGAGCTCGCGTTCCACCGTAGATACGAGTATGCTGTAGTACGCACCTTGAGATCGTTGGGTCTGACGAGCCCGCGCTCCACTGTGGATATGCTGCAGTACATCCTCAGGTAGAACCAGGAGATCAGCAGGAAGGCCAGGCAGTTACCCAGTAGCAGGAAGAGCAGGAACGCGATGCCCGCCTGGTCCTGGCCGTCCTGCACCACGGGTAGGCAGATGCTGGGGGAGACACGACGGGGTCCGCGCGGTCAGGGCGGAGAGCGGGTACTGAATTACGACTGAGAACAGACACCGAATTACGACCGAGAACAGACACCGAATTACGACTGAGAACAGTCACCGAATTACGACTGGGAACAGACACCGAATTACGACTGAGAACAGACACCGAATTACGACTGAGAACAGACACCGAATTACGACTGAGGACAGACACCGAATTACGACCGAGAACGAATACCGAATTACGACTGAGGACAGACACCGAATTACGACTGAGGACAGACACCGAATTACGACCGAGAACGAATGCCGAGTTGGTACTGAGAACGAATATCGGGCTATGAACTGAGAGCGGATACGGAGTTTATGAATTGAGAACGTATTGAGATAAACGTCACATCTGATAATGAGTGACAACTGACAATAGCATTGCTATAATTTCTGCATATACCATTGAAATGCTGAAATGCTGGTATTCTGAAATGCTCAAGGTCTGTCGATCCTGGAGGAGTGGCTTGCGCATAAAAAAAAATGAGACGTTCATAAGCGTCGCTATCCGTTTGGCATTTTCTCCTACCTCGTCTTGCTGTAGCTGCCGATGCCGACCAATGGGAAGGCCGCCATGACTGCCGAGTAAAGCCAGCCGACTGCCATCACCCTGAAAAAAGCACATCAATCAATATGTAAACTGGATCCAAATACAATAGACAGATGCATTTATAAAATCCACGGCTCACCCTCGGCTCCGCCCCTGGCGCCCTCTGTCTGTACCTGACTGCACCGGTGATGCGGAGTCGCTTGGTGAGATAGATGGCGTTGGTGATGGCGTACCAGCGCTCGCAGGTGATTGTGACCAGTGTGAACACGGACAGCTCCGAGGCGAACACGGTCAGAAAGCCGGCCACCTGACAGCCCAGTCCTGTCGCAGAGAGAAAGAGAGGGTTGGGTCAATGGGAGGCATAAGTTGACGCAGCGGGTGGGTGGTAGCCGGTAGGGTCAGGGCGACAAGGCAGGGAAGCGAGCGGGGCAGGAGGGCCAGGTCAGGTCAGCGAGTGGGACAGAAGGGCCAGGTCAGAGCAGTGAGTGGGTAAGAAGGGTCAGGACAGCGCGCGAGTGGGTGAGTACTAAGTAGGATCAGGGCAGCGAGTGGGGCAGTAGGATCAGGGTAGGGCAGCGAGTGAGGAAGTATAGGGTCAGCTCAGAGCAGCGAGTGGGGCAGTAGGGTCAGGTAAGGGCAGGGAGTGGGGAAGTATATGTAAGGTCAGGTCAGGAAGTGGGTCAGTAAGGTCAGATCAAGGCAAGGAGTGGGGCAGTAAGGTCAGGTCAGGGAGTGGGCAGGTAGGGTCTGGTCAGTGAGCGAGAAAGTAACTAGGGTCAGGTCAGGTCAGGGAATGGGGCAGCAGGGTCAGCTCAGGGCAGTAAGTGGGGCAGTAGGGTCAAGACAGGACTAGATAGCTGGTTTATTTACGAACAGGCTGATTGTAATTTATTTATCATCGTTGGTGATGCTTACATAGGTCGGTCCCACATTGATATATGGACCGAGAAGGTGGAGCGCCGTATATTTTCGATTGCACGATGAATGATAGTTTTACATGGAATCAGAACTCCGCTGAAAATTTTCCCTGGCGGCTACGGAACCTATTCATGTGACCTTTACTCATGGACCGCGCTCAATGGTGGGCCGTGAATATGAATTCAACTTTACCCGGGCCCCGAGACAAGTTTTGGCAGTGGGCGCGCACACGCCGGTGAAAAGTTGCCGGGCAAAGCCCCATTTTACCGTTATCAGCGCGCTGCAGCGCGAGCTGCAACACTAATTATAGCGGCCAAATATACCTACTTCAGACTGCGAATAGGCGGGACCTGAGTGTGTATCCGTCGGCAAGAAAGAGGCACTCGGAGCGCGTTATTTCCAATAAGACCGGAGACTGAGAGTATTGTCTTGAAGTAAAATAAGAAATATCATGCCTATGTTCAGAAGAAAAAAAAACATATGAAAAATAATCGCTATAAATAATATGTGTAATTCTGTTCCCAACCGATCCCCAATATTGACCTGTGACAGCTTACCCAGAACCACCAGCGTGGCAGTGTTTTGTGACTAGGCATGCATGCCTACATACCTATCTAAATATTCACTAGGGAACGGACGCCACGGCGCCCTCAACCGTGCACGGTTGAGGCACGGAGGTCAACCAGCTCACATAAAAGGGAGGCATTCAGTCAAGCGGGCGATCACTGACCGATCACGATCACGATCAGTGATGCCTACTTAAAAAATGTAGTGATCTGTTTGACCTGACCTTAATCCTGGCCTTCAGCTTAGCTGACACTTGCATAAGCAAGTGTCAGCTAAGCATGGCAGCTAAGCATGGCAGTCGCGTAGCACTTCGGTGTCAGACTTTGCACAATCCTGACTGAGTTTATGACGAGCGATGTCCAAGACGGGGTCTCAAAGTTCGTGCTACTGGAAGCCCAACATCGAGTGTTCGACCTAACAGTGACCCAGCCCGTGCCCTTAAAACTGAAATTTTAGTTACTCAGTAGAAAGGGTCTTGTCACGAGCCTTCGTTTGCCCACGCCTCGCCCGTCTCGCTGCGGCTATTGGTTCTGAGTTATTGATTGGGGGCGTTAAACGCCTCCCCAGGAAGTGATGGACGGCAAAATATCCCAGCAACTGCCGGGTTAATATCCGACATACATATTAGGCACGCGCTCGTACTGCACGCACTATACGTAGTAGAGCCGTATGCACGAAGAAATCGTTTGAAACTCTATCTTTGTTTGAGGCGCTGGAGGAAATCGTTGCATGTTCAATCGCGAGTGAACGGGATGTTCCTGAATCGGGATGTCACATGTGAGCCTGCCATCTCCCACCCGATCAGCATATGAGCATCCAATCAGTATAATCCATACATCTATAAATGGGCGAACGCAAACCAGCCGAAGTGCAAAGACCGACAAACGGGTCAAGCATCATCAAGTAAGAACACCCAAACTGTGCAGCCTTCAACTCAAGATTGTATTGACCCACGGCTAAAACTAAATGATATAGTATGTAGACATTATTCAAACGGGCGCTTATCGACCTGGCGGAAGGTGATGGGATGCGATTGATTGTGCAAACACAGCTTTCTCCACAAACCGTGCAAATAGGATCGTCTATTTTTGCGAAGGCAAATACCACCGCTGGAAGAGGATTGGACGGACCATAAGGTGCCTAAGCCTCTTTGGTGAGCCGAGTGGAGAGTTAGATATCGCGTCCGTACGCCAACGTTTTTACGGCATGTTCTTCAGCAGTAAGCGGCCTCTCTAGCAATCTTTCATCACAATGTAGGTAGAGTAATCCTTGCTAATCACTAGATTTTTGAAAGATGTAGGCGAATTTAAAGACATACATTATGCTCAAAACTATATTTGTAGGTCTCCGTATTAGTAGCCGAGTCCCAGTGCATTTCAGGATACACATGCCGTAAGGATTCGGATCACCCGAGATTTCATTGCGTGGAATTATATTCCATTCCCAGAAGACGCAGCGTGTCTCGCCGTCCAAAGGCTCCCTTTGACAAGCTGTCATGTCATTTGACAAGCTGTCATGACAAGCTGTCATGTGACGGCTCTCGGACTGTCAAATCGAGATCACACTCATATCGGCCATGTCTGACGCTGTCATGTCTGCGTTAGATAGATGAAGGCGGGAAGACGTAGCCCGTCATCAGTTTTCCATCAAAACGATTCGATAGCTTGTATGCAGTAAGGCACTATGGCATCAATTTGGGGGTGATCTGCCCCAGCAGCCATCCAGGTCAATGTCAATGAGGAATTGACCCGCGTTCTGGAATTACTAGAGGGTGGTTCAAGGCGCCCTTTCTATATACCAGGTTATTGTGTAGATAAACGTTATTCTGTTTGGTGCACACAAATTCCTTGAGATCGTAGTGAATCTTTTTCTGAGCAAGTGTGTATGCGACTGACAGATGCTATTTCCTTTTATACAACGCTGGGCAATCTTATAAGGATTGTAATTATATCGAGAGCCAGACATCTAGTGTAGGTATTACGTAAGTACGTAAGTTAAGTTACTGTAAATTAATCATATGGCACAGAGAGAGCTCCTTCAAAAAGACAGGGGCTCTCCGAACGAGCTCTTCGAGCTCTTCGAAGCTCTTCTACAATCTGACCTCCTTAGTCCGAAGTTAGTGCTTCCAGCTTTTAGCGGTATACATGCATCACAATGAATAGCCAGGAGGTCGAAAGGTAAAATGAATGGCATTCATCGGCAAATAAACTGCTTGTATACAATTTCCCTCATCCCTCAGAAATATAACCCGAAATAGAATCCATCCTAACCTGACACAACCTCTCCCACCTTGCAGCATATTTACGTCTGGACAACGAGTTGCGGGGAAAAGTGCTGATTTTGTTGCAGTTTTAAGAGCCGGTGATTAGGCTGGATTTTGGGTTACTTTTTCGTTCCGATTCACGTATTTCATAGTGTTTGGCTTTTGAATATTTTAGTTCTTTCAGATAAATATTACTTGCCTTACAACTTTTGTAAAAACGTTTCATTTTTTATAAGCCGACGTTCAGAGTCCTAAAAATACATCAGCACTACAATCATTGTAAACAAACAAATGGAGCACCACTTGGCTCTGTTCCAAGGCCGTTTTTTAGTTTATCTGGTGGTTTTCTTACTCTTGTACGTCGTTTTGTTGGATGTTTTGAATATTGATATTGACTTATATCATATTTAAGAAGCATGTTGACTGAAAACAATCCGAAGTATCCAGGAGGCTGACAGAGGTCCTGACACCTGAGGCCTGAGCAATATCAATATCAAGTTGAACAAGTTATGAAATTTTGGTTGATAAACGCAAGGTGATCGGGCTCATATATCAGCAAGAAAAAATAAAATTAAAAGAGCTTATTGGCCAAAAACAAGCTATAATATTGCAGACCTTGGAGCAATACCTTGACCTACTGAAGAGCAAGCTGAGCAGGATCATGCCAGAAAATGTTGACTGGTGAGCGCATATTGATGTATTGGTATGGATATTGAATGATAACTTACAACAGCAAGATAAATTAGTGCTAACTTTCAAGTTAAAAATCAAGAATGAATGGACTTGGACAGCTTAGATGCTTCATGCTATGCAGATTGTAATGTGCATCAGGTACTCAGTGTCTGGCAAATGAAACATGCGATCATTCTAGCTTATTGCTACTGGAGGAGAAAGCTTGGATCACTAAATCCACCTTATGTTGATTTTGATGTTAATCATCACTGTATTTCTTGAAAAAAGGATTATAGTAGAATTGTCAATGTGACAATCCATGCAACGATGTGATCATATAATGTGTTCATAGTCATTCGTGATAGTGATTATTTGTCCAATATACAATGGCAAAGCTCTCAGTCTCAGCGTTTCTTCCTGTGGATGGCCAGCAGTGACTCAGAGCTTTGAAGTATTAGTTTTCTTCACAGGGCTGGGATAAAAAGTACTGAGGGTAATCTTCCACCAAGGAACTCTACAGTCTACTTTGTCTATATAGTCTACATATACATAGTAGTAGTAGACTACATAGTAGACTATATTTTATATAGTCTACTTTGACATGGTATGAGATGTATGCACAAGTAGGTAGGTAGGTGCTTAGTTCCTATAGTCAGTAGTTGTGTATGTTTAGTCGGGTTAGCTTAGATTAGATTGTTAGTTTTTTAATTTGCCAAGTGTCCATAAAAATGTGACCTGAGCAATGAGCATACTCCTAGTCCTGACTAGCCTGACAGCTGACCTAGCCTCAATCATCACACATATTTGCAGCCTACCCAAGACCTGCATAGCAGTAGCACCTAGTTATAGGTAGGTACTCACCACCCTTGACCCTAACTCAATCTTACCTGCTAACCTTCAACTTGCCAAAAGTTAGCTCACATTGCCAAGCTGCATCCAGGGAAACAGTCAACTGAGGAACTGGCTCATTGGGTGGCTGGTGTGAGTCTGTGCATTTAAAGTGTTTCTTCTCTGAAGCTGCTCTGCACTGCTGTCTGCTGTATGTCATGTTAGATGCTCAGAAATGTGGGAAATGATTACTTAGCTACTTTAGTGCTTTGTTAATGCTCGAGACATGAACAAGTACAGATCCTGCAGGGTACAGCTATGAGTTAGGTGCTAGGTGAGTATGTTATGTGAATGTGCTGTTCCCTGTTTGACCATAGTAAGTATACAAACAAGCACAGGGTCACAGTTATATTCAATCTCCACATAAACATACAACAAAAACGGCCATATGGCCTAACTCCGAACACACCACACTCCACAGATAACTTAAGCCTTTGCAGGCACAAAAATGTTTTGATTAACAGGACAGGTATACAATATATCATCTGTCCTTGGGGGATCTTGCTGCCAAGTTGAGGTATGATGACTTAACTTCAGGATTGATCAACCTTTTCTTAGCCACTGTTTATATACGAGAAAGACCAAATGCTTGTTTCTTTGATTTACAGGACGTGTATACAATATATCCTCTGTCCTTGGGGGATCTTGCTGCCAAGTTGAGGTACGATGACTGAACTTCAGGATTGATCAACCTTTTCTTAGCCACTGCTTATATACGAGAAAGACCAAATGCTTGTTTGTAAACTGCGTTGAAAATTTAATGATCCACCATCAATTCTGACATGAAGGCACAAATGAAATAGTTCCCTCTCCTTTTGGAATACACAAAGCAAAATATTTAATAAATTTTAGTGGATGGACAAGAGCAATTAGCATAGCTTCCCCTCAAGCTAACTTCTGGCACTAGGTTGGTTGGTTGGTTGGTTGGTTTGGGTTAAGCACCACATCCAGTGGACCAAGGTGCTAACCGGAACTCTCACGCTGTTCCAAGCGGTCAGGTAGCGGCAATGCCACGTGCATCGCCCGGGAATCGAACCCGGATGGCCGAATCTAGAGGCAAGTATCTTACCCCTAGACCGGAATGCTCCCCTTCTGGCACTAATGAATTACACTGACGCTTATTCCCTTCATATTTTGTAACAAACGCGCTAAAACTGCAATATAACAGCACTATATGCTTCTTGACAAAATGCAATACAAGTAAAAATTTAGCCCTGATGGCATTCATTCTTGGTGGAAACGTAATTACAAAATATTTTGTAGTAACTATTAAATTCCGGCTGAAAACAGTCCACGGTTTAAAAAAGAATCATTCCAATGACGGTCCATTCTTGCGGTCCTGAAATCGCCACTATTTCCGGCCTCTCCAACGCAACTCGTTGTCCAGACGTAAATATGCCGACCACGGCAAAATATCCCAGCAACTGCCGGGTTAATATCCGACATCATTAGCGTCGCCACGGGGGGGCAAGCGGGGCAGCTTGCCCCCCCCCCAACCTCGGACCGGGCACCCCCTGAGATCGATACAGATCCGATGAGATTTTGGAGTCGGGAAAAAATGGGGGTACCCTTTCTGAGAATGCCTGTGAGGTCAGACTCGGTTGCAGCAAGCAGTTCAAACCAGAGTCTGACTCGCAGTCGCCAAAGTCTTGAAGACTCCGATTCCAGACTCGGAAATGTCAATGCTGTGATTCATTCCATGTTCCTAGTTCGTTCTTTATTACATTTTACATACGTTTTTTCATAAGTTTTGGAGTGCTGATACAATTTTCGTTCAAAGCGTGAAACGAAATCTTCGGGGCCTTTCTCAACTCTCATCAAATGTCTGCGACAGGCTCAAGTACAGTACAAGTGTTGCAGGGCTCATGAGCTTGCTTTAACCCTCAAGGGCTCCTAAGGAGCTCCACTGAGCCCTAAAGAAGCCTTCAGAGGGCCCAAACCGGCCTCTTAAAGTCCCACTGGTGTCCATGTTCTCTGAGGGCCCATACAAGGATATTTGAGCCTTCGAACATTTCTGAGAACCTGGCCTCTAATAGTTCAGCCAAGCTTTTGAGGCGACAGACTTTGCTAACCCCAAGCCGGCATTTGAGGGGTCACAGATCACGTGTCCCTCTGAGGTCCGCGACACATGTTAACCCGCGCCCCAGTGGCGGTCTCAGCCTACTTCGCCCTAGTGGGGGGGGGGGGCATATGTTACCACCCACCTCTAACTCAAAAACTAAGAGGGATAGAAAGACGCGGTAAAAAGCAGTCGATAGCTCTCAATGCGTACGTTTGAAAGTATTTCGGTCATTTTTCATCTTAGAGCAATATTGGGGTCACCAGAGGTCATCAAAGGTCAAAATTTGCCAATTGTCATTATATTTTTCAGAAAACATGCCGCTATCTCAGGAACTATGGTAGCTAGAATAACGCATGGAAGAGCAATTGATAGCTTTTGAACTCTACTTTTGAAAAGGTCATTATCAATATTGACCTCAGGTCAACGGTTTAGCCTCCAGAGGGCAAAAACTCCAAAAATAGCTGTTTTTACGAAAAGTGTTTTTTGACAATAACTTCGACTACAAAAAGCCACGACATTTCTATTGCCAGAATCGTGTTCCCCTCGCCGAGACGCGTCGAATGAACTATAATTTGACCTTGAAAGGTCAACTTCAAAATTTGACCTCAGGTCAAGGTCATGACCTTACCGGAAAAGGTCATGTTGCATATCAGTCGATGCGTTTCAACAAGGCAAACACAATGAGACCATCCCCAGCGTTCTATCTCTTTCCAATCGCGAGTTATTGGCAAAAAAAAACTGTTTGTAGCCTCAAGTGACCTCGGATGACCTGTCTAGAGGCTATCAGCAAAAATGACACCTTGGTCATCACGAGTGGACTAAATCATTGTGATTCTGAAATATTTGGACTGTTCCGATGCGTACACACGGATCTAGAGGCATTTTCATTTTTCTCCATTGACTTGTAATGGAAAGGTCACGCCACTGACCTGACCTTAGGTCACGGATATAAAAAATCCGAGATATACAAATTGTAGGCGCCCATAACATCATGCAATCCACCAAGTTTCAAACCTTTTTGACAAACACTGCAGGCTGGACATGATTGCAAACTTTTTTTTAGGCTTGGTCAGTTAACTTGACCTGGTGACCTGACCTGACATGACCTGGGGTCAAAAATTTCACACATTGTCCAAAATTGATGTACCAAAAGCTACCCCAAGCGGCGCGGCGCTACGCGCCGCGGTTTTTTATTCACACGCAAAAAACGCGACAGGGTGGTAACATATGCCCCCCCCCCACTGGGGCGAAGGTTAATTATGTCCCTACGTAGGGTCCTTAGGGATTCGACACAGACCCCCAGGGTTCACACTGCTATCCGAGGGCTCCAGGCTCACCCTGAGCCTAGTCTCTTAGCGCCAGCCGCCCACACTGGCTTCTGAGGGCCCCACCTTGGGCTCGGAAAGCCCTAAAGCACCACGTACACGTAAATATTTGACGTGACCCACGCCGATCTCCGGAATCCTAAGCATGCTTCTGTGAGTCAGCACCGACCCTGAGTGGCCTAAAATGGCCTGGAAGTCCCAAACCTATCTCTAAGGGATCCCTTGCCGCTATGCCGTGCGTAGCTTTTGGTTTCGTTTAACAGTTTTTGTTCGCGTTTGCAGCGCTTCCCTTCACACGAAAAACGAGAAACTTTTGTTTACACTCGAGTGAACAAAACACTTCCTCTCACTGGAGCAAAGATGAATTACTTCCGATTCATACTTCCGACATTCACTCTCCGCCGAATGCCCAACTTAGCTACGATCGGCGGCTGGGATAAGTCCTATGCATTTCACGTAAAACCTCTGCATGCATGCGTGAATGGAGGTTTTAGCAGGGTGATCCGATTAAATGGAGCGTTTTTCACCTTTTTCTGGGCAATGATCATGAGCGTCGAGCGTCTGCACAGGGACCCTCTGCAGTGCGTCGGCAATCGCAGCCACTATATACTATAATTCTACCAGTCGTTTTTGTCATGAAATTTCAAAATTTCGATTTTTTCTGTAAAAGAATTACATGTCATAGCTAGAAGGAAACCTTTGTCGCCATCGGATTCCTGTCACCATTGCGCGTCGAATGATATGTAAAACGAGTGAGTAAAGACTGGGGAAAGGCAAGTTTTAACACAAAAGTTGAATTTGCCCCCCCAACCGAAAATCTCTGGCGACGCCTATGTCCGACATACATATTAGGCACGCGCTCGTACTGCACGCACTATACGTAGTAGAGCCGTATGCACGAAGAAATCGTTTGAAACTCTATCTTTGTTTGAGGCGCTGGAGGAAATCGTTGCATGTTCAATCGCGAGTGAACGGGATGTTCCTGAATCGGGATGTCACATGTGAGCCTGCCATCTCCCACCCGATCAGCATATGAGCATCCAATCAGTATAATCCATACATCTATAAATGGGCGAACGCAAACCAGCCGAAGTGCAAAGACCGACAAACGGGTCAAGCATCATCAAGTAAGAACACCCAAACTGTGCAGCCTTCAACTCAAGATTGTATTGACCCACGGCTAAAACTAAATGATATAGTATGTAGACATTATTCAAACGGGCGCTTATCGACCTGGCGGAAGGTGATGGGATGCGATTGATTGTGCAAACACAGCTTTCTCCACAAACCGTGCAAATAGGATCGTCTATTTTTGCGAAGGCAAATACCACCGCTGGAAGAGGATTGGACGGACCATAAGGTGCCTAAGCCTCTTTGGTGAGCCGAGTGGAGAGTTAGATATCGCGTCCGTACGCCAACGTTTTTACGGCATGTTCTTCAGCAGTAAGCGGCCTCTCTTAGCAATCTTTCATCACAATGTAGGTAGAGTAATCCTTGCTAATCACTAGATTTTTGAAAGATGTAGGCGAATTTAAAGACATACATTATGCTCAAAACTATATTTGTAGGTCTCCGTATTAGTAGCCGAGTCCCAGTGCATTTCAGGATACACATGCCGTAAGGATTCGGATCACCCGAGATTTCATTGCGTGGAATTATATTCCATTCCCAGAAGACGCAGCGTGTCTCGCCGTCCAAAGGCTCCCTTTGACAAGCTGTCATGTCATTTGACAAGCTGTCATGACAAGCTGTCATGTGACGGCTCTCGGACTGTCAAATCGAGATCACACTCATATCGGCCATGTCTGACGCTGTCATGTCTGCGTTAGATAGATGAAGGCGGGAAGACGTAGCCCGTCATCAGTTTTCCATCAAAACGATTCGATAGCTTGTATGCGGTAAGGCACTATGGCATCAATTTGGGGGTGATCTGCCCCAGCAGCCATCCAGGTCAATGTCAATGAGGAATTGACCCGCGTTCTGGAATTACTAGAGGGTGGTTCAAGGCGCCCTTTCTATATACCAGGTTATTGTGTAGATAAACGTTATTCTGTTTGGTGCACACAAATTCCTTGAGATCGTAGTGAATCTTTTTCTGAGCAAGTGTGTATGCGACTGACAGATGCTATTTCCTTTTATACAACGCTGGGCAATCTTATAAGGATTGTAATTATATCGAGAGCCAGACATCTAGTGTAGGTATTACGTAAGTTATTATTACGTAAGTTAAGTTACTGTAAATTAATCATATGGCACAGAGAGAGCTCCTTCAAAAAGACAGGGGCTCTCCGAACGAGCTCTTCGAGCTCTTCGAAGCTCTTCTACAATCTGACCTCCTTAGTCCGAAGTTAGTGCTTCCAGCTTTTAGTGGTATACATGCATCGCAATGAATAGCCAGGAGGTCGAAAGGTAAAATGAATGGCATTCATCGGCAAATAAACTGCTTGTATACAATTTCCCTCATCCCTCAGAAATATAACCCGAAATAGAATCCATCCTAACCTGACACAACCTCTCCCACCTTGCATGGAACTTCTCCGCTACTACTCGACACCCATGCCTCTCACGGCCGGCCTCTTCCACCGTGTGACGGTCTGGGAGCTGCGGACCTACCTTCCTGCCAGTCGATGGCGAAGCTGAAGTAGACGCCGATCGTGTGCACGTCCATGCTAGCGATGATGAGCAGGTAGAGGCCCATGCAGAGGTCGGCGAACGCCAGGTTGCACATCAGGAACTTGGGCGTGGTGAGCTTGAAGCTGCGGTTGATGAGGACCACCAGCACGACGACGTTACCAACCACGGCCGTGACGACCACGAGCCAGACGGCCACTCTAAGGGGTTGAGAAGTAAGGGGAGGTCACGGAAATGGCTAATCAAATAGCAGCTGCAGGAGGGACCCCGAGTGCTGCGTGAAGCGAGTTCATATGGGTTATTGTATGAATATATGGGTCTCTTGTGTGCATGAATATATCTAGATATTGCCATGGGGACTCTGTAGCGTGTCTCGCGACCTTTTACATCAGCCATATCCTGCTACCTGACTACCTAAAGCACGTCATTAACATCGTTATGCGGTTACATCATGCAGACAAAAATCAATGGTTCTATCCGGCTGAAAGCTATCATACATTTGTCAATTACGTCCATTCGATTGACGGCTGGGACGGTGCGGTATCAGTTATCACGTTACCAGTCGGGCAGCAATGAATGACAGTTAATTGGGGCAGCGACAGCTTCCGCACAGTGACGAGCAAAGATAGGTAACATCGTGCATTAGCGGCCTCCATTAGTGCGGGTATAGAGGTCCCCAGACAGCGATACTGCGCCCGGCACTGTGTCCGCCTCATAAGGCACAACATGGGACCCTGATATCCCCGTGGTGATTATCCAGACCCACAGATGTGTCCTGTATCCCATGTCCCGTCTTGTATCCCGTGAGGTTTCCGTAGTGTCACACAAGAGCAATGAGCGAGCATCTTGTAGGCTATGGTGTCCCCTTAGTGACTAGTGGCAGTTCATAGCACCTCGCAGCACATGATGTCTCCGTTGCAACTCACCCGAGTCCCCCTGCATCCCAGGATGTCCCGTTTGAATGTAATCCAGGCTATTCCCGTGAATACCCACCTGAGCGTCTTGTATCCCATGATGTCCTCGCACGGGTTGAAGGCGTCTGGTGTGGGTGAACAGACCACGCTCCTCAGCCGGCTGGTCTGGTCACTGTCACAGACCAGGTGGCTCGTCTCCTCGGAGACAGCCGAGTGGAAGATGCCCCCGGAGACGGCCGGCCCACCCGCGCCGCCGGCCGACAGTGTCACAGACTCCCGGGAGCAGTTGGTGAGCTTGCGCAGCTTCTCTGCCCACTCCTGTGAGAGGGAGCAGAGTCAGACTCGGTAACCGCACACCCACAGTCTTACAAAGGAGAGGGCGCTTATCTTTTACCTCTTTCGAGCGGGGGCAGTTGGTCAGGCTTAGCAACCGTTTTACCCATTCTTACAAAGGGAAGGGGCGTTTATGTGTCCTCTGTTGCGGGGGAGAGGGACACTTCATTCAGGCCAGGCTCGGCAGCCGCTCTACCCAGTACCCGCCCGCTCCTGAGAGCAGCAGCAGCCGGGCAGTGGCACAGCGAACTCAAAGGGAGAAATCTCGCGATTGGGTTATGGAAATGGCATTAGGTTGATTACGAACTTTGATCGCATATGCCTGCTGAGTTGCCTGTAAATATTCATGAGAAAATCGTGCCGGTCTAAGTCCAAATAATGGACATCGGTATGCACTATCTCGAAAGCAATATCAGGGAAAATTAGAATTCCGATGCCCCATCGTAAATGAATTCCATGAACTTTAATATTCGCCGATAAATTATTCCTGAAATGACTGTTTTATTTTTTAGGGCTCCATGGTAGAAAAATATACCTATTCTTAGAAAAACATCGCACCTTGTCTATTGACTTTATTGGTTGAATATTTAATATTGTTATTTATTTAATCCCCATCGCGACCGACCTGGTATCGGCGGTGCTCCTCCGGGTCCTGTATATCGGGGAAGTTGAAGGCGCAGCAGTGGTACGGGTAGGTCAGGTGCGCCTCCTGGATGGAGCGAAAGTGGTAGACGGACGGGAAGGTGCGCAGCGACGCGGTCCGCTTGATGAACAGCTGCTCGATGTCCTCCAGGCCGTTGGTCGGCAGGCTGGTCAGCGCTGTATCCGACATGTCACTGCGGGGGGGGGGGGGGGCAGAGCTGTCAGACGGACCGGCAACGGCGGCAGCACCGCAGCACCACAGCAACAGTACACTACAGCACCACAGCACATATAGCACGGCACCCGTTATACACCACAGCACCAGTCATCCTCAGCAGCACTGTCCCCTATACCACTGCCCCTCGTAAGTACCACAGCACCAGACACATTCAAAACCAGTTCACCAGCACACGTCACAACAGTCACACCAGTCACAAGTCACCTTCAGCACCACTGCTCCATACCACCGCACCACGGCACCACAGCGAACCATCGCACCACTGCTCCACCGTCCAGCGTTCACCCATGCACCACGGCATCACCGCACAGCGCGACATGCCACCTCATTATGCTTCATCAACAGGCGGGCTCTCGGAATATGCTCGGCACCGCGCGACCCCGCGCCGGGTCGCTGTTCGCCCTAATGCACTGGGGCGGTACCGATGGGTACGAGGCGTCGCAGAGCGAGACTTCCGACGTGACGCGCCGTCTCCGAGCTAATGGGAATTCATGGGGTCACCGACAACCGTGGTCCGGATGGTACAGAGGTGTGAGTCGAATATCGATCAGTCGACGTAGCATGAAATGGATGGATGGCTCCACAAATCGCTTTTAGGATTCCGCACTTTTTGAGGATGGTGATTCAGTCAATCGCGCTTCGACCCCAATCATTCTGCTGGCCGTTGTCCCATCAACAACCTCCACAGTAGCTTACAGAGGGTGGCATTGTTGATGGTTGCAGCTAAACGATTGAACAGCTGAATCAGTGTTGCAACTTCATGCATGCTCCTCGTGTGAGCACAGATCACGTGCAATGTGCATGTTGAACATTCACCCGAATCCAGTATGGAGGTAATTAGATACTGCTGTAAGACAAGACACTTTTATATTTCAATTCAACCTTTCTTATGCATCACGCAGCTCCCCTTTATGCAACCAATTGCGCTGTATGTATACGTACTTACATACGTGCCGGAAATTACAACGAACTTATTCCATTGGTTTTGACATCAACAGAAGCCATTATAGCAGATCAATAAGTGCCAGCTAATCATTAGCGCAGTCTTCTGCTCAGTAAGCAATAGCGCTGAGAGCAGTCACAAGCCTCTCGAGCGTAAACGGTTTCGCATTAGCTGCGTTATGTTCGATAAGGCCGATCCCGCGCCGACCGGTTTATACGGTCTTGGACTTATCTACCTATATCCAACGACTAGGGGAACTGTCATAGTCATTTCGATGATTTGTGTTTTTAGGACGCTCAGACTTTGGAGGTCATCGTCGTTGCCCAGTGCTGTTTGTTATTACTTTCTTTCGATGTCAGAAATCAAACTATAATAGAGCTCATATAAGAAAGTAACGTATAAGAAGGTAAAGCTGTGCAACAGCCAACAATTGTTGTTGGCACTTCAACTTCTGTTACATTTCTTGATTTGATAATTGATTGGCTAGCGCCAAACGTTGATTTGTCAGCCAACATCATTCATGCATGCTCCACTCGTATCTTCTTTTTTTTTTTTTGCTTCTTTTATGTGTGAGATCGTTGTGACATATACGCATGCAACATGCTCAATGGAACTCTCACAAGCTGTGCATATAGCAGTGGCGGATCCAGGATTTTCACTGGGGAGGGGCTGCAGGTCATAATTGGGCGCCACGCCCCGGATGGGCGCCATAGTCGCATCGTATTGGCGCTGAAATATTGGCGCCCAGTGGCCCTGACAAGAGGCGCCCAGGATCAGTATGTACAGTGACACCACACGATTGGAAATATCGGTGCGGAGCGTACTGAAACGACGTTATTCGACTGATTTTTGCATCCTAGTCCTAGTATGCGGCACTCCGAAGAGTTGCGAATTGAAAATTGGCGCCACTGCGCCTTCGGCGCAGTGGCGCCAGTTTTCCTTGGGTGGGGGCTGCCAGCCCCCGCAGCCCCCCCCCCTGGATCCGCCACTGGCATATAGACGCCTACCCGCTCACATTGTGATAAACCTCCGTTGTCACCACGCGGGTCCTAAGCACCGGAATATTCCCCCATGCAGGAGTGTGCCGAGTAGACGGCCGTGAGCGGTGAGCTCAGCTGGACGCGTCGTCCATTGACGGCACTCAATGGCATTAGCGCGAGGAATTTGCACACTGTGTGTCGCATGCCGTTGTATTCACCAGTCAGCAGCCAACGCCGTGTTGCTATGGCAACCACCACCCGATAGGAGGAAGCAGAGGGGACCAGCCTGTTCGGCAGAGCGAGGTTCACGCATTTAGCTAAGTGCTGGCCGCGACTAGTCCTTCGGTGGGGCGCCAGGATACCACAGAGTATTGGACGGGTCGGGCCGACCTTCTCACTCCGTGGCTCGACCTCTGCTGTCACAAACAGCGGCATAACAAACAGCAGACCGGGCCACCGGCGGCGGCGACTACATAAAGGCGGGTCGGCGTGACTACGAATTGGGCGGCGATGAGGTTTTGACTGCGGTGCACCCGAAAATTGGGAAAATGCTATGCAGAAAAAGATGGAAGATATGCGAATTTACTCCGTTCCTGAAAGGCACATTGAACAGGAAAGCTTGGCATTGTCGGGAGCGCTAATGAGACGATGCTCTCTCTCTCTCTCTCTCTCTCTCTCTCTCTCTCTCTCTCTCTCTCTCTCTCTCTCTCTCTCTCTCTCTCTCTCTCTCTCTCTCTCTCTCTCTCTCTCTCTCTCTCTCTCTCTCTCTCTCTCTCTCTCTCTCTCTCTCTCTCTCTCTCTCTCTCTCTCTCTCTCTCTCTCTCTCTCTCTCTCTCTCTCTTTCTCTCTCTCTCTCCCTCTCTTTCTTTTTCTTAACGTGTTTACTTGATTTTCAAATATGAAATCAACTCTCACTCACTGAAGTATGCCAACATCCGACAATGCTCCGAGAACCACTTGCGAAACGACGCTCTCTACCTCGCCAAAACTGGTCGGCTATAACCTCCACTGATCACCCCAGGCTGAGCCATTGCCCAGCCTGCATCACATTCCCGTCCCCGCGTCCCCATGCTATCGTCACCGATGCGCCACGATTCGCCACGCCACTACTGGCAATAAGTGGACGTCCGGCAAACATACACTGTGTAGCCTGGCGTCTCGCGGCGCCTTCTCCGTGTACATAGCCGGAACGGGACGAATAAACAGGCACATCCGAGCGCGCGAGGGGGGGGGGGGGTGGACCCCATCAGGGCCGGTCCCCGGGCGAGCGCCCAACGACCGCTCGGATAATTGTGTTCTGGGGATGCTGGATAACGATGCTGGCGTTATTGTTCCACTGTCTTCTTTTCGGAGCCAATAGCAGAGGGGCTTTTTAGAACAAACGCTATATGTATATGTTACAGGGAGTTTGAGAAATCAGTGAGTTTGCAAACTCCCTAGGGAGAGTGCTACGGCTCACATTTAACCAACACATGTGCGAATGTACGCAAATTAAAATATATATATCCTTTCAAACGCGTTACTGGCAAGTCAGAATGTAATTTTGTGATTGAACGAAAGCCGTGTGCAACGCAGACTTTTTGCAAGCTATTTTCTACACTTACCTATATTTACATATATTTTTCATGAAATGTTTTAGACTATGACATAAAAAGTGAAAAATTAAAGAAATATCAAAAGATATTATCCTCTATCCTATGTAAAAGCCTGAGACCTTCCACCAACGATTTCCTTATCAATGTGCGGAATAACCGGTTTGCCAAGAATTACACAAACGTTCCATTCTGGTAAGCCGCACATGATCTCGGAATGCGATGCGCTCGAGTGCTTTTCCACAAATGTGCGTTGTTCCGATTGGTGCGGATTGTGAACAGCCGACCGTTTCCCAGACCCGCTGAGAATGGGGTCTCGTTCGGAGAATCTGGCACCATGATGGTCCTACTCCGCGAACTCAGTTTTAGTTCCGGAATCCCCTCCCCAGATCCAGCTTATACTGCCGATCCAGTGGTGTAATATCGGGCTCTGATCAACGACAAATGCCACCAATATGGTCGACCACTGCGCTGAAGTCAAACGCCTGACTCTCCATGACATGACTGCACATGGAGCGGCACTTTGGGTGTAAGCTATTGCAGTACTGAACAGACTCCGATTATTCATATTTCATTCATTCATATTTATTTTGCACCAAACATTGGCAAATTCCCGACAGCTGATAACAAACAATCATGCAGCTGATAACAATTATAATGCACAACATATTGCACGATGTTGACGGTGGATACTCACAGTTTTCGGAGTCCGCCGAGACCTTTGAACGCCAGCTGGTCCACGTGACTGAGACGAAGGTTTCCGTTCAGTTGGCTGAGGAGACATGTACCACAGCCGGTCAGGTCACCCACGTGCAGATTCCACGTGGCTTTGGAGTTGGACAGTACCCAACTACCATCGCAGATGAGGGTGATTTTTCGATAAGAGGTGAAATTTTTAGACTTTCTAAAACACATCAGCGCCAAGCACATTATTTCGTACATACAAGTGACACATAGTCAAAAACATACAGCAGTTACACGGCGCATAGACGAGTGTACGCTTTTACAGCCCTCCTCCTACACACGGGACTTGTGCGTCACTGCGGGTCGGTATTTACGACGCCGGTTCAATGGTCAGAGGTCGCCGTGTGCGGTCAGGTTTCCTCTCTCCGTCACCACAGCACAGAGCGCTCACGTGGAAAATGGCCGGCGCGAGTTAGAGCCCCAGCCTTGGTTCACCTGAATGGCCCAGCTGCAGAGCGATAACCTGGAAATGCACCCATTGTGGCGCAATGCCTGCCGCGCTCCGGCTGAACGAGTGGAGGCCCATGCATGCAAATAAACTCGTACGTCTTCAGAAATGTCCCATTTCGAGGGAGGTTGAGATTTATGGTCATGATCGGTGCTTCATAGCAGGATATAGGGATACCCGGCTTGTCGAAAGTCGGTATATTATCAGACAGCGTACCAAAGGCAGACTATTCTTCTCAGAAGACCATAGGACTTCAGCTTACGACCATGCAAAGCTCGGCCGCAATATTGAAACTAACTATAAATCACCCAAGCCCTTGCCGCTGTATCTGATGTTCAGTAGTTTCCATGTTATGCTGTTTCTTATGCAGCGTGATTTGCTAGAGATGACAAATATTTTTTCCAGCTGAATGTTTCAGCATTTCTACAAATAACGTCCTAACAAGTGGTGCCAATCGGAACTTGTATTCCGATTTTGTTCATTGTGCAATTCGGAATGTGCAGTTGGACAAAAGCAGCAGGATTTGGACAATATTGAACAATCACTTTTTGGAGCAGTGTTGAGTGTAAATTATTGCGTAATTTTCGGAAATCTTTGGACAAATGGCTGGCTTGAACATTTTTGGACGGCCAGTCGACGAAAATATCGGACTTTGGACGGGTATTTGACGGACGGGCATTTTCTGAAACTGGCACTACTAGTCCTTGCGAGTGCCGATATATTCATGAAGCCGAAATAAATAAACAATGCGATACGGATATAAGTGGGAAATGATTTTGTAGCGTTTCAAGTATCTTTTTCTGCTGCCTCACAATGAGCAATTTAACCTCAGCCGGCGCCGATAATTTCAGCACTCTCGAAAGCATATGGGAGGAGTAGTAACAGACGACCTCGAACCTATGCCCAATAAACTCATGGACGCTCACAACAAGCGTCATGCTTAACAATGACCTCCGGCAGCATCTAGACCGACTTGATGCAGTATCGCCGTTGGGTCGCTGGCCGTGACCCCAATTACTCCTTTTCCGCCCACCTTTGGCCTATCCTCCACGGCATTAACCATCCCCTCAGCTGGAGTGTCCGCTCCAGAGACTGGAGGACCTCTCCAGGCAGCCATTTGGCCCCGTCTCCCGCGGTGCGGGTGAGGACTCCCACCTCGCCGCGGTCGGCGTGCATTGGAACGACGATCACGAGCTCATTTCTCGCCCGCAGCTCTCGAAAGTGGAGCGAGGGGATCGACGGCTCGACCGGGGCGGCCGCTCCGGGGGCCGTCTCCTTCCGGGACCGCCGCGATCGGCGACGGCGAATAGACCGGAGACACGCATAGCATACCGACCGGCGGGCCGACCGGAGGGCCGGAATGGCGCGGGGTGAAAAACGAGTTCCGGGGAGATGCAGAAAACAGCGAAACGTTCGCACAGCCAGAGCTGAGCTTGTGTCTGCTGGCGCGACGATTTGAGCCGGCGCGGCGAGAGGCTACTGTATTTACTGCACAGGTGCTCACAAAAACGGTATTATGCAAGGAAACGCACTCAAAGTAAGATGATGCTGGGACGCGCAGGCAAACAACAAATTTATTCGGGGAAATAGTCCAGAAAAAACAAGCACGAGTACGGAAAACGAATGCAAAAAAGGAAGTCAAGTTTGGAAGAAGTCAAGAAGTCGTCTTAGGGATAGCAGTGCATAAAATGACGAGTGACTACTGACTAGTGACATGTCTGGCAGCAAGTCTACTGACATGTGTATTATGTATCTATGAAAAAATATTTAGCTGACAGTGTCATGTTTCTAAGTCACATATCTTAAAGGGACCCTCCCACCTTCAAAAAAGTTTATGAATTGGCATGAAAGTGATGTCGCTCGGTTCAGAAAGAGCGAAAACGAATATCTACCAAATTTCACCGAAAAATATTCACCGGTTTTCAAGATATTAGACTTTTACTTTTGTTTACTTTTTTTGGGATCTCCGCTGTTTCTAGCGACTTTATTTTAGAAGTGCGGCGTTTGCGGCATATGTTGCGCGCAAATAGCATATACCACCGCGTGCTACAAAACGTTTTAGTCAAACATTAAAAAATCGTTAGATATCAGCGCTGACGTCACACATTCAGAGGGGTATTCCTAAGCATTAGCCCCTCTGAATCAAAATGCTGCAATTTTGAAATTCAATATTTCCGATTTAAGGCATTTCTCGATGTTGTGAGTGCCGAAACCGGTAATTGTGAGCCAGGGACCCCATTTTGGCTATCTCAACTCAAATCTAATGTTAAGGTGGGAGGGTCCCTTTAAACCTCGCTATGCAAAGCCATTTTTTATAATGTGCCCTGGCAAGGGGGGGGGGATCGATACAACCCCAATGGCGTTTCGAAACTTAGCGTCGTAGCACTTCGCTACAAAGACCAGGCGGTTGCTCTCAACGATTACTCGCGATTGGTGGTAAATTCTTTTAGCCCTAGATTAATATTGGACCCAGTTATGACAGGTCGAAGGTACATTTCGGGGAAACGCTATAATTTTCCACGTTACTTAGCTAATATTGGCGAATTTACATAGCGTCAGCGAATACAATGGCGAATACAATAGCGACATGAAACTTTCACAACCGTGTTTCTCAATGAATGAGCAGGAAAAAATGTTTGTTGACCACATTTAAGTTATTACTGGCGTGACTTAGTCCCCGCGAACACGGGAGGTCACACCGGCCGCCGGCGAGAACGGTCCTAATTGACTTGAGTTGACCTTGTAAAGATCAAGGAACAGTTTTGAAAGCGTTTAGGTGGAAATTGAACCACAGATTCGGATTGAGGACCTCAAGAAACCCCACCAAACACAGCTCATATCACAAAGGTCATCGTGTGAACATGCGAGATCATTGACCTTGCTTGACCTTAGAAAGGTCAATATACAATGTAAAGATTTATGTCCTGTCAAAATCTGACATAAATCACACGGAATAGTTTCGTTCTTGTCGATGAGATCACGCCCAGTTACGCGGAATGTACGATGTTGTTAAAAACGGAGGTTGTACATACCTATTATGACGCCATAGCTCGGTGACCTGACATGGCCCGAAAATTATTTTTTATCAAAAGCTGCGCAAGGAATGCTCCATAGGCTGTTGGAAATCTCAGCACGATCCGACTAATGGCTCAGCAGCCATCGCAAAAAAAAAACTCGGGGGGGGGAGGCTCACATCGACCCCCCTCTGCCAGGGCGAGGGTTAATACTATTCAAGTGTGCAATGACTAATTATAAATCTTACAGTCAACCAAAGTGATATATCTTATAACATGATAAGTCCAACAAATACCGAGGCCAAAACCTGTGCACCTCCAAAATCACTCATGCATTGGCTGGTGGCTGGGGCCTGAGACCAACAAATATCCCGGATCAGAGCGCCGATATGTAAGCTATACATTGAGCCGCTGGGATTTGAGATCTCTTATCCGCGTGATACCCGCATCCCGACTGGGCTGGGTGACACGAATCACGCCCTTTACGACATTGCTGCATCCTAATTCAGTGCGTCTCGCCGCGAAAAGTTCGGATGTGGTTGCTAGTTATAATTGTGCATGCAACTTCAACTGACACTGGGCTTGAACCAGTCATTCGGAGCATGTTTATCGTATCTTAGGTAAAAATAGATAAAATATACTACAATGAATCGCATGAAACATAAATGCATATAAGATGCGTTTTGATAGTTCTAATCATTATTATCATTATTTCAATACCAGTTATACTGCGAATTATATCTTTCTGCATTACCTTATGAAACAAAATTATGCGCTCACGTCGTTTCAACAGATCCAATGTTTCAAACTTACATTGTGCCGATGAGGGAGCCATTGAAAGCCAGTGCCGAAATCGATTCCAGCTGGTTATTAGCTAGAGACCTGCGAGAAAATGAAGCATTAGGATACTAAACGACATGGTCGAAAAGCAAGGTACTGCTGCACATGGCCCTAGCAAATGGGTATTCATAACGAAAAACTTTCAGGCACGTTGCATTCCCAGCAAAGCGTAAAACCATAAGTGATTTTCCAATCGATATTGATTATCATCTCAAAAATGCCTAAATATGCTGAGCTAAAAAGAGTTGCTTTAACCCTCGCCGGACCTATTGGTTTTCTACATACGCGCCGGCCGAGGGGGGGGGCGGGTACGACCCCCCCCTCGCCGTTTCGCCCCTGGTGGAGCTAGCGCGTCGCGGAAAAAACGAGCGTGTGCGCCGTTACGAGACGCAGAGATTGGTACCCGATTTTAAGGTCCTAGGTCAACCGGTGACCTCTGAGGTCAGGTCAAGTGCCCCAAGGTACGGTTCAGTTTTTGGTGAATAACTTCGCAAAAAACGGTCGCAGAGCGCCGATTTTGGCAGCATCGTGTTCGTCTCGCTCAGGCGCGTCGAATGATATACTTTTTGTCCGGGTCAGGTCAACTTGGGGTGTTGACCTCAGGTCAAGGTCAGGTCAGCACCCCCAGGTCACGAAGTTGGTCGAAAGAGGTCATGTCGCATATCATTCGATTCGGCAGGTCTTCCTGAGTCCATTGGTGGCTTTTCCGACTCGCTAGCTCAATTTGATCAAGAGTTATTGACGAAAAACTAATATGACCTTGATGACGTCATAAATGACGTCACGCAAGGTCAACATTGCAAAAGTGACGCACCTAACCTTGCAAGGAGTGCATAAAATCATGATTCTGTGTGCTTGAGATAGTTGGAGATCGTTCCCGGCGCCAGAATAGCAGTTTTCATTTTTCCCCATTGACTTATAATGGTGAGGTCACGAAAATGACCTGACCTCATATGACCTTTAGGAAAAATCCGAGATATACAAGTTGTGGGACTCATAATGGATTCTAGATCCTGCAAGTTTCATTTCCCTGTGACATCTCCTCTGGCAGTGAGGGCGTTGCGAAGTTGCGACATCTGAAGACCGTGCAGAGGTTCACTTATGACGTCATAGGTCAGTGACCTGACCTGACCCAAAAATGCGGTTGGTGTCAAAAGATGCGGCTTGGATCAAAGGTCAGGTATGCCAAGTTTCAGCTCTCTATCGCCAGCGTGTTTGGAGCTATCGCGAAAAAACCCTATGGGGGGGCGGCACCCGCCCCCCCCCCCCTCGGCCGGCGAGGGTTAAAATAAACTAAAACAAAATTGGGGAACACTCACAGTTGATCGGTAGTCACTCTCAGGCCGTTTGTTGGCAGCAGCTTGATTTGATTGCCATCCAGGTCACTGAAATGAAGGGAAGAAATCAGCGCGTGCTAATGGCACACGTGTGCTGGTGCTTCATTGCCAAACGGGGGAGCGTTTCACTGCGGGCAATAACGCTAGAGCTGGAGTCTCCTGTTAGTCTCCTATCACAAAATTGTGCTGAATTAATTGGTCCCCCTATATGTAAGAAAACTGTAAGCAAAGAGTATCGCCGTTGAAAGGTAAGGGCTACCCTGTGTCAGCTACCTCTAAGGCTCCCCCGTTTAAAGTTTTTTTTTGTTATTTTAGTTTTATAATTACACGAGTAGATTGAAGTCAGATTTTTACGCAAAATGTCTGCCAGTTGCATTCAAATCCAGGATCTGGAGCAGGTGAACGAACTGAGCCATATAGGTATGAATGGCCAAAAGATGATGATGCAACTTCACCACCTTAACGTTTGGAGCGGACAAATCCGTTATAGCTAGGATAGCGTCAGAGTGCAGCTGTTTTAGATACAGGTTAAGGAAAACTAGTGCAGATAAGCATAACTTACATCATATGCATGATGTTGTCTTCTGACTGAAGGCTGGATAAGTCCGGCGGCTCCTGCAGGCCCGTGCCCACTATTCGCCTGTAACAGCAACACAAGCAGGTAGTTATCCCTATTAGTGGCAGGGGGGTTGTTTTTATCCACCCCTCAGGTTTTTCGGGAATATCTCCGAAACCGCGGAAGCTACGATGCTGAAATTTTCTGACTTTTCCTAAAACTAAATTGGGCTTATTCCCTGAAAATTTCAAGTTCATAACTTTACCAGGGGCGGCTCCAGAGCACTGGGAATTGGGGGTCCTATTCGTGAAGCGAGTCATTTGGGCGAAGATCACGATGCTGCACCAGTTTTACGAACAGTGAATGAAAGGTATCATGTGATAACATATACAGTTATTGTGCATCCTCTTTTGACACGTTTTTGCTATAATAGGCGGATCCAGGCGTCCAAAAAGGGGGGTTATGTTTTACCTCCCAACATAGGTGCCCTGACACCGCCTATGCATGACCAATACAATTGTAGTCGTTCTCTCATAAGAAAATTGTAACATAACAAGACCATTACCACCCTTTTTAGAAACAGTACCAACAAAAACCTTATTTACTATACTTTTTGTGTACCCCCAATCTCAATGATCTGTATCCGCCTATGATTTTTGAAAATGCATATTTTTAGGATCCATGTGAATTCCTGGTTCATTCTCTATCGATCGGCAAAAGTTGCGTTAGGATTGGTTCAGAAACCTGGCCGTGATAAACAGTCTAAAATGTATCTGCAATTTGCCCGTTTTTACCCCCCTCTACCCCCCTGTTGACATTTTTTAATTTTTATTTTTTAGAAATGTAGATCACGTTGAGCGAAATCGAATGCTGTTTGAATTTTGAAAATCGGCCCGTTAGATCTCGAGATATCAAGGGGGGGTCGTAAACAGCCCCCCCCCCCCGCCACTAATAGGGGTATACCAGGAGCCTGCCACTAATAGGGTTATACGAGTAGGGGAGAGTGGGGCAAAGCGGCCACCCTAACGCTTCTCACGATGCCAACGCTTGATTTTTAAATTTGGAAAGATTCTTTCTATGCCAATGTGATCCCTATTAAGTTGCCTTTTATTTCTACTGCGTTTTATTTCCAAAGGCGTTCACATATGAAAGATATTGACAAAACTTTAAACCTATGCATACACTGTAAAAAAATGTCACGAGCCAATTCTATGACAAGGAGTGGGTTACATGGTCGTCCATTGTACCTTGCTGTTATATATAGGGACATTATCAGCCTGAGAGTTGTTAGTTAAAGAGTGGCCTCGTGAAACAATTGGTTACAAACGGTAACCTAATAACTTAAATGCTTCCCTAACACCCCTTCCTGCTTATCAACAGATTTCGCGCTGTGTCGGAAAACTACGCATAGTCTCATAATTAAATCCGCCAGAAGCTTGTTGCATGCTAGTTACATGCGTGTTTCATTATCGTGTCATATTATTATTATGTCGGCTAATGAGGCACCGCCCTGCACGTGCTTTAAATATAATCCTGCGCACACGCCACCTAGTCGGAAACTCATCATCGGACTAGTCCTGGTAGGGTTTTCGTGTTGCCGAATGAGGCGAAGCGACTTTGATTCGGTAGTGCCTCATAAATCCCTGCTACGGTGAGCAGCGACGAGTCTGAGACTGCTTCTAAAACGCGTCCTTCACTTCCGGCGCGGGGCCGTCATTTCCGGCCGCCATTGTTCAGTTCTGCGGCTGCCGGCGGTTGGTGCGGTTGTGTTGTGGCACGGTGCGTTGTGAAGTTCTCGGACTGGGATATTTTGAAGGTACGTTATATTGTATGATATTTACGTAGCAATGGGCGACATTTTATCTATTTTGTAATATTCTGAACACATGTTGCCTCATAGAATTCACCCCTTGACCGTTGTGGGCCACTGTTTCGTTTGAATTCCGACTATTGGAAGACGGACTTTCTTTCAGTTGCTGTCTAGCCTTTTTTCCAAGTGTGTAAGCTACATGTCATATTGCCTCACATTGATTTATCTTATACAAAAGTCAGTTGATGTAGATAATAAAGCCATCCTCACTGATATTTTAAAATCAGCAGTTAATTTTCTTTTCTGTTTGCAGAGTTGCTCAAAGTTGTGGGAGACTGAGGCATGAAGGTATACCGGAAGCCAGCGATATTTCTGTTGGTAAGCCTCGCCCAGAAAAAATACTTGCTTGAATCTGCAAAGTATGGCAAATATTTGATTGCCTGCACAGTGCACAATGTACCTGACATGGCAGGATCAACTTGCTCACTCGCCTGTTGTAAGTGCCGTTGCGTCAGAGTCCGTGGAACTGCCCGATCGTGTCTCATGCAACCGTATTATTTTGTGAATGTTATTGGTGGTGACTCGAATCAGCTTTTGCACCACTCCACTATGATATTGTAATATGTATATATTTATATATTTTGTATCGTATGCTGATAAGTAATAAACGTTATTTTTTGTGTTTTTTTTTTGTAACGTGGTTGGCACGCTGTCGTGGCTGTCGTTGGCCGGGTCGTCCACCAGTCGGAGGGGCGGCTGGGGAGGAGGAGAGGGGAGGGTGACGCAATTGAGCTAGTATTACTACTGGGCAGCAATAGCAGGCGCTAGCTGGTTGGGTTACCAGGCGAGTCCTGCTAAGGAGCCTAATCGGCGTACCGATCTGCTGGTTTTGCCCTCGTTTTCAAACGAGGTACCGAATAACGAAACGAGGGGCTGACACGGGGGTGCTCGGTTTATCAGGCGTGGGCTTGTCATTTACTAACGAAACAAGCTTGTACCCTCTTACTAGCTAAATATGAGTCGATTTTTACACGTCGCTGCATGCTCATTTTTGCGCCAGCGGTTTTCCTACAAGGGGCTTGTAAGATTTTTTTACAGTGTATTGGCCACTTTGCCCCATACCCTGGGGCAAAGCGGCCACCGGCGTCTTCTCAAGTCCCGATATGAGAAACAAAATACATAGGCGTAGGAACAGGGGGGGCCAGGTGGGCAAGTGCCCACCCACTTTTCGAGGTGGGGGGCCAACCATGTGTTTTGGCCCACCCACTTTTTACTCGAGGCCCCTCGTCTCGATTTGAGAGGACGTCGTCACCTTCCAGAATAAACAAACTCGGTAAAAATAAGTTCCACGAATCCCCACGCACGGACTCCAAGGGGCCGTGATGGATCCAAGGAGGCCCTCTGTTCATACTTGTCAGTCGAAGCCCCTGAGACTGATGGCCTGAGAGGCCCTAGTGGATCTGAGGAGGCCCCAATATCCACACTGGTCTGGGGAGGCCCCTGACACTGGCGGTCTGGGAGGCCCCTCTATCCACACCAGTCAGAGGTCTGAGACTGGTGGTCTGGGAGGCCCCTCCATCCACACTAGTCAGAATAGGCTCCTGACACTGGCGGTCTAGCCGAGGCCCCCTACCCTCAATAGTCAGAAGAGGCCCCTGAGACTGATGGTCTGGGAGGCCTATCCATCTACACTGTAGTCAGAGGAGGCCCCTGAGACTGATGACCTGAGAGGCCCTTATAATCCCACCAGGCAGAAGAGGCCCATGAGACTGATGGACTGAGAGGCCCTTCTATTCATACTGGCCACAGGAGACCCCCAAAACTTTCGGTCTGGGAGGTCCCTCAATCCGGCACCAGTCAGAAGAGTCCCCTGAGACTGATGGCCTGGGAAGCCCTTATATTCACACTAGGCAGAGGAGGCCCCTGAGACTGATGGTATGAGAGGCCCTCATATTCACACCAGTCAGAAGAGGCCCCCGAGGCTGATGGCTGTGAGGCCCTTCTGTTCATATAACTGGCCACTGGAGGCCCCTGAAACCGGTGGTCTGGGAGGGCCCTCTATCCAAACTAGTCAGAAGAGGCCCCTGAGACCGATGGTCTGAGAGGCTCTTATATTCATACTGGTCGCTAGAGGCCCCTGAGACTGATAGTCAGAGAGGTCCACTCCTAATGAATCTGAGGGGGCCCTCTATCCACATTTACACTTTTCTAGGGAGGCCCCCGAGACTGATGGTCTGAGAGGCCCTTTTATTTATACTGTCCACAGGAGCCCCCTGAGATTAATGGTCTGAGAGACTCTTCTATTTATACTAACCAGAAGAGGCCCCTAGGATTGATGGTCTAACAGGCCCTTCTATTTATACTAGCCAGAGGAGGCCCATGAGACTGATTGTCTGAGAGGCCCTTCTATTCAAACTAGGCAGATGAGGCCCCTGAGAATGATAGTCCGAAGAGCCATGCGGCGGCAACTGGCCGTGGCCATATTTCGGCTCGGTAGGGCCCCACAGAGCTCATGAGAGAACCTCAAGGGCTCCTAAGTAGACACGCTTATCCCCATAAGGGTGCCACGCGTGCTTCTGAAGGCTCCTTGTAGGCATCTAAGGGCCCTTTCCGGCCTCTAACGGCTCCACCCGCCTGTGATGGCTCCACACCAGTGTTTATGAGCGCCACACAGCGGCGCCTTTTGAGGGTCATACTAGTGTCTCTTAGGGCCCTATATCGGTGGCTCTGGGGGCCCCACACCGGCGCCTCTGTGGGCCACCACACCTTTGCATCTCAAGGCTCTATAGATACTTACATCTGAAGGACCCACACCGACACCTCTGAGGGCCCCACACCAGTATCTCGGAGCTCTGAAGGCCCCACACCGGTGACTCTGAGGACTCACCGGCTCCTGAGAGCACCATGTTGATGTCTAACGGCTCCACAAGGCCAATGAAGGCACCACACAAGCTCTCACTGAGCTCTAATGCCCATGTACCGGCCTCGCCAGCGCATTCATAGCTCCACACCAGCAATTGTAAGGGCTTCACACTGAAGTATCTGAGGGTTCCACACCGGTGTCTCTAAGGGCCACATACCGGCATCTCTGAGGGCCCCATACCGGCGTCTCCGAGGGTCCACATCTGGCGAGCACTCATCAGCGACTGAAGGTCCCACACTGTCGACTCCGAGAGCCCCATCTGCGTCTGGGAGCAACATGTCGTCTCTAAGAACCACGGCGGCTCCTCCGTCGAAAGATGGGCGTCTGCATGCCAAAGGGGAGCGGTTCTGACCTTCTGAGACAGTAGGGCACCTACGTGCAATAGAGGGGCGCCTATGAAGCCCATAGGGGTGCCTCAATGCGAAAGAGGGGTGCCTCTGAGGCCTACCATATGGGCGTCCACATGCAATAGTGAATAGAGGTCTGCAGACTGCAATTGATCAATGCCATGGGGGTGCATTCATAAGAAACAGGGGCACCGGCGTGGCAAAGAGAGGCGCCTTCAAGTGTCCATAATAGGTTGTATATGCGACAACGGGGTGACTGTGGGTGTGGGACATATAGGGATGTCTCTGATGACTATACATAGGGCGCTTATATGCCAAAGAGGGCGCCCATGAAGCTAATGGGGGCACCTGGGAAACGAGGAAGACATTTGTGTAAGGGTTTTCAGGGGTCATGCGCCGTTTGCGGCAAATAGATTCTAAAAAAAAAATCGGAGGGGAAATAAGTTTTAAAAATGGTGCGGACTTTCCGCACTGTTCGCTTAAGCGGTTACGCCTCTGGGTACATCTGCCCGATCTCTGAAGCTAGATTTGGAGGTCATACTTGAAAGCAGCCATCAGGACGATGCAAAAGTTGGAGGCCCCTGAAAATAGGAGGCCCCCTGGAAAAGGAGGCCCCTTGACAGGGTGGCCCACCCACTTTTCATGACGTTCCTACGCCCGTGACAAAATAGTTGCCTCGTGTACGATTAGGGTATTTGATGGTGACAAGGTTAAGCGAGGATGGATGTTTATCCTTTATCATCTTCCACCTGTAGGTAAACAAAGAAAGGATTTTCATAAAAAAAACATTTGATTGCATATTTTGGTAACTCATGCAACTGAAAAGTGGCCAAGATGAATGCATGACGACACATTTAAATATAAATAATGTTTTTTATCCAGATGGAAACAACTTATGGCCAATTGGGGGGTGGCCACTTTGCCCCGGCCACTTTGCCCCGTGCATACCGTCCGAGACAAAAATATTCCAGCTTATAGCTATTAGTGGGGTAAAAAACATTACAATTGGTAGAATACATGTACGATAACCATGCAATGCATGGACAAGAACGCTTATAAAAATTCCAAACGGTTATGGAATAACATAACATTTAAAAATTGTAAACATAGTTGGTAACCTGGCAAGAAATGCTTTTCCGTGTTTCACAGAACAATGGTGATGGGCCTGAAACCCCGGCCTGGCTCATTCGAACGACCGTGAAGAGAAGTATAATTGGAAACCATAAATTGGAACTGACGCCAGCTATGAAGGGCTAAAACGATGGGTGGCCGCTTTGCCCCGGGTGGCCGCTTTGCCCCACTCTCCCCTACCTAATACGAGTACCTAAGTCGCTAGCAAAGTTAACGAGTTCACAACAAGCTTGTCACTCTTTGGTGCCACTTACAGGTCTTTAATGGAAGTTATATGAACCAAATGGGTTTTGACATTATGTCATCATCAGTCGTCAAACCCGTTACCAGCGTTTCAGGCCAAATTCAAGTTACAAAACTTGGTAAAAGCGTAACACAAAGGCTTGGGTGACATTCAAAACTTTCAACAGCAAAGCAAAACTAAGAGGCATGAGGCTTCTCAACATGTAACCCTGCATTCCGTGCTCATCCACAGCAAACTATAAATTATCAGTTTCACGAAGAAGACTGACTGACGTAAGGATCCGAGACTAATGGAATGATACGCTGAAGATTGGCGGAGCAAGGCGTGGGACTGGCGAAAAATACACTTGAGACCAGTGACAAATGCATACAGGGTGTCCAGAAAAACGGATACTATTATTTTTTGCTGTAATTCCGAAAATAAACACCTTACATTTTAAAATGGCACATGCTTGTATTCGCCAAAATATGGCAAAACAGACAGCAGGTGCCACGTGGCATGTAAACTCTTTGGTTAGTTGCGGCAGCTCCTCAAAGCAGACACTCAATGTGAGCGGCCTTACGGCGGATCAGCTCCAGCACTAGCAGTCTGCAGGTGACTGATGGTCATGTTGACCATCTCGGAGGGCAAGCAGACAACTTTCCAACGACGCATTACAGACTACAGTGCTCATGAGTTTTGCCAAATCTTGCACTATAAGCACATGAATTTGGAACAAAATCGGCACGTGCGTTAATGAATGCGACTTAATTTCCGTGGTATCTTTTTTTCTGGACACCCTGTATATAGAAGACGATTGAGAACTGCAGGTGGTTGAGGAAAAAAGGGGGGACAAAGTGAGAAATACACGGGAGACAGACACGGACGATCGTCGGTTCATA
Organism: Amphibalanus amphitrite; assembly: GCF_019059575.1. NCBI lineage: Eukaryota > Metazoa > Arthropoda > Thecostraca > Balanomorpha > Balanidae > Amphibalanus > Amphibalanus amphitrite. The sequence goes on from NW_024882061.1 coordinate 438,131, forward strand.
AAACGCGAGACAAAGAAATGTAAGGAAGACGGACAGAGAAATAAAGAAAGAAGGCAAAAAGAGAAACGAAAGATTGTCAAAGACGAGGGTGGAGACGGGCTGTCACGAGCAGCCGTAGAATACACGACGCTAATGTGAGCCTTCAGAGAGAGCGATAGGCTTGTGTAAGTCTAAACGAACGTGTATGAAGCTTGGGGTAGGTTAGAGTTGCATCGTCAATGATCGTTGACAGAGCATAAGAACCATAGCAATCGATATGTGTTGCTAAGCTTCAATCGTGTTTAGCTGCGCTGAACAGAAATCTATTTTGGTGCCTGAATGTTTGCAACGAACGCGTCGAAGGTATACGTAATTGCTTCATAATGCTGAATTACAATGGAAAACGTCGCGGCGGATTTCGACAACAAGTTTGTAACAGTTTGGGCCGGCGCCACATCGCAGTCCAGGGCATATTCAGCGCTGTCTTGGGACGGTATTTGCGGCCGTCTCATGCATTTACAGTGGATACAGCGACACAGAATCGGCTCTGTCGGCCTCATATATGTGTATGTTTCAAAGTGGGAGGTCAGACGGCAGCTGAGGTCAGGTTCTGTTCGGCGATGTAATACCATTACCGCTCGGGGGACCCTGGCGGGTCAGTAGGCACCGTCTCCGGACGGGGTAACGCACGAGCTCCGAGAACCGCATCATTCATCCCGGAACGGCATGGTGAGCCCGATAATGCACTTCCCTGACCTTGTTTGCAACGTGGTGCAGTCAACACTGGCGCTCCGAGCATGCTTCACAGGTGCGGACTGAAAGAGCCTTACTTGCCGCGCAAAAAAAAAAAAACTGACTTCACGTCGAGCAGCTTTGACTGTTTCCAAAGTTGTTTAGAAATTAAAAGTTCTTGATTAGGGAAAAGTTGGAATGAGTACACATGCTTTTATATTGAGCGTTTTACCAGGATTAAGCCGTGCAGTGTGCAGTGCCATGTTTTGAAGCAACTCTTAGGCAATGATTTGGCTAGATCACGAACCTCAAAAATGCATACAAATTGTCGGCAGTCGGCACCTTGTCTCCAGCTTATGTAATCTAATAATGTCTTCTATCAATTGATAGATTCTATGGAGGATGACACCAGGGCCTCGGCTAAGGAATTTTGACTGGTAGGCCACTTGGGCAGAGACATGGGCTGACCTTCGTAGCCATAGCCCCCCCCCCCCCCAATTTTCGATTTCTCCCCAGATTTCGGCCACTTTATTCTGCAAAAAAAAACGTCAGAATGGCATTAAAAAAAATGTAAAAAAACGGAGCTCGACACCGCCCCCCCCCCCCCACACACACTCTTAAGAGAGAGGAGAGATTAGGGAGTAGGGACCCACAAGCACAACCCTCTCAGTGGTAATACTCCGGGGGTGCACATAAAATCGCACAAGTTTGCACAAAATATTGACGCAGATTATAAACCTTTGGACGATAACTTACGGCCGGCCGGATGTTAAAAATCAGCGAGCCCTGAGTGGATCGCTCGCCGACTAGTCGGAGATACGGAAGCGGTCGGACGGGATCGGGCGTTGTCGGGTGGATCGGGAGGAATTGTGAACAGCACGAGTGCAATTTTATATATAAAGTGGGTTGTAGCAGGAGCCCCAAAGGGAGTTGTAGCAGCAACCCAACATCTCTGAAAATGATAATTAAGCCTATTGGTGTCGCATGGAAAAGAATTGACTCAAAAGCCCAAGCACACTGCGCAACCCTAATATTTTCTTTAAAAAAAAGTTATGTACACTTCTGGTGAACAATGTCCCAAACTTCAGATTTCTCTTGGGTGTCTGAGTGGAAAATTCTAGCCACCCAAAATGTGAGAGTGGAAAATTTTCGATTCTTATTCTTGAGTGTCATCTTCAGCCCAAATGAGAAATATTTGGAACGCTGACTGTGAACGGTTCGAAAAGTCCGGCTGGTCAGATGTGTGACTGCAAGCATTATACCTACCGGTCGTGAAGACGCATAATATCGCTTGCAGACTTCAATTGCCTGGAAGTTGCCGACACTACCTCTAGTTTGACTCTGGCTTATATCGTATCTCTCGGCGAGCCGTCTGAGATCGCTCGCAGGCTTATCCCCGACCGTCTGAACTGGTCTGTTCTTTATTCGTAGTTTTTCTTGTAACCGACTGGTCTGCGGCAGATGCTTATGTGACTGCAACCACTCGATCGATCGATGGTACAAAATATGGCAGCAATTTGACTGTGACGTCACATGGAAATCGAAGTAAAAATCAAACAGCAAAGACGTAGGTAAGTGGTGGATTTTTTTTTAAGTTGCGGGTACTATAGTCCACTTTTTACCCCAAGAGGATATTGCGAACAATAGGTTCAAGTTTTTTTTCACAAGAATATGTTTCACCGATGGGTACTTTACAGCCTGAAAATGTACGATAAGATCTGCGAATTCAATTTGAAATGTGAAAAATGTGAAAACTTAGATTTTTCGGAAAATTACTGGTGGGCCAAATCTTTGAGGCTGGTGGGCCATTTCGGGTCACTGGTGGGCCATTTGGCCCACCAGTTAACATGTTAGCCGAGGCCCTGGATGACACAGCGCAGTTTAAAAAGTGTCCAACGCTCAATACACACGTCCAAATATATTGTTACACTAACACCAGACAAAGAACGCATAAGGTAACTATTGTTTAGGGAAGCTCGGGTTGACAGATTACCTGAACTCCTGCTGCGTGAGCCGCCATCGATAATAATCCCCACCCCATCCGTTACCGACTTTGTAATAAGTCGACGGACCCGACAGGCCTTCATTGATCTACTCACAGGGACTTGAGGGAGGTCAGGTTGCGCCACGCCTGCCGGCTCACGTATCGAAGGTCCGGAGCGTGCTGGATATACCTGGAAGAGCAACCATATTGCGATCAATACAAAATGGCTGACCGAGTTTAAATACATTTGTTCAATAGGAACGATGAAATGCAATTGTTACCTTCCTTTGATGCTAACATTGATAGTTGATAAGTTTACCTTAACCCTCGCCCGCGCATAGGGGGGTGGGGGTTGCCACCCCCGCTCCTCTCACGTAGTTTTTCTGCTCTGCACTCAACATTTTTAGAGGTAGAAGCCTTATTTTTCGTATAGTTGCTCCTCTATTCTTTCTTGATGGCCACTGAAAATTTCAAGCTGCTGTGGTTTTTGCTTTGGAGATATGATCTTGTTCTTCAGGTCATGTAATGACCCAAATGACAAATAGCCAATATCCTGCGTTGGCTATGGGTCTTATGAGCTTTTGACAACTTGATTTCGGCCTTTTTTGCCAGTCTTACCTCTCACCTATCATGGAACATGTTGTTCGATGATGTTAAGATGTCAAGGTCAGGTTCAAGGTCAACCTAGTTCATCTAAAAACATTACGTTTTAGGCAAGCTGAATTTACTTTTCGTGAAGTTTCTTTTACTGTATTTTTGGCAAAAGCTTCTCATTTCATGATCTCATGTAATATGGACACATAAACAATCGGTGCACACATCAGTAGACACACAGACATACAAACACATATCATTGGCCTTGACCTAACTTGACCTGAAATGACCTCAGCAGCAAAAACCTGGTCGGATAGTGTGACAAAGAGGTTCTAGCTGGCTTGGCACCACAAAACGGCATCGTCGACGGTATATGATGAGCAGCGCACTCGATATCCAACGGTGACACAAAACAGCGACATTTTTTAGTTTGACCTGACCTGGAAGGTCAATGACTGACCTGAGAAGGTAAAACTGGGTATCATTGGATTCGTCTCTTCCCAAAGAATCTTTTTAGTCTTTACCGCGAAGCTCTATCTCCAACAGGAACGAAATGCCGCGGAGGATGCCCCCTCCCCCCGCCCATGTGCTTTCTAGGATGGAAAATGGCATGTGCGGGCGAGGGTTAACATTGACTTGTATGTTTGCGCTCTGTATGTGGTGTACGGTGATATATCACCAAACAATGGCAATGGAAAGATTTTATTGATATATGAGCTCATCAAACAATACAGTACATAATCACTGTACCAAGAAGTTCGTATGCGTGGAACAGTAACAATCAAACACTACTGATTGCTTAGCTATCATCATTATTCTGACATTTCCACATTATCTGTCAAAAACCGCTACAAGCACTGTCGTTTCTGCAAATAAATACCGACCATCAGTTGACTGTATGGCGTCCTACACCAATTTGACGTGCTATATTTGTTCACTGTATTTGCTGTATCCCTCTCATATTTGTCCTCCATCGCTTTACTCTGAGGCTAGAATTTCCTGCGATGGGACACTGGTTAGTAGGCAGCAATTAGAGTAGCAAAGCTGTTTGCGACTAGCATTTCCAGGAGGGCGGGCTCTGTGGTGACGGGTCTCTTTAGGCTGTCGGAGGGCAGCATTCCATTCTGCACTGGGATACAGTCACGATGGCGGGTCTGTTCCGTTCCGCCGTCTGTGTCTAACGTTTCCATCCCGTACGGGACAGAGTTGGAGCGTGAACTGTGGCAGCGAGTCTGGTTAGGCTGTGCCGCAGCACTCCGGTGTTTTGCGGGCCGCCGCCTTCCCTGTCTTCTCTCTGGTGCCGACGACCAGCGCTGTTCCCGCCTCTCTCTCTCTCTCTCTCTCTCTCTCTCTCTCTCTCTCTCTCTCTCTCTCTCTCTCTCTCTCTCTCTCTCTCTCTCTCTCTCTCTCTCTCTCTCTCTCTCTCTCTCTCTCTCTCTCTCTCTCTCTCTC